>NC_067150.1:58743901-59043901 GCF_903995435.1 Acomys russatus
CATCCTTGGAAGACAACTCAATTGCTTACTAAGCGTGCCATATTTTATTATGCTTCGATTACACAGTCCCTCTGATCAGCCATGTTAGCATTTAATTACCATGCAATTAATTCAGGGCGCTAACACAAACTCATGGGTATTTCCAATTGAGCCACAGAAATCATCAAACAGTTGACCCAAAGCCCACCCAAATTTCCTCCTACCCGCCAGCTCTGTGCTTGAAAAGTCTGCCTCAGTCAGAGCCTCGTCAACCAGGACCAGCGCTGGTGCTGGGGGCCCCCACCCCGGCGTCTGCAGAGTGGGTAACTCAAGCATAACTTGACGAGGCCTCAGCAGCTTCTACTCCTCAGAACGTCAAGCCCCGCTCCTCACAAACGCTACTCACATGACCTAGTTCTTAACTATCTAGTCTGAAGCAAGCAACAACGCCAAACCATTATTCATTGAAAACAATCACTTTGATGCCTAAAAACTTATAAGGATAGCATCTTTCAATGAAAAGGGAGCCTCTCTAGCCAGGGGTGGTGGAGGTGTACACCTTTAATCCCATTACTTGGGGAGGCAGAGGCAGGTGGATCTCTGTGAGTTCAAGCACAGGCTGGTCTACAGAGTGAGTCCCAGGACAGCCAGGGATACACAGAGAAACCCTATCTGGAAAAGGAAGGAAGGAAGGGAGGGAGGAAGGGAGGGAGGGAGGGAGGGAAGGACAGAGGGAGGGGAAAAGAACACCTCTAATTACATTTAGCTTTTTAAAAATCCTAGGGCTGGAGAAAGGCCTCGGTCATTAAGAGGACCTGGGGTTCAGTTCTCAGCACCCACAAAGCAGCGCACATCTACCTGTACGTCCAGGTGAAGGAGGGCGGAGACAGGATGCATTTGCTGACTGCCAGCTCAGCTCCAGGCCTAAGACTTAGTCTTAAGGGAATAAGGCAGAAAACAATAAATCAGGACCACTCCTTTCCGGCCTCTGCACACACATGCGCGCGCGCACACACACACACACACACACACACACACACACACACGCGCGCACACACACATGCGCACACATGTGCACACACACCACGCATACACACGCACACACACGCACATACACGTATGCGTGCACACACACACCACACATGCACACGTGCGAGCACGCACACACACACACACACACACACATCTTTTTTGTTCCCCTGTTACTTCACACTAATTCCTGGATCAGCTCCCTGGGAAATTCTGGATTAAACTGTTTGAAGCTCCCCTCTAACTGTTGTATCTCTCCACTGCAGCTTAGCGATCATCCTTAAGTCAAAACGTGGACATCGTGAATCATTTCTCATCGTTAAACTACTAAAATCAGCGTGAAGAGGCAGACATACACAAGGCTTTTGTAATGGAATATAGGAAAGGGTACAGAAGGGAAGCTGTATGCTTTCTTTGCACAACTTCTATGAAGATTAAGACCCACTTGAGCACCATGCTGCTCCCACAAGACTTTTGAAAAGCTGTATCTTACAGTCTGCAGCAAGAGTGGAATCAGCCGTTCTAACTGGGGCCCTCACGAGTGACTTTCAACTCGCGTGGTTATTTATAACTGCAAGGTCCACCTCCCCCTGTCAGAGTGTGTGAGCCCTGGGGAAGGTCATCGAGAGTGGTGCTAGCTTCAAACAGGCTGGCAGTGTAGAATACCCCCCATCTTAGGGGTGGAGGGGTGGGTTCACAAAGGAATGTTCCAAGAACATGCCAAAAGGGTCTCCTGGCAGGAGGGCCCTCACTCATCTTTGTTAGGTAAGTGCAGTTCTTGGGGCTCTGATGCTAGTCTGTAATGCTAGGCTTTTGTGGTTATGCAATTGCTCAATACTCATCTGCTGAGCCCCTTCTACCTGCAAGGCACCATGGGAGTCTGCACTCTTTCCCCAGGACACTGAGCTTTCAAAAGACATGAGGAGAGCCCAGCATGAGGGCCTGGAAACACATTCCCACAACACACACAAAGCAAGGCAGAGGACAGAGAGGTGACTCCCTCTTGGGGCAGCCTGCTTAGCTGGGTGCGTGCAGGGCTTTAGAAAGATGAGAGACCATATCTTGGGATTCTCCACTTCCCCATCGCAGATCCCATGATGGCCACATCTTCACGGTTCTTGCTCCAACTCTAGAACAATCCCTGCCCAAAAGCCGATGCTCACTTGGTATCTAGCTCATGAAAATCATGAGCAAACAACCATCCTAGACTGGACACTGCCTTTGCTATCACGTAAAAAGCTTCAAGGTACCCATGTTCAGGTTACCTGAAAAGCCAGCCACCCCCTCATGCCCTCCTGCCTGCACAGAGGCATACCAGACCACAGACTGTCGCAGATTAAGCTGACCAAGAGCTCCTTTGACCCTCCTGGCCATATGGGATGTGATTTCCTTAGTCTGGTCCCTGAACAGACACAAACAAATCAAGAACAGAGTAGGTGGGAAGGGAACACCGACCACACTTCATAAACATCTACTGTCTGTGTACAAAACCTAGCAGTGCAATTCTGAGAATGCTGAGAACTCCAACCTGGGGCCACCATGCGCTGGCCTGCACCCCAACCCCAACTAGGGGGCAAACAGCTTCCAGGGGACAGGAACTGGATCCAGGCAGGAACTCCAGAAGAAGACAGGCTAACAGAAGAATTCTGTGCTTATTAACATGACGCCAAAGTGTTGTTTAGAGGCCAAGACTTCAAAATGCAACTAAGCCTGGCTGAAGACCGTGTGTGTGTGTGTGTGTGTGTGTGTGTGTGTGTGTGTGTGTCTGTATGTGTGTCTGTATGTGTGTGTGTGTGTGTATGTGTGTGTGTGTCTGTGTGTGTGTGTGTGTGTGTGTGTGTGTGTGTCTGTATGTGTGTGTATGAGCATAACCCATCAGCTAAAGTAGAGGTTCTTAACCTGTGGGCCACGACCCCTTTGGAGTCAAATGACCCTTTCACAGGGGCTGCCTAAAACCATCAGAAAATTTGTAATACAGATATTTGTATTACAATTCATAACAGTAGCAAAATTGCAGTTAGGAAGTAACACCAAAAATAATGCTACGATTGGGGGGGGGGGTCATCCCAACATGAGGAGCTATGTTAACGGCCACCGCATTAGGGAGGTTGAGGACCACTGAGCTAATGACAAGAAGGAGAAGGGGACAGATGGGAGAACCAACCCACCTATTTCGGAAGAGGCCGGGCAGCAACAAGAACCAAGTTTAGGGTTTTGCTTTCCCATGTTATGACTCAACAAAGACGACAGTGGGGCAACATTCAGAAAATAAGCCAGCAAAAAACAAGAATAAAGTCAGGCGTGGTAGCAATACAGTTACAATCTCAGGTGGGAGGATGTGATGGGACTATCTCCTTGAGTTGTGGGCCAGCCTGGGCTACATAGCATGCCTCTGTAAAGCAAAGCAACCAAACAACAGAGCACTCACTGCTTCCTCCTTCTTCATTAGTGCTCTGAACCCTCCTCACCAGCAGAGGTTTTTTTTTTTTTTTTTTTTTTTTTTTTTTTTTTTAAGTGTGTGGGTGTGGCCAGGGTGGTGCCCACTGAAGCCAGAAGGAAGCATGGGATCCCTAGGAGCTGGAGTTACAGGCATTTTAGAAGCTGCCTGATGCGGGTGCTGAGAACTGACTCTGGTCCTCTGATGAGCTACAAGCACTCTTAACTCTAAGCCTGATTTATCCTGGGTTCATTTTTCCACATGGTGCATCTGCACTGATGTGCAGCCATCCTAACATGGCAGAGTCAGAATCCTGCCCTGTCTCCCCACTGGCGTATGATGGAAAATCTATCAACTACGAAGATGTGGGGTCTATTTCCAGACACTCTCGTCAGTTCTGGGGACCTGATGTATCTGTCTTTACACACCACTGTCTTGATTTCTCTAGCTTTAGAGAAAACCCTCAGGTCAGGGAGGGTAAGCCCTTCAACTTGTTCTTATCCCTAATTGTCTAGGCTTACCCTGAGCCCTTTGCATCCCATGCAATGTAATCTTAGAAGCAGCCTATTGATGTTTTCTGGACAAGTGTAAACAAGAAAACACCACTTCTGGGATTCTGGAAAATTACTGGCCCTACAGATTGATTTGTGGACAGAACATCCTACCACCACTAAGTCTCCCGATCCATAAGCACAACGGCTCTCATTTAAAGGGAAAACTGCCTATCTCTGTGGGCTAATTTACAGCTTTCTACAATCATTTCACAAATCTTATTATGTATAACAGATTTCAGCTGATGGGAAGGGGGAAGGCTTGAAAATGCACACATCACTAGGCAGACACTCAACTCAAACCCAGGCCCTCTTCTCTCTGACTCAGATGCCATCATCTTTGATCCAGGGTGGCTCATGGAGAACTAAGAATCCTAGAAAGCTGATGGGAGAAACAACATCTAGGGAAGAGATAAGGGTCCAGCTACAGGACAGACACCTGCTGCTGAAGGTTTCCAAATAAACCTATGTAAAAGACCAAGAGGAGAAGGAACGAGTGGAGGAGAGAGAGAGACAGACAGACAGACAGACAGAGAGAGAGACAGACACAGAGAGAGAGAGAGACAGACACAGAGAGAGACAGAGAGAGAGAGAGAGAGAGAGAGAGAGAGAGAGAGAGAGAGACAGAGAGAGAGAGAGAGAGAGAGAGAGAGACAGGCAGGCAGGCAGGCAGGCAGGCAGACAGACAGACAGGCAGACAGAGACAGAGGCAGGGGTGGGGGGGGGCGGCAAGGAGACACGGAAAGAGACAGAGACAAAAACAGAGAAAAATTCAGACCTGGAGAAAGACCCCTCTGGAAAAGCACTAGCTGGAGCTAGGCCAGAGGAAGTCCTGGGGCAGCTCCTCAGAGCACAGCTGAGAACACACACCTGGCTGCAAAGACTCCTGGGACACTCCCAGGCAGAAAGGCTGAGGAGCAGAGGGGCGGGATGGAGGGTGGGGGTAGTGTTGGGGAGGGGGAGGGGTGAGCACTGCATTTTCCTTCTCATTCCCCCGGGAAAAAAAATCATTTATTTGTGTGGGGCGCTCTGAGGACTGTTTCACTGAGTGACTCACTCGTCCCAAAGTCTCTCAAAGTACAGAGCACATACTGGTGACACAGAAGAGAAACGGCAACAAGCTGCAGTAAGTGGAAGACTTAGCAAAGGATGGAAAAGCTGCATGGAGCCCTCAAGGTGGCTCAACGGGTAAAGATGTTTTGTTACCAAGTCTGACAGCCTGAGTTCAGTCCTGGAACTAACATGGTGGAGGAGAAGAAACAACTGCAGCAAGTTGTCCTCTCGCCTCCCGATGAGTGTGTGCTGTGGCATGAGTGTGTGTGTGTGTGTGCGTGCGTGCGCGCGCGTGAGCATGCACGTGCGCGCGCGCGCGCGCGCGCACACACACACACACACACACACACACACACACACACACACACACACACACAGTAATTAAGAAGAAAACCTGCATAGACAGGGCTACACTCTGTGGATCCCAGGTGCCTACAGAGGGCTAGCTCAGACCTTGATGTGGTGTGGAGGACAGGGGGCCATTATTCCTAAGAGGCTTGCATCCTTGGTCTCACTTCAGTGGGTGACTTTAATTGTCTTCATCCTTTTCATACACCTAACAGACAACAAGGAACATATATAACTTTTGTAATAAAAGACAATAAATCTATTTTAATGGCCAGAAAGGAAATGTGTTGACTCTTTCTTTGCAGCTCAGCTTAGAATCTGGCCACATAAATCCCATGCACCATGGATCAAAGTAGCGAGGTCATGAGGCACGCGGCACTCGCCCTTGGAAGAACGGGCAGCTAATAGAGTTATATTGAAAACGCAGCAAAACAGATCTGTAAAGTCAGACCTTCTGGGCCTTATGCAATTGTTTCCCTCCAACCCATCACTGGGCTCTGACAGCTAAAATGAAAGGCTTCGTCTCCAAGTTGTTTCCAAACACACAAGCGCAAGAAAGGGAGACAGAGGTGATCGCAGAGCAAAGAGGGTCATTTGTCACCCAGCCTTTGAATTTCATACCCACTCACTTGTTCATACGTGGCAGCTCTCACAGCCTTCCTATGTGGGCCTGTTTCCAAATGCCACCTCCAAATACAGAGCTACAAAGGACACCTTTCTCTCCTCTCCCACAACTGGCCCAGGAACCAACACACACACACACACACACACACACACACACAAACACACACCTTTACTGACTGATAGATCTGTGGTCAACAATTCTGGAGTCAAGATTGCAGACGGTTCTGTTGTGAGAGCCACAGTTTAAGCTCTCACTTGTCACAGGCCCACTTGACATTGACCATGATGACCAGGTCCGAGGGCAGCTTGTCCAAAGTCAGACATGAAGCAAGGGAGCCGGCTTGCCATCCTACATTTTTCTCTGCCCAAGCATTTCCTCCTTAGAATCTTCCAAACCTGGTAACTACACTGCTAGTCCCTTAGAGGAATGCCACCCACCTAAAAGACATAATTTAAAGGTTTTGTGAGAAAAGCTGTCAAATATAGTAAATTCAAATTGCTGTGTCTTTTGCTAGATGTAAGATTGCATATCAAAATATTTCAGAAGGGAGGAAAAGGTGGGCAGGTTCTGAGGAAGGACAACTGCCCCCAAGCCTCTGACCGCTCCATGTATACAAACTCACACAGATAACAAAAACAAGATTAAGCACAGTCCATAAAGATTGGTGGCTTAGCATACCTTGATACCAACTATTACCTTAATCTCTTGCTGAGTTCATGTGCAGAGAAAAAGTAAAACACCTTTTTGTTTGTTTGTTTGGTTTTTTTTTTTTTTTTTTGGGGGGGACAGGGTTTCTCTGTGTCGCCTTGGCTGTCCTGGACTCGCTTTGTAGACCAGGCTGGCCTCGAACTCACAGAGATGCACCTGCCTCTGCCTGCCAAGTGCTGGGATTACAGGCGTGTGCCACCGCACCCAGCTTGAAAAACAGCTTTTCAAGTCCCACTCCCCTCTCACTTTCCCTCTCCCAGCCCACGGAATGTGTGGGTCAAAGTCCCAGCAGCAGAAGCACCTCCGTCCTGCACCTGACCACTCAGGAGCTTGTGGAGGGGAAACGCTCAAGAAAGAGTGCTTCACCACACGTGGCAGTGTGGGCTTCCATCCCAGGGCTCAGGAGGCAGAAGCAAGGCCAGCCTGGGCTATATAGTGAGTTCTAGGACAACCTCGGCTACATAATAAGAGATCATGTCTCAGAAATATAGAAAGAAAGAAAGAAAGAAAGGAAGGAAGGAAGAAAGGAAGGAAGAAAGAAAAAAAAGAAAGAAAGAGGGAAGGTAGAGGGAGGGAGGGACTGAGGGAGGAAGGAAGGCTGGTGAAGCAAGTTTCATTTTTTGGAAAACAAAGGGCATCAAGCAACCTTACGGTGGGGGGGGGGGATCCTTTCTTTAGTAAAAGCCCATCAAAGATGGAAGTCAAAGGAAAAGGGGTCTCAATGACTAATTATGAGAATTTCACCTCAGCCTTCCTCTGGCCAGACAGGGGATCAGGAGCAGGGATCCCTGAGTCAGCCAATTCATGGCCTCGTCCACTTCTTGGCCAGGTAGGAGTATCAGGTAGAGATGAAAGCTCCTCTCTTAAACAATGCACAGAAGGAGGCTCCCCTGCCCCAAGAGCTGCCATCCTCCTGAAAAGAGAACATTTGTGTTCCGTTCACTGGGACGGCCTGTGGCGTGCCCTGTAGCACACTGCACTTTGAAGCGCACTATTTCTAAACCCCAAGCTTGCACAAGATGCATTCTTCAGTGGCACTGCTGGAGAGAAAGAGGAGCACTCTGCCAAGACCGCAAGCCCCCTGGGGTGACCAAATTCCAAACAAACAGAACTGTGTTGACATATGGACCATGGCAGAGCGGAGCCTGCACACTCTGAAGAAATGGCCAAGAACAGCCCCTGGTGATTGTTCTCGGACAGTGTTATCTTTCCTCTGTATCTTCAATGGCTCAAGAGAAGAATGTACATTAAGCAGAAAAGTTACTTAATTCACACACACACACGCACACACACACACACACACACACACACACACACACTGCAATTCCTTTCCCAACAGTGTTCACTCAAAGAAGGAATTTCACATCCAAGTGGGCACGGATGTAGCTTCAGATGGCCATCCCGGCTCTATACTCAGGTCTTACACACTGCTAAGGCAGTCCTGTTCAATAACCCTTCACTTCCTCAGCTGAATTTAGAGTTCCTCACTGCGAGGCTATTTAGGAAGTAAGGTTCTAAGGGCAAGTCTGACCCCCGCCCCATCCCCTTGAGTGTGGAGGAGAGACTAGTGTCACTCAGGCCTGAGTGCACATGGGAGCATCCTGGGAACAATGGGTTTCTCTCCTTCTGCCTCTCAAGTTCTGTGCAGCCACACTGGCCAAGAGGCCCTTCTCTGTTCCTAGTTATCAACAGAAAATGACTCAGAATCACCACTGATTGGGACCCACTCACTTCCTCTCATCTGATTGTGATCTTGAAAGAATTTGCAAGCTGTGATACTGTGCTGTGTGACAGTGTGACTCTAGGACTGTGCTGGGGACAGAAACCAAGCTTCAAGGCAGCCCTAAGCTATTTTCCTGTTGAACTTTCATAATAGGAAATAAAACTCCCAAGCTGGGCGTGGTGGGTGGCACATTCCTTTAATCCCAGCACCACAGAGGCAGAAGTAAGCCGATTTCTATGAGTTTGAGGCCACCTTGTCTCTAAATACATAAATGAATAAATAAACAAACAAATAAATAAAAATTTAAAACACAGCATTCCAGAAAGTAGAAAGACATACTGCAAATACTTCTGAAGTTAGCAGGGCAAGGCTCGATTTCTGTCATAATGGGCGTACCCCCTAAGCACGTGTGGCCCATGCTTCTTACAGGCCATCAACCAACAATGACTTCAGATCCTGCCCCATGCTGACAGCTAATCTCCATCTTGGAATGACAGCAATAACTCTTACAGGGCTCACTTCAGAACGCACCAGTTACTTAGTAGTTTTGCCAAGTTCTTTTCACTAAGGTTCCTGTGCCCTCCACATACTCCTCCCATCTTTAAAATGTAGTGAGCTGGTGATGAATTCATATATCCATCAAAACAAACAAACAAATAAATGGGGTGTGGTGGGGGTGGGGAGCAGGGGCAGGACCTCCTTACAGAGGGTAGGGGCCAGCGGGCAAGGGACATTTCTCACTCCTTTGACAAATACACTGATAAAAGCCAGGCTCCGGCAACCCTGGCTCTTGGGAACACAATCACCAACATAAAAGCATAATTTAAAAAGCTGATACAGCGGCCCCCTCCCCCTTCTCAAGGACGCTAGCTCCTCTGGCTGAAGGAAAGTGCATCCTCAGCCTCGAGGAAGGCTGAAGACCACATACGTAATGAGACATTCATTAAGGGACCCTGAGTTTAAAAAAAAAAAAAGCTCCAAGAGTAAACACTGAGACCCCACAAAGGGGATGATTGTTTGAAGGATCAAACCAGTCAGAACCAACAAAATCAGCACAAGAGACACAGAGATGACAAGCTAAGGTTAGACGGAGAAGCTAGAGAGCTCACTTTAAAATTCTAACTTTCACAGGCGGACGCAGTGGGGCACACTTGTAAGCCCAGGCTGATCTCTGTGAGTTCGAGGCCAGCCTGGTCTACAAAAAAGAGTCCAGGACAGCCAAGGCTACACAGAGAAACCCTGTCTCAAAAACAACAACAACAACAACAACAGAAACCTGTCATTTATATACATATGTGTCTTTAGGTCTTAATAATTCTTTTTATTTTTATATGTGTGAGTGTTTGGCTACACGCATGTAGTGCCCCATGTACAGGTCTTGTGTTGTCAGAAGCCAGGACAGGTAATCAGATCCCCTGGAACTCAACTTACAAATGTCTGTGAGCTGCCTGACTTGGGTCTAGGGCATCAAAGCTGGGTCCTCTGGAAGAGCAGCAAGTGCTCTTACCCACTGAGAAATCTCTCCAGCCCTTCTTACTCATATTTTTTGCAGGTGTAAAAGTCCACAGTTTAAGTTTCTCAGTTAAGACAGACAGCATGGGCACTGTAGAGATGGCTCTTCCAGAGGCCCTCTGCCCCTGAGTACTGGGATTAAAGGGGTGTGCCACCACGCCCAGCTGCACCTTTTCTTATACCACTTCGGATGCCTAGAGGTGGCATCACCATCCCATAGGATGGGTAAACTCGAGTCAATCATTAGCCAAGAAAATGCCCACGGTCTGGGAGCCTGATGCACCATCCTAGTCACCTGTGGTGCTCTTAAACAGCACAAACTCCGACGCTTACCTGGAGCCTGCTCAAGCACACTGCCTTAGGAGAGGGGGTTCCCTGTCGTCTCTTCTAGATCACTGTAAGGAAGTTAGCCACAGTGGGATGGGCCTTCTGAGCAGATCTTCTCAGAGCACCCCCAGCCCCAGGATTGAGTGGGCTCCCTCTCTAACAAGTCACAGCCAACAGCTTCCTAAGGCCAGTGAAGATACCAACAAGGAAAGAAGTCCCGTTCAGCTGCCTTATAACACCTGGGCTCTGCCTCCTCGGACAGACACCTGGGATGGAACCAGTCCTGAGCCTGCCCATCGGCTCTTAATTGCTTTCCAAGATGACTGCTCAGATCACTATCACAGCCTGCGTGGCTTCATAAAGCCAGCAAGGAGGAGAAAAAGAGGAAACTCTGCAGGGTCCAGAAATTACAGCTAAGAGGTCATCTGTGATGAAAGACGGAGAAGAAGCCAAAAGGCAAACGTGCAATTACCCAGCCAGGTGCCTCTGGACTGTCTGGAAAGGGCTCTCCTGCCACACCCCACCTAGCTGCAAAGTGCAATTTTGTTAATAAAGGGATCCTGTGGAATGCGGTCCCCGGGGCTTGTCACACACAAAACCGCTTGTTTTGAAAAAGGATGAGTAATAACAGTCTTCACTCTCCCGGGGAAAAAGGTGACAGCTCTGAGAACATTTGCAGCAGCACCAGCCGTCCAGTTTTTTCTGCATCCACATTCCAAGGCCCTTCGAACTCCACTCCACATGTCCAGCCTCGTGCCTTGAGTGCAGCCATCTAAGTAAAGGCTGCGGGCTTGGATCCCCTTCTCTGCCTTGCTTATGTTACGCTTTGCTGGCGGGGAGCAGGAAAACTCTTCACCAAAGAGATCTCTCTTGACCTGTAAATTTTGTGACTGCCATTCCCAGGAGAGGCTTTCCTAAGATTAGTTGCAGAGCGCCCACAGTCAGGGTCCAGGGGCGGGCAGACCCTCTGCTGCTACATAGGGCAAGCTCTTGGAGAAGGCTCCTATCTTTCTCAACCCTGTTCGAGTCACTCAGAATAAAAATAAAAATAAATAAAGTAAATAAAAAAGCAGTTTACAATCCCTATCATGGGCCTCAACATAGTGCACCCATCTCTCTAATCTTGAGTCCTGGGAGGGGAATTGTATAAAGAGGTGAATGACTAGATAAAAGGCTGGAAATAACAACATGAGCCGCATCTGGTCTTCCAGGTGTGCAGTCTTCTAGGTGGGGGACCTTGAAAACTCTGCACAACGTAATTGTGAGTACAGAAAAGGCAGGGGACTCTTGCAGTCCAAAGTGGCAGGCAGGGAGGAGAGTGGGGCAGCCGCTGGGGCTGGCCCTGGGTACTCGGGTACAGCACTTGGTGCCTGCTGGACACAGGCACAGTGCTGTGGGAAGACAGGGAAGAAGGCTTAGGTGGGGGCGGGGGTGGGGGGCTGGGGGGGACAGGGTAGCTAGGAAGACTGAGAACCTGTTTCTGGGCTGTGCTGGGAGGAGCTGAGGTAGGGCTGTAAGGAAATCAAGGCAGCTTTAGGCTATACTGAAGGAAAGCATTCGGAGCCCTCAAGTCTCTTATCAGCTCTGAGCCAAAATGAGACCAGAGAGTGAGGGGAAAAGAAGGTCGGGAGGGGGGTGGGGTGTGGGGAAGCACACGGGGCCACCTCCTTGGTCTCAGCTGAATGCCTTTTCCTCCACCTCACATTACATCATCATCTGCATCCTTGACTGTGGAAAGAGAAGGACAAAGGCCCGGGGTGTGCAAGAAATACGGACCCACACACAAAGGTGGATGGCGCAGGAGTCCGAAAGTACAGATAACTGTATCACATCCACGGAAACGTGATTCTTAGGATGGAGAGTCATCCGGAAAACTCTCCCTTGGGGCCTGAACCTCTGCCATGTAATGATTTTTCCTTCTTGAGAGCAGAAAGGTTAACAGGGTGTAGCCATTTTTCTAAATAGGGTCACATAGCCTTTTCTCAGCCGATATCTGCTCGGAGGAGGATTCGTGACATGCCCAGATTCCCACCCACCCAAAGGACTTCTCCAGAGTCTCGAGACATTTCAACCCCGACGCAAAGCCAGCTGAGGCCCAGCATAGCTCACAGAGGCTATATTCAATGTCACCATGCTTTTGGGTAGAAGCCTGCCTGACCAGAAGAATACCTTTAGGTTGTGTCCACACAAACCCTGAAGGGAAACACAGGCTCATGGCCCTGAGGACACAAACAGGGTCTGAAGATGTGCTGGACTATTAAAAAGAAAGAAAGGAAAATGAAAATACAAAGGGTAAAGTTCATGTGAAAAATCCACTGGTTAGTCTCCCATTTGGCCTCTTACTACGTATGTTCCTGGAAGTCAATCATTTCAGTCTACACTGTTCCAAAGGAGGTAAGAGCCCTAATTCTGACACATTTAAAAGAAACTGTCCCTAGTATCTTCCATCCTTAAGGCTGCTCACCTGTACCAGTGCTGGCTGCTGGCTGGTACACTTGTATACGGTGTGCTATGAAAAAAGGGAGCACTTTTAAAATAACTTAATTTTTATTTTATGAGCTTTGGTGTTTTGCCTGCTAGACTGGATGGTCTAACATTGTTGTTAAGTGTAGGCTGACCTGAGCAGGTTATCACCGGGAAGACTGTATTGCAAAAGGCTTGCATTAAAAAAGTGCTCCGTGGAGCCCAGTGGCTAAGAGAGCTGGCTGCTGTTCCAGAGGACCAGGGTTCAATTCGCAGCATCCACAAGACAGCTCACAGTCTAGCACTACAAGAGAAGAGTACATCAGCAAGGCTTCCGTAATGGGGGTTCGTAGCTATGACAATGGCCCAAGGTAAGCAACCCAGCAGGGAGAAGAGATGAGAGAGAGCCCAGAGCTCTGATGCCTGTGACAAGTACGTAGGACCACGGTTCTGCATAGCTCTGTTCTGACTGCATTTAAGACCCGCAGATGAACACCCCTGCTCTGTTTGCCCAGTTACTAGCACAACAGCTGGCTGACAGCTGTTCTGGGACCAGCTTCCCGCATCATGATTTGTACCTCTTATCCGGCTCTCCAGCTATGTGCCTACAAACATCCTACTCAGCCCCCAAAGGGGGCAGGAGGAAACAGGAATCCTCACAGTTAGCCTTTTCCAGATTCGTGGAATATTTTTCTCTTTGGGGGTACTATGTTTTTTCTTTCTTTCTTTTTTTTTTTTTTTTTTTTTCTTTTGACAGGGTCTCGGGCAGCTCAGACATTATCTTCTGCCTCAGCCTTCCCAGTGCTGGAATTACAGGCATGCAATACCATATGGGGTTTATTTAGTGCTGGGAGTCTGGTCCAGGCCTTCCTGAATGCCAGGCAACACTGCACCAACTGAGCTACATCCTCAGCCTCCTTCCAAGTTTCATCATCAAACCAGGAAGAAAACACTGGACACTACAATTCTCAAATGTCACCGACTGCAGGCAATGCCACAGCATCCTTCTCAGCCACTTGAAATATCACTGAGAGGACCTTTGCAGACATAAGAATGACAAAAGTCCTCCTGTGGTAGAATTCTGTTATTACAAAAACACCACAACAGGAAGCAACTATTTGGGAAGGGATGCAGAACAAGAGCGCATTTGCAGGTTTTTCATCGGGAACTTCGCAATCTGAGGACTTTTTGAACATTATCTTGTCTTTAATTGTGTGTGTGTGTGTGTGTTGGGCGTGGTGGCACACACCTTTAATCCCAACACTCGAGAGACAGAGGCAGGTGGATCGCTGTGAGTTCGAGGCCAGCCTGGTCTACAAAGCGAGTCCAGGACAGCCAAGGCTACACAGAGAAACCCTGTCTTGAAAAACAAACAAAATTGTGTGTGTGTGTTTGTGTGTGTGTGTTTCTGTGTGGGCATGAGTATAGGTGCACATGAATCCCAGAGGTATCGGATTCCCCTGGAGCTGGAGTTACAGGAGGTCCTGAGCCTCCTGAGGATGGTGTTAGGACTCAATCCAGGTTCTCTGCAAGGCCACTATCTGGTCCTAAGTGCTGAGCCATCTCTCCAGCCTCAACAGTTTAAAGTTTTAAAATTTCCAAGGGAAAATGTTTTAGAGAGGGAAAATTTTTCAGAAAAGTAAACATTTATGACCAGATACTAGTTTAAAAATAGGTAGTAAGTTGTTTTGTTTTTTTTTAATTTTATGAGTCCAAATATTTTTAAGTCCCCAAATTATGTGTACATGCATAACAAGTAAAAGTTTTAAAAAGCACTTGAAAGTGAGCTAGTTCGAAGTTTATTATAAGTTAGACATGTAGGACATTATGAAAATACATATGTGCACACCGGAAGCTTGGAGAGAAGGCTCCGGCCGAGGACAGCTGCCTCCCCCGTTCTCAGGGGCACTCTACCTGACCAGAGACAGCACCTACACCTGGAAGCACTCTCTTGAGCAAGGACAAGCACAGGCAGCACACCTTCCACACCTTCCACAGATGGGAGCACAGCCCCTTCCACAGACGGGGGTGCACAGCCCCTTCCACAGACGGGAGCACAGCCCCTTCCACAGACGGGAGCACAACTCCTTCCACAGATGGGAGCACATCCCCTTCCACAGACGGGAGCACAGCTCCTTCCACAGATGGGAGCACTGACCCTTCCACAGACGGGAGCACAACCCCTTCCATAGACGGGAGCACAGCTCCTTCCACAGATGGGAGCACAGACCCTTCCACAGACGTGAGCACTGACCCTTCCACAGACAGGAGCACAGCCCCTTCCACAGATGGGAGCACAGACCCTTCCACAGACGGGTGCACAGCCCTTCCCTGGCTGAACTCAGCGAGAAAGGCAGTGTGACTGTTAGGAAACCTCCAAGCTCCACACATGCAGAAGTGGTGATAATGACCTCGAAGAATCCCCCAGAAAGCACCAGCCCATGTTGCAAGGCTACGGTCTGTAGTTTCTTGGACTCTGAGTCTTTTAAGACATGTATGTGTGGGCTGGAGAGATGGCTCGGAGGTTAAGAGTGCTGTCTGTTCTTTCAAAGGTCCTGAGTTCAATTTCCAGCAACCACATGGTGGCTCACAACCATCTATAATGTGATCTAGTGCCCTCTTCTGGCATGCAGGCATACATACAGGGAGCATACTGTATACATAATAAATAAATCTTTAAAAAAAAAAGACATGTGTGTGTGTGTGTGTGCGTGTGTGTGTGTGCGTGTGTGCGTGTGTGTGTGTGCGTGTGTGTGTGTGTGTGTGTGTGTGTGTGTACATATTTCCGTCTGTAGGGATGCACCTGTTTGTGCATGCCATGCGCGCATGTATGCATGTACATACTCAAGGCCAGAGACTAGGCCTTTCTAGATTACTCTGCACCTTACTCATTGAAGCAGGCTCTCTCACTTGAACCTGAGAGCTCAACCATTTGGCTAATCTACTTAGCTAAATTATTCTAGCTCATCCTAGCACGCTGGTCCTCATCTTGTCTCTTGTCTCCCAAGACTGGGATTACAGACAGGCTGCCACATCCACCTCCATCTTATATAGGTGCTGGCTGTAGATCCAAACTCTGGTCACCACGCCTACATGGAAAGTACTTTACCCACTGAACCACTGCCCCATCTCTTAATTGGTCATTTTGTATCCATTTACCATAGGGTTAATTATATTTAAAAACCCCTCCTCACATCTTGTTAAATAGCCCAAGCTGGCTTCAAACTCACCATCCTCCTGGTACAGCCGTATGGGTGCCAGGACTTGCCCCATTATGCTCTTACTGTCTAAAGAGCAGCTCTACAGACCACAACATCCAGAAATTACCAACTAGCCAAGCCCACGCCCTGCCTCGCCTTTTTTCTAGGAACCTTAGTAGTGGCTTTGCTGTTGTCTTGTTATGGCCATCTTCTGTCCCCTGATGGCTTGGTGTGCACTGAGCTAGCCTAATTAGCAAGCTCCACGTTTAAGCAAAGCGACCCTGTCTCCATACACAAACACATACATACCTGACACCAACCTCCATAAATAGTTGCACACTTATGCACACACACAAACACATACATACTTGACACCAACCTCTCACCTCCATGCATAGTTACACACTTATGCACACACACAAATACATACATACCTGACACTAACCTCTCACCTACACACACCTGCACACGCTACACACACACACTCTACACACACACAGACACACACATACGGGGGGGGGGATGCTTAGTGCTTCACCAGAAGCCCGTCCTCGATGGGCATGGTGGTGCACACCTTTAATCCCAGCACTGGGTGGCAGAGGCAGGTGGATCTCTGTGAGTTCAAGGCCAGCCTGGTCTATAAAGTGAGTCTAGGACAGCCAAGGCTACACAGAGAAACCCTGTCTCAAAACAAAACAAAAAAGCCCTTCCTCACGAAAGCACATTAAGGACATAAACAACCCCCGAGCGACACCACAATGCCTCAAGTCCCAAGGCACAGGATAAGAAATGCTAACACCCATTTAAGGAAGATAGACAGTCTCCTATTAGGGTTTCCCCAGGGATGTCTGTATTTTTTACTCTAACTCAGGCACATCCTCTGGGAACATATGCCTGGGTGTATTTATTTTTCCAACCAGCTGTCTTTGGGAAGTGCCAAAGGCTTCCTGTCACCACAGACTGCTCTGAGGGCATGGCTAAGCGCGTGTTCCGAGTCACAGAGTCACACACACAAAAGCACACAAGTAAGCTCGAGCATTAACGGTCTGCCCAGAACAAATCAAAAAAAGTGTTTCAGAAGCAAATGAGCCCACCCACCAGTTTAACCTCTGGAACTGTCTTCTCAAAGGATGCGTAGGGCAAGGGAAGGAACTGCCTAGCCCGGGAGCCACCTCTTTAAAAAGCTAAGCTGCGAAACGATGGTGCCATCCTGGCAGCTGACTCAGTGTGCCAGCAGAAGTGCTAACTCCATGTCTTGAGTCTACTGTTTACTACAAGGGCTGCCAAGACTTACCCCAAAGTAGAATAGTTTAAAATAAGCATAATCTCACAGCCTCTGTGAGTCAGGAGCTGGCATGTGGGTCTCCTCCGATCCAAACTGCCACCTTCTTCACCAGATCAGCTGTGCTCCTTGCAAAGGATCATCACAGTGGGGGCTTGCAGACATCCCCTCAGAGAAGGCGGGGCTGGGACCCTCACCTGAGCAATCAACTGCCTTCCCAAGTCGTTGTATGCAATTCTGCTTTAATTTCACAAGGTCTTGGGGTTTCTGGGAAGAGTTAGAGTAAACAGGCTCAGGAGACTAGAGGAAGCTGTCCCACCTGTTCAGCTCTGTAAATACCACGCTGAGGTATTTAGCACCCTCGAAGTAACCATCAGGCATGGTGGGTGCAAACTTCCAAGTATGGGTGCTTTGAGTGCACTTGCTTCACCCATGCTCTGTAACTCGAACCAATAAACTCATTGGTTCCCCCAGGGAGAACTCAGTAAAATCAGAAATTGGTTTGCCATCGGGACCTGAGAGGATGGAGGTAGGCATTGCCTTGTCTACCACCCAACTCCACCCAGGGTGAAAATTCTTGTGGCAGGAGTCCTCCGCAATCTGGGAGTATTTACTCTGTCAGTCAGTCCACGGTTCTCTCAGGGGTTGGGTCATAAGAAAGCTTGCCTAAAGAAAGGCAGGAAGTCCCGCCTCTAAGATGGCACTCTTGAATGTTGACAGAGGCCTTGATTTCCCACTATATAGGTCTTTCTTTGTTGTTGTAAAAACAGGGACTCAGGCATGCCAGGCAGACCTCAAGCTCTACTTCCTTCCACACACTGAATCTCAGGCACAGTTCACTGTGTCAGCCCTGTCTAGGTCTCCAGAGTGTCCACACAACTCAGCAGCTGGCGTCACAGCAAGCAATCTTAGAGACTTAGAAAGCCACCATGCCTCCTATGACTTGGCCTCTGAAGTCACACACCCTCACTTCCATTGTATTCTAGACATCAGGAACATAGCTAAATTGAGCCCCCTTGCAAGGGGTAAGAGAACTGAGCTGTGATACAAAAAGGGAGGGGACTGGAGATTTACAAACTGGTTCTCTTGTCTGTCTGTCTGTCTGTCTGTCTGTCTGTTCTGTTTTCTAAGACAGGGCTTCACATATCTCAGGTTGAGGGGAAATGCCCAAGGATGACCTTGGACTTCATTTCCTCCTGCCTCTATCACCCAAGTGCAGTAGTGACAGGGATGTGCCACCACACCTGCTTATGCAGTGACGGAGATTGAACTCGGGGCTTCCTGCACGCTGGGTAAGCACCCTACAAGCTGAGCCGTCTCCCCAAGACCCACAGACCTGTTCTGAAGCCACCGCGCTGACGTGTTCAATGTCCTGGAAGGAAAAGGGTATGAAAGTGCTTCTGAAATGCCAAATCCCACCAATGTCAGTAGCTCCCGGGAAAGTTTTGTATTTCTTTTGAAAAACTTTTACTGCTTGAGTTTGATGTGTGGTTTTTGGGGGGCTTCCACAAATTCTGAGCTGAAGAAAAGAAAAAGATTCCTGTGTGCACTTCTTCCGTTTTGTCAAGAGCTATGCCTTTTGCATATCTTTAATTCCTCCTTCGTGACAGTTGTTTTGTTAGTCCTGGAATATTCATATTTTTGTCTCTTTTGGGGGGGCTCAATCAACAACTCAATAGGAAACTCTTCACAGAGAGCACTAGGTTCAGTAAATATTGTGAGATCAATTAGGAGCCATTTGGCTGAACACTGTATTCTGAAGATAATCGCTCAGGCAGTGGGGCCGCTTTGTAAACACTCTGTTTATGTTTCATCAGACGGGATCTGAAAATTGGCCTCATTCAAGTTTTGTTTTTGTTGGCAGTGCTGGGTAGTCACTCACCAATTATTCAAACACTCTCTCTCTCTCTCTCTCTCTCTCTCTCTCTCTCTCTCTCTCTCTCTCTCTCTCTCACACACACACACACACACACACACACACACACACACACACACACACACTTATGGCCACCTGATTGTGATTCTCACAGTCTAGTTAGCCCCATATCATCTGGCTCTTGGTCTGTGTGAGCAAGTCATGAGCCTACAGAGACTGCCCTGGCCCTCAGCAGGCCCCGCCCACATTTCCCTGGCCCTCAGCAGGCCCCGCCCACATCTCCATTCTCACTCTGCGCTCCCCTGGATGCCTCTGTTCCAATCCATGAACTGTAAACCACGAACACAACACTTTCACGGGGCAGAGGAGCCTGCAGCAATATTTGCCCTCTCCTCACATAAAGAGGCTTTTCTCTCTGCTTTCCTCGTGCCCTACGGCCTCCTTTTCAGGGTCCATCTGTCTGCGTGAAGAGCGCAGCCTACACGCGAGCCACTCACCAGGCATCACGCGACACAGCAGACCGGGCAGAACCCATCGGGAGCTGCTTGGGTCCCCGCGCCTGCTTAGGCTACTTACCTAAGCCAACCACTGGACCAATTACTACCCTTGGCCAGCAGAAAAGGGACTTCAAAGGCATCCATATTTTAACCTCTGAAACCTACAGGGGCATCATTTTACCTGGCTATTTGCAGGAATTACCAAGTGAGGCCCCGAAACGGGTGAGGGCATCCTATATCCGTATGCACAGGGACCACAACGGCCTCTCCACAGTCAGAGGGGAAATGTGAATCAGCAGAAGACACACAAGGAGATAGGAAGATGGGGGAGGGATACTTGGGAGAGAAGGCTCTAGAAACTACAGAAGGCAAATGGCTCATTTCTCTCCTGGCATCTTTGGAAGAAACAGGGTCCCCACCAACAACCTAGCTCTAGCCCTCAGAGGCCCATATCAGATGTCTGCAGAACTAAAAGATGCTGTGTTAGTACTGGAGTTTATGGTCGCCTGTCACAGCAGAGAGAGAACAGTAGCACAGGTGACTGTGTTTTGTAAGCATGACCCCCCCCCCCTTTCAGGCCCCTGTGTTGAAGGCTTGGTTTGCAGCCTGTGGCATAGGAGGTGGGAGACTGAAGAGGCGGAGAGCCCAGGGGAAGGATGAGGGAGGGTGGGGAAGGATGGGGGAGGGTGGGGGAGGGTGGGGAAGAATGGGGGAGGATGGGGAGGATGGGGGAGGATGGGGAAGGATGGGGAGGATGGAGAAGGACGGGGGAGGATGGGGAAGGATGGGGGAGGATGGGGGAGGATGGGGGAGGATGGGGGAGGATGGGGGAGGATGGGGAAGGATGGGGGAGGGTGGGGGAGGATGGGGGAGGATGGGGAAGGATGGAGGAGGATGGGGGAGGATGGGGGAGGATGGGGGAGGGGCGGTCATGGGAAGAGAATGGTGGATTTAACTCTGTCTCTGTGTCCTTTTGCTACCCCGATGCCACAAAGCAAGCAAGCCATTTATCTTGGCCCTGTGCTCCCACCACAATGTACCATACCACCAAAGGCCTACAGTCAACAGAGCCAAACAACCACAAATTAAAACCTCTGAAACCACAAAATATAATGAAGCTGCCTCCTGGGAAGCTGATCCTGGGGAGCTGATTTCCTGGGGTGTTTTGTTACAGTAATGAGGAGCTGCTTAACAAACTACTATCAAGGGAGTGGGGGCGGGGTTGGGGGTTTCTTTCTGATAAATGGGGTTTTGGAGCCTGGACCTCACCTCTTGACTGCACAGCATGTCTTCCTGAGGCACCACTAGAAAAAGTTATGACTCCTGGACCCCAAGCTCTGTACAGACAATTAACATACACGATAAATGTGCTCTGTGTGGGCCGAACTTGCTTGCAGCTCTTGTTTTACATATTTGCTTGTAGAACTCTGGGATCTTTCTTTTTAGAAATAAAAATTAAAATGTGGTGTGCGTGGTATGGGGAGATGGCTCATTTGGTAGAATATTTGCTGTGCACACGTGAGGACCTCAGTTTGATCCCACACATGGTGGGTCACATAGTCCCTGTGGTAGGCTGGTACAGACAAGAAAGAGGATCCGGAGGCCTGAGGGCCAGCTAGCCTAGCCCAAAAAGAGTCAGCCCCCAGCCCCCAGCCCCCAGTGAACAGACCCCATCTCAAAAAAGTAAGGTAACATGGGCCGCTGAGATGGCTCAAGGTGTGAAAGTGCTTGCGGGGCAAGCCGGGCAGCCTGAGTTAGATTCCTGGATCCAACAAGGGGACAGCAGAGAATGCCCTCTGACCTCTACAATGAGCTGTGATGTGAGTAGGTGCACAGATACAAAATAAGATAAAAAAACAACAAAATCATAATTTGCTCCTGAGGGACAACATTTGAGGTAAGCCTCTAGCTCCAATGCACGTGTGCGTGCACACACACACATACGTATGTACCCAAGTGCACCCCCATACACACACACATGAATAAGAAAGAAATACAAAATTAATTAATTTTAAAAGTAAGATGCATCCCAAGTTATCGTGTGACCAGCAGAGCCCAGGGGTCTAGACAGGCGCCCAGTCATCAGCGCGCATCTGCTGCATCAGGGAACCCCCAGGTACCCCACCCAACACAGGCTGACTAGTTCTTCCTCTGCTCCTAGGCTGAAACCAGCAGAGCTACTCTCCAAACTTCTGAGTCACTCTTCCCACTACAGGCCCTGAAGCTACGACATCTCAGGGAAGGGAGGCTCAAGCCAGTGCTGGGAGTTCAGCAGCTGCTTAAAGATAACTTCCTCCCTCCCCCCACCAGGTCACTGTCCCTCACATTTTCTCCATACAGCTGCACGTGTCTCTTCGGGGCCACACAGCTGGCCACGGGACACAGTGCCAAAGGCAGGCCAGCAGTGCAGCGCTTGCTCGGCTGCACAGCAGGAGATACTTAACTGACTGCCTCTACTCTGAGAAGAGAAGGGTATTTTTAATCACAGAAATAGTTCCATGGAACACAGCACCTGGGTGAGACAGCTTCTGTCCTGGCTACTATGCTGTCTAACTAAGACAACCATGCCAAAGCCTGGAGGCTTGTCACCAACAGCGTTTGTTAGGGAGGAGCCTATTTGGACCGCCCACTTCTTTGTTCTACCAACATCTGGCAAGAAACAACTCCTGCAGAGGGAGGGAGGTCAAGGCAACCCCAGAAGAAAAGAGAAACCATGATTTCTGACAGCCCAGGTTTCCACTCACTTTCAAGGCCAGGCCCACCAGAGCCACCCAGGAGAGCAACCCAGAGAAGAGAGCATCACTTTCAAAGGAAACAGCATGAATAAACCAGGCGAACTTGAGCTGGAAATAGCTCTGGTCTAGTCTACGGATACTGGTACAAGGATGGACCAGACAACACAGAGAATAGCAAGGCAGGAAGCAGCCTGCTGGGGGTTAGCCAGGCCAGGGAGGCTCATCCCCAGGGAGCGTTATCACCCCGGCTAAATATGGGATCTGTCACAGAGGCCTTCTGAAAGGCAACACAGGATGACAGTGCCTTGGAGAAATGTGCTTCGCGCAAATGTCGCAGCCCAGCACAGGCCCAGCAAGCATTCCCGGCGGTGTCTCTGGAAGCTAGAAAGGAGGGAGGGAAACTGGGCCACATGGAGAGAAGGCCAGACCTCTATGGGTAAGAACAAGAGAAGCGCCCCTCTCAGAAGTCTGAGCGGGGGTGCGCGAGCATCTCTCAGAATCGAAGACCACCAAACCCCAGGGGAAAGGAGCTTGTAGGAAAGGGCTGGACACGTCTAGGAGGCTGAACCATAAGACAGACAGAAAAAAAAAAAAAAAAAAAAAAAAAACCACAGCTTCTTGGCCACAGGTCTGCTGGGGAGATGGCTCTATGGGCAGAGCAACTACTTGAGAAAACAGGAGGACCTGATTTGTATTCCCAGCATCCACTTAGAAGTCCATCACTGTGGTATATGTGTCCACCACCCAACGCCAGGGGTTGCACTTGCACACACGTGCAATAAACACACACATGCACACATACATGTGTGCACGCACACAATAACACGCGTGCATTAAAACACACACACACACACATACAATAATACACACACAATAAAAACTTTGCTAGACAGCTTTAGACTTTTCACATTTAGTTTTAAAAATATTTTATAAATGGCTTTAATATTAGTAACCTTCTATGCTGCCAAGAGAGTCCTCGTGGTTAGAGATATACATTTTACATTTTGTCACAATTTGTTTGTTTTTGGAAATAGGATCTCATTATGTAGCCCTAGTTGGCCTGGAACTTATTATATAGACCCATCTGGCTTCGAACTCAAAGAAATCCACCTGCCTCTGCCTCTGCCTCCTGAGTGCTGGGATTAAAGGCGTGTACCACCATGCCTGGGAACATTTTATATCTTATGGGGAATTTTTTAGACTAATCTTCTGACCCTGAAATTCTACAGACATAACCATCCCAGTCTACTAACATTTTTTTTTTTCAAAGAATCTAACTGTAATATTGAAAGACGGAGGTAGAGATGGTAAACAAGACACCAGAGAGGCCCAGCGTGGTGATGGCGGCGGTGCACGCCTTTAATCCCAGCACTAGAGAGGCAGAGGCTGGCAGTCGCTGTGAGTTCAAGGCCAGCCTGGTCTACATACAGTTCCAGAGCAGCCAGAACTTCACAGAGATGCCCTGTTTCAAAACAAAAAACAAATTAGTGAGGAATGAGAATGAATGGGTGGCTGGGAAAATATGTAATGGGATAAAACAAAACAAAACAAAACAATGTAGTCATTACACACTGGTAAAATCGTGTTTGTATGGAATCAATGTCTAGGATGTATTATGTTTCAACTTTACCAAGAGTAACATTATTTATAAACACACTTTCTCAGACACAAAGGCTCATGAAGGCATTGTACAATTTAGTCTTGATGTCAGCTAAAGCAAACAGCCTTAAGAGCACTCATAAGTGGGTGTGAAATCTCTGCAATGAAGGACAAAACCTGCAAACTCCAGTTCATTCATTTCTTTAGAATCCTAAGCTTTCTTTTTGTTTGTTTTGTTTTTGTTTTGTTGGATTGTAAATGGAGAGGAGCTTGCATTTTAAAGTCCTAAATGACAAAGGATTCTGACTAGACATCACCATTAGTTCACAGGCCATCCCACTAGCCGGCCTTTAGGGTCCTAGCAACGCCTTATGCCACCACTTGCCTTCGCGGCCAGGTGCTGCCAGGTGTGTGCCAGAGAAAAAGGACCCGCCCACCATCCTACCCCATGCTCTCTTTCTCTCAACCTCTCTATCTCTCTGCCCTCCTTCAGTCCCCACATTTTCTCTCTCTATCCTTCTCTGCCTCATGGCTTTGTCCCCATCTGTCTGTGGGCAGGGGAAGTAGTCACTATGGCGCTCACACAGCACTGCACAGGTGGGGGAAGCAGTCACTATGGCACTCACACAGCACTGCACAGGTGGGGGAAGCAGTCACTATGGCGCCCACACAGCACTGCACAGGTGGGGGAAGCAGTCACTATGGCGCCCACACAGCACTGCACAGGTGGGGGAAGCAGTCACTATGGCGTTCACAGGGCACTGCACAGGTGGGGGAAGCAGTCACTATGGCGCTCACACAGCACTGCACAGGTGGGGGAAGCAGTCACTATGGCGCTCACACAGCACTGCGCAGGTGGGGGAAGCAGTCACTATGGCGCCCACACAGCAATGAACAGGTGGGGGAAGCAGTCACTATGGCGCTCACAGGGCACTGCACAGGTGGGGGAAGCAGTCACTATGGCACTCACACAGCAGTGCTTTTCAGGGGAGAGATGTCAGGTCTGCAGAAGGGAAGCTGAAATGAATATTCCTTCAGCAGAGCTTTATTGGGATAGTTGCAGCCACAGGGCTACCAAGTGGGAAAGCCAACTTCCAGGTCCCAGGAAAAGCTTCCTCAGAACAGAGGGTCATCAAGGAGAGAGAATGGGCCCTTCCTGAAGGAAAAGAGCCTTCAGTTCCTTTCTGCTCACCTTCAGCTTCTGGAATACCCGAGGTATACCTGTGTGCCACAGGCAGCATGGTGGGCTCTCACCACAGAGACCCTTCCAGCTTGTCAGTCCTCATCAGACCCAGGGGACAAACAAGGGTTTCTTGTTCTCACAGGTTTCCCGATAGATATAGACTATGTGCTGGGATACGATGTAATGGAGGTCAACTTAACCCAAGGCTGCCTTGAGTCTGCACAGCTGAGACTGCGAAGCAGACCTGCTTGCAGCTGTAGGTGAGAGAGTGTCAACCCAGCTCCGGGAAGCTGCAAGGTGACAGCACACTTTCTTAGCAGCTTTCCAGAGAAAGCTGCAGGGCCATGTCTCATTTCTAGGAGAAAGAGGCAGACCCTAACTAGGAGGCAAGCCGAAGACCGGTGACTCTAAGGAGAACAACCTAGCTCTCTGCCTTGGCGAGCTAAAAGGTAATTACATTTTACCATCTTAAAAACATCCCTTCCCCCATAGGCGCAGATTTATTCTTGAAGACAGATTCTTCCTTAATTCCTTTGGATTTTGTACACTGCCATTTTAAAGTAAAAACAGGAGCCAGGCATGGTGGCTATCATTTGTACTTGGAGAAGCTGAGGCAGGAGAAATTTGAGTTCAAGATCTGCTTGGGCCATAGAGCAGGTTCAAGGCCAGCCTAGGCAACTTTAGCAGGACCCAGGCTCAAACGGGAAGGAAGGCTTAGGGTATAGCTCAGTGGTGGAGCACTTCCCTAGGTTCACTCACCTAAGAGGGAGAGAGGGAAGGAGGGAAGGAAATGAAGGAGGAAGGAGAGGGGGAGGGGAGAGGAGGGGAGGAAGGAGAGGGGGAGGGAGGGGGAGGAAGAAGAGGGGGAGGGAGGGGGAGGAAGGAGAGGGGGAGGGGAGAGCAGAGGAGGACGGAGAAGGGGAGGGGAGAGCAGGGGAGGTACTACAAGGAGAGCCAGTGGCCAGCCTGGCAATATTAATGCTTGCTTTACACACAGGCTCAAAGGCTGGCAATGCTGACATCCTGACCCGAAACCACTAATGAGAAAGGAACCCCTTTTATGAGCTCTTTCCCTTCTTTTCTATATTTTTTTTGTTCAGAATATCAACAGGTTGTAAATTACTTTTGCAAAGTCAGAAGACGTTTAAAGGAACTACAAGACCCACTTGTGTCATAGGAAAGAATGTACTTTGTGTCCAACTCCTCCAGTCCACCTGGTGTTTCCTGTTACCTCACACGGCCTAAGACCCTGGAGAGGTCTGTATGCTTCAAGTCACAAAAGCCTAGGGACGTGTGCTGTGCGCCTTCATGTGTCCAGTGGCCATTCCAGGAGACAATATGGCCACCATTGCCACCCATAAGCCTTCCTAGTCTTCCTGTGAGCACTGTTCCTTTGTTCTTCTTCTAGCAGACTAGAGTCAGGGGCACAAACGGAAGGAAGGTCATTATTTTATTGGGTTCACACAACAAATGTTTACTGCAGGCAAGGGCTGGGCCCTGAACTCAGGGACCCGTGAAGCCTCAGCTGCCCCAGTGTTATCCCTGCCCTAAGGCCATCACCGTATAAAGACAGAGTAATGGCTTCAGGTGGCAGGATCAGCCAGACAGACTCGAGGAAACCAGATGGCCACGTGGAGTGAAGGACACAGCAGCCAATCCTTGAAGGGTACACGGTCAGAACAAACACGGAGAAGTCACAACTGCCTTCAAAGCAAAATCACTTCTCCATTTCCTGCTAAAGAAGCAGACACCACCGGCCATCGGGAGCCTGTGTGAGAAGCAGAAGTCCAGGGAGGCATACCAGGGCAAGGCCCAGGGGAGGGGGGAAGTTACTACACTGCAAAGCTTGGCTTTGACTCCCACTATCACTAGCTAGAGCCTTTATTCCTGATGGAAAAGCCAGGCTAACTCTGGACCTGAGAGGACTAAAGGGGGGCTACTGTTTAACCGCGATTGTCACAGCAGGCACCTCACACCCCAGCAGAAGCGCCTGCAAGAGTGAGGCTCCAATCTGTCACTGCCTGCAGTCTGAAAACTGGGTCTGCACACTTCATGTGGATAATTGGCCAAATGAATAAACTCAATTCTGCAAACGCCTTGGCCCAACCCTGAACTGCACAGGTCCATGAAGCCAAATACTGCCAAATCAAATTGGAAACTTGAAATCCATTAAAATGCCAGGTCTGTGTATCTGACATAGAACAGACAAAATAAGCCTGAGCTCAGCAAAGCTGTTTGGACACTATCATTGACAGGGAAGGGCCAGAGTGTCCAGAAATTTCTCCTTTAGGGCACAGTGAGCCAACTCCTGACCCTTCGCCTCCTATCTCCCCACTGTGAGCCATCAAGGACTGAGTTACACCTATAGATCCTTGGGCCACCAGCACCTCTGAGACTGGCAGAGGCAATGCAAGACACCTACCCCCCAAATTCTTGTTTCTCTTCCCTGTTTATGTGTGCCTATTAGACAGCTATTGTTTTCTGAATTGAAAGAGCCCTTACCAAAAAAAAAACAGTAAGGCCCTAAAACTGGGAAAGTAAAGGCAACTTGCGAGGCTCGGGGAGATCCTGAAAGTTACATGATTCATAAGGTTCCTCTATAAAAACAGCAAGCAACTGCTCAGGAGGAGGGACTCAAAAGCCAACCAAACTGTTAGTAAGTTGGTCAAGGAGTTCCAGGGATATAGCTTCCATGGGATGTCACCCATACTAGGGTGGGCTTCTTGGAGATACAGCTGCCTTTGACTCACCCATGCTCATGTTAATAATCCCAATAAACTCACTAGTCCATCAAGTTAGACATAGGTGGAATCATTTCTTTGGCCTGCCATCTGTGCCCTACCCGGAGTGAATAGACAACTGCTCACACCCCCTCAGTGAACTCATACAACCCTGAAACACACTCCCCAAATCCTTCCCCAAATCCAGGGACCAACATACGTTCAAATTGTCTTACTGGGAAGGTGAGACATGCTGAAGTACGAGGGACTGAAACGCAAGTGAGCAGTACAGAACAGGCGACCAGTTAGCCGCTGTCCATAAAACGCTGTTTCTAGTCAGGGTAGCGGCAGAAGCCCATCCTCGCAGCACATGGGAGGGAAGCCGAGACGGGACTACCATGAGTTTGCAGAAGCTGCACAACAGAATGATAACTTGCCTCAAAGAAAAGCCATCTTACTCATGGCCCCAGCAGAGAGAGGAAGAGTAGAAAAGGCCCCACCTGAGACCCACAATCCAGCTGTGCCACCCACTGCCACGCTCCTGCAGTGTGACCTCACGTGAGGACCTTCGTCCCTGGCCTCCCTGAAACAGTGGGCACCCCCGCCACCTGAACAACAGGAGAGTTAGGCTGCAAGAATATGTGCCAGCCACATGTCCCGCACTCTCAGATGCTGCAAGGCCTCCATGTGCGGCCTTTTGAATGGTCAACGGCTCGCAGGAGGAATCGCTTAGTTCTTATAAAACTGGCTTCCTAGAACAGAAATTAGATGTTTGGCTGTATACACTGGGATGGCTTGCTGGTACCTCAGGCATAATTTTAGGACGAGTTCATCACATGGACTCAAGACTCCCCTTTAAGCTGCTACCGCCACACCTCCCTCCTGTCATACCCCTCAAGGCCTCACTCTACATGCTCCAAGGTCTCTGAGCCCGGGTTATGGCTTTGCACGTGGCCTCTAACGGTCCACTTCAAGGTGTAACCTAAGGCCATCTGAAGCTGCCTGCTCTTCCAAAGGGAAGAACCCAGCTGCTTTCAGAGATACTGACAGCATGCCCACTGCACAGAGGCCCGGAAGGGTTTCAAGGCATGGATCTGAGCACCATGATATTAAAGAAAGGATCCAGAAGCTAAAAACAAAACCTGCAACACCTGCAATGAGGTACAAGCACCAGACACACGCGCCAAGATAAAAGTTCCACTTGGCCTTCAGCACCCGCGCGTGTGCATGCACACACACGCACGCACGCACGCACGCACGCACGCACGCACGCACGCACGCATGCATCAGGGAACACACTAAGTCACACTCGAAGACAAAGGCTTATCCTGAGAACATAAAGTGTCAAGGTATTACTTCTCCAAGCATGGTCTATAAACCATCAGCATGCATGCCGCCTGGAACGTAGCAGCAGAGCTGACTCTCAGGCCTCACCCAATTCTCCCATAGTTGGCACTATAGCTTATTTTAACTATTGAGACATATTAACTGGCCAGTTGGTGGTGGCACACGTCTTTAATCCCCGCCCTCGGGAGGCAGAGGCAGGTGAATCTCTATGAGTTCAAAGCCAGCCTGGTCTACAGAGTGAGTCCAGGACAGCCACGGCTACACAGAGAGACCCTGTCTTGAAAACCCATATTAAGTAAACAATAATGGAACAACTGTGATCATTCAGTGTATGAATATATCCCAAGGATCGGAGGTTTAACAAGGCACCTTGGTAACCCACCCTGAGAGTGCTTAGAACCCAGCACTCTACTCAGCTAGGGCTGCGAGAGCTGACTTGAGTTTTTATGTGATCTCTTCCTTCTAGTTGGACCGAGCTCTGTGGCAACAGGTTGACTGTGACTGGCTGGTGTGCACTCAGTAAGTAAGCATCAAATGAATGGGTGGTCCACCAACTGATGGGTAGAGGGAGACACTTACCTTGTGGAAAGTACAAAGAAAGATTTGATAAGGACAGAGAGAGAGAGGGAGACAGATAGGCAGACAGGCAGGCAGGCAGGCGGACATGAACACTGGGGGTCGGGGTGAGGGTATGTAGCAGTGGGATGAAACAGGCTGAAAGAGGAGGTACACACACACACCAGAAAAAAGGCTGCTAGGGAGGCCATGGTACCTGCATCTGCTGCCATGTAGATTGTTCTCCCATTGGCCAGAAGCAACAGCCAGTGTGACTGGAGTACAGTGAGAGGAAGGGGAGGGGAAGGATGATAAATACAGCATATTTGGCTCTGGTGAGGGTTGGTGCTGGAGACAGAATGGCCACGTGTAGAGTTTCAGCCACCATCTCCAAGGCTTTTGGAGCTGGGCATGAGAGAGCCTGGCTCGAGCGGGTGCATCCAAACTTTTGACATTGTAACACAACACTGTTAACTACAAAGTTCAGGCTGGAGTACCATATGATTGTGTTATTAGAAAATATAGATAGATATAGATATTCACATATGGATACAGGGTGTAGGTAGATGATAGATGATAGATAGATATAGGTTGATAGGTAGGTAGAGATAGATATCACCCATAATATTTTATGTAATTTTGTGACTTGCATTGGGCCAAACTTATAGTTATCAGAAGGCGCACGCAGCCTTCAGGGAAAAAGTCCCCTGACCCCCCACCCCAGGCCTGGCTGAGTTCCTTAGCTGCTGCCACAGTCTCCTGTGGCTCATGAAATAGCAGCAGGGCCATTACTCACAGTCTTCAACAAGCTGGTCCAGGAACTTAGGGACATCCACGCACCGATGGGCCTCAATTCCAGTCCAGATGTTACCCTGCAGCAGCGCACTGGCAAAGGAAACACGAACGTCAGTTCAGAGACCTCATTAAGAAATTTATTAGTGAGGTGGGCAGTGGTGGCACACGCCTTCAATCCCAGCACTCAGGAGACAGAGGCAGGGGGAATCTCTGAGTTCTGTTCCAGCCTGGCCTACAAACCGAGTTCCAGGACAGCCAGGCTACACAGAGAAACCCTGTCGCAGACAAGCAAGCAAGCAAACAAAAAGTATTAGTTACTTACTCATAGCTATGACAAAACACTTGACAAAGGCAATGTAAGGAAGAGAAGGTTTGCTCTGGTACAGTCAGTCAGGGTGAGGACAGCTCAGCAGCAGGAGGATGAGGCAGAAAGCCATAACATCCCACCGGAAAGCCGAAACATCCCACCGGAAAGCCAAAACATCCCACCGGAAAGCCGTAACATCCCACCGGAAAGCCGAGAGAGGTGAGTGCTGGGGCCCAGCTAATCTTTCTATTCAGTTCAACACTCCAGCCCAAGGACTGGTGTCATCCACATCTTCTGCTCTCTCCACCTCAGTTAACCCAATCTAGAAACTCTCTCACAGACATGCCCAGAGGCTTGTTTCCATGGTGACGCTAAATACAGTCAAATTGGTAATCAAGTTGAACTATCACAGCAGGGGAGCAACCAACATCCTCCAAACAGTGAACACTCCTGATGGAGAGGAGAAAGAGAGAGAGAGAGAGAGAGAGAGAGAGAGAGAGAGAGGAGAGAGAGAGAGGAGAGAGAGAGAGAGAGAGAGAGAGAGAGAGAGAGAGAGAGAGAGAGAGAGAGAGAGAGAGAGAGAGAAGCACCCAGACTGGGGGTACAGAGATTCTTGGAAGCCAGAGGTTAGAAGTGCTCTGTTCAGAGATGCCCAGCTCAGAATGCTGACAGACCTTGCTCCAAATACGCAGCATGGGCTCAGAACCAACAACAAGCAGCCATCTTCCCAACAGAACTCCTGTCTAAACAAATAGTGTTCTTGTTTTGTCTAGCTCTAGACAGGGGAGGAGACACGGTAGCCTGCAGCTCCAAAATCTCTCTCTCTCTCTCTCTCTCTCTCTCTCTCTCTCTCTCTCTCTCTCTCTCTCTCTCTCTCTCTCCCCCTCTCTCAAAAATGCCACACCAGCCAAATCAAGACTCTTGGTTTTCCTCAAAAAAAAAAAAAAAAAAAAAAAAACAGAGTTCAAGAAGAGAAAGAAATGTTGTACGTAGACCACGGAAGAAGACCAGCTAAAACCTTCAGCAAGAAATCTAAAGATCAGCACTCGGGAAGCAGAGGCAGGTGGGTCGCTGTGAGTTCAAGGCCAGCCTGGTCTACAAAGCAAGTCCAAGACAGCCAAGGCTACACAGAGAAACCCTGTCTCAAAACACCAAAAAAAAAAAAAAAAAAAAAAAAAAAAAAGAAAGAAAGAAATCCAAAGATACAAAAACCAAGTCTGAATCTTTGAGATGCAGAGAACACAGGACAAAAGGGGATATCCATCTCTGCACTTCAGGTTGGCAGACCCAGGAGAACCTGAGACGTCCTCCACAGGCTAATGTGACATTCTTGGTGGCCCGGCTGCTTGCTACTTTGGGAAGCTGTGGCGCCTGATGGAGGCTGGGTGGGGATAGCTAAATTAGGTGGACAGGGGCATGCTTCTGAAGGGTAGAGCTGGCTCCTATCACACAGTGGGGAGACTCTGCCACACACTTCTGCCACCATGAATTCCTCACGGTGACAGGATGGAGCCCTCTAAACCTGTGAGCCACAAGAAACCTTCCCTCCGTGAAGGTGTTTCTGTCGGGTATCGTGGTCATGGAGACTAGAAATTGACTGATATGAGAGCAAGGAACTAGAAACCACCACAGGAGATGCTTGGGGAACCATCGAAGTGAAAACATCTTAAAGGGCGGCAGGCTGACTCATGACCCCGATTCATTTTGATCAAATGAAATCGATGATCAAAAGGCTTGTTCTTTCGGAAATGAGGCTTCTGATTATGGCCCGGGTTCTTAAATTAAATCTTCACCTAATTATAGGTTGAAACATAATCTTCTAAATAGTTGCCTCTGCCCCCGGGTTTTAGCTGCAGCTGGTCCTGACTAATCCTTGCACCTTGCAGCTCATGCCTAACCTGTGGGTGCCACAGCAGCTCACCTGTGAAACAGGAAGTGCAAACAAGGTACGGCCAGGGCATTCTGCTAAGACGGAATTTGATGGCACTCTTCCACTCTGGAAGCGGAGCTGAATAAATGTCACAGGAAGTTGGTTTCCACAAAGTCTAACGACTCGCCTACTTTGAGGAGTCTGCTGCCAATCTTTACCAATCGGAGTTGCTGCCTCTCTTGGGTGATTCTTATTAAGCTGGTATACTACGGATATGGTATGTTGGCTGTGCTCTGTTTGCGAAGCCAGGTCCAGCCTCCCTCCCCTCCCCACCCCACACGGCACACACTCTCTAAATGGGGATTTGGATCTATTTCTCCAAAGATCCATTACTTTTTTATAAGGCAAAGTTAAGGTTTCTTCTGCATAGGGCAGAATTCAGACAGTGAGGTCATTTGTTTGGAAACTACAGCAATCCCTCCAATACGTTTTTCTTTCTGTGTTCACATTCTTGTGACTATGGATCATGAGAGGGAGATGGAGATTTAAGAGAAAAACGCAAAGGCTTCTTAGGCCACCCACAGCACGGGGAAGGCCTCCACATGCGACAGCCAGGCACACAATGCTCACTTCCCATCCCAACGTTAGACATTTGTCAACCTAGGAAGCTAATGAAGACACAGACAAACCAAACACATGACCAGAAGTAGCCAACAGTCCCCACAGCCATCAAATAAACACATAAAAGTCCCCCCCCCCCCACGGTGTGCACAGTGTTCCTTATCCTTACGGGAAAGAAGGGACCAGGGATAGGGAGTGTCACAAACGCCTCTGAAAATGCAGTGCATCTTTACACCTGAGAGGAAAACAGAGTGAGCTGTACACCTAGTGTCAAGGGACGCTGAGCCCGGACTCTCTGTTCCTTGGTGTAAGGAGCTCACCTTTGACCATATTCCAGAAGCCCCCTCTATAATTCTCTCACCTACCCCAAGTCCTCTGCACGTGGAGACCTGGTCTGAGACCTGGTCTGTGACGCGATCACATGACCAGAGAGCACGGGCTTCTTGCAGCAGGTGCGATGGGCAGTGTGCTGTCCTAGAGGCCAGGCTTGCTCAGGCTGCTGGAGGCCTCATCTGAAGCATCACACAGACCATCTTACAAAGCGAGGGTGAGCTCAGTACTCAAATGTCCAAGGGTAACAGTTAACAGTAATAATAATAAATAAAAGCACAAAAATAAGCATAGTTCTTCCACAAGACAGAAAGGGGGTGGATCCAGACGGGATAGGAAAAACTGGAAGGAGCAGGGTGGGTGAGGGGAAACAGTAATTGAGATATGTGAGAAAATAATTTATTTTCAATAAAAAGAAAAAAGTAAAAACAAACAAATAAAAATTTGCATAGCAATCATTTTGTTCTTGTATGAAAACTAAGATTACTAAATATTTTTATGAACATATCATATTTTAGTGATTTTTTAAACATAATTTTGTTTCCTTTTTAAAGGGTTTGATCTCCCTTTTACTTGTGTGCATGAGGCAGGAATTCATGCAAATACATGCAGTGTCCACAGAGGCTCAAACCCTGGAGCTGGAGTTACAGGTAGCTGCGTGTTGCTCCTGTGGGTCCAAACAAGAGCAGGCTGCCCTCTTGGCTGCTGAGCCATCTCTTCAGCTCTTTGTTTTCTTTTTTTAAAAGATTTATTTATTCTTATATGTATGTGAATGTCTGTCTGTCTGTATGTGTACCACATGTCTGCAGTTGCCCTTGGTGGCCAGCAGAGGGCGTCAAGCCCCTGGAACTGGTGTTCTGAAAGGTATGAGCCACCAGACATGGGCGCAGGGACTGAATTTGGATCCTCTGGAAGAACAGAACCATCTCTCCTGCCCTAAAATTTTGTTTTCTTAAAATTCTAGTCCCAGATCATGTTTCATTCAAAAAAATTAAGAGTGTTTTCCCAATGATAATCTGGATAGGTATGTTGTTTTTTATGTGTTACTGTCTCTTCACATCTAAGGTATGAGATTACTTCCCTGCAATTCACAAAGCACAAGTATCTGTACCTGCTGAAAACAAATAATCAGTATTTTCATTTTTTAAGATGCAGAGATGTTGATCACCTCAGGGGAAAACCAAGCGTGGACTACATGAATATTCGCTTCGCTCCTTATGACTAACGCCTCCCAACTGTGCTGGCCTTGAACTCGTAAGCTCAGGCCAGCCTCCTCAGTCTCTCAATGTGACTAACAGTAGGTACCACAGTACTGGCCATGAATGCCTAGGTAGATACCTAGACATATTATAAATAACAATAAAACATTAATAAGCAAAAAACAAACAAAGAAACAAATAACAAAAACAGATTTCATGCCAGTGATGGGAATCTCTCAGGGCTGTTCTGAGAAGAATCTTTATCAGCCCTTCTTTAAGACGCCAGGAAAAATATGAGATGAGCCCCAAAGCTCGTCAAGGGTGGGGTCTGACAGGCCAGGCAGAAGGCTTCAGAGAGCATTGTCTATAAATACATCTCTGCTTTGGAAAGCCTACACCCTGGCACAGGCCTACACGCTGAGCTCATGTCACACTGGGCCAGCACTGGGTATCTGTGCACCCAAGGGTCCTCTCTGACACGTTCGGTGAGTCTATTTCCTATGGCACATTGTGGTGCCAGGAACAGTGTCCTTACATTGTCCCCAGCAGCTGAGGGGCGAGGGAAGAGCCAGACATTCTGCAGACCTGGGAGGGCCCTCCTGCCACCTACAGTGATGCTGAACCCAGGTTCCTTCACGCCGCCCCTCCAGTCCCTCATTCTTTCTCTGCCTTTCCTGTGAAAATGTTGCTCGCTGGCTGAATCAAGTCAAGCCATGCATTCGCCAGAAATGGCTAAAAGGTAGAGCGACGTGGGCAGTGTATCTAGTGTGTCTCAATCTCTCTCCCTCCCCAGCTCGCCAGAAACATCTTGACCACATTAGTGAGTAAGACCATGCCATCCGCACTGTTCTGCAAACCTCACTGGAGACAAACGTTGTCATTTTTTTGTTAATATCCTCATTCCTTTCCTGTTGCTGAAACAGAGAATTGAGACTAGAAGTTTTTTTTTGGTTTTGTTTTCTTTTTTAACAAACAAACAAATGAAATCAAACACGTGATTTCTTACGGCTCTAGAGGTGGTGGGGTCCGTGACAATGAGGATCTTATCTAGACAGGGCCTTCATGGCACATCATCCCATGGCAGGAGGAGGAAGGATCGTAGAGAGTAAAAGAGGGAGCTAAAGTCACCTTGGCAACAAAACCTACCATAGGGAATCGCATGCATGTCTGCGGGCGGGTACATGGGTGCCTGTACGTAGAGGCCAACAGCTGGCCTCAGATGTCATTCTTTAGATGTCTGCTTCTTCTTCTTCTTCTTTTTTTTTTTAATGTATCACAAATATTTATTTCAATCTCCACCTTGCCCTGCGTTTATTTATTTGTTTGTGTTTGTTTGTTTATTGAGACAGTGTCTTTCACCTAGCCTTGGGGCTCCCCAATTAGACCAAACTAGCACTAGCCAGCACTACTTGGGGCCACAAGCATGTGTTACAATGTTCAGCTTTTCACACGCATGCTGGGAGCCTATCCAAGTCTTTGTGCCTCAAGCACTTCACCAACAAAGCTAGCTCCCAAGCCGAAAACCTACTCCTAAGATAAGTGACCTGCTCTCACCACAATGGCATTAGTCCGTGCTCGGGGCATCACCCTCATGACCCAAAATCCTGCTGTCAGCCCTGACTCCCCAGTGCTGTTTCATTGCGAATACAGACTAGACCCAGGGAATCTGAGGGACACTGAAACCTCAGTAGTTAAATGGTCAAAAATTGACACTATGATACTTGGTAACATTCTGATCTGGTTTCAGGCAGTGCACATGGACCCAACACCCAGGAAAGTCATGCAGGTCTGACGTCCCTTTTCTTCTAGTGAGGGTCTCCCCTTCTTTCCTAAGCCTGCTACTTGAAAAACAAAACTAGAAACACAGAACTCACTTTTTAAGATGTCTGTATAAATGACTGTATATGTGTTGAGTGCCTGTATGTGTATATTCATGTGTTTGTACATGCATTTGTGTGTGGGGTACATATGCATTTGTGCATGTGTAAGGATGTCTGTTTAATGCGTGTGTTCCAGCACATGCATGCGCATACGATTCTTAACTGACTCACAATAATAGCTTTACAGGGAAACCATTGTTAGGAGCTCAGGAAAAGACAAGTCTTGCCAACTCCAAAAGAACAAAGGGTTTCAGCAACTAACATGGGAACACGATGACCTCACCCCGTCAAGCCCTGCCCCTGAGCTTATGCATATCTGGAGTGCTCCCTTATAAGTGAGTGTATCCCTTATAAGGACTGGTGGGAGGAGGGCCAAGCCAAGAAACAAGAGTCCAGAGCCGCTCTTTGATATTTAGCCTAGACAACCCACTGGCCACTGGGGCTCTTCCACTGGCAGCAAACTAAGACTGGAGTCCTCAGCCTACCCACAGGCATTAGTCACTGCATGTAGCTGCTAGCTCCTGCGCAGTGAGAGGCTGAGCCAGGACTGAAATGCACCATCCGATAACAGTCCTTAACTCCCAGTGACTCATGCCAGTGGGCCCCTCACAGGACACACGGGCCCCTCACAAGACACATGACCCCCTCACAGGACACATGTTCTGGGCTTCGAGATGCCTGTGTGCCCAGCGTTATCATGACAGACGCTGTAAGTGAGCTGGAGCAGAGGATCGGGCTAAAGCCGAGTAGGATCCAAGCAGAAGCCCTGATGCCGACCTCTCTGCCACCTAACGCCTGCATAGCTAAGCACTAAAAGGGGAGCAAACAAAGCCACATACCCTCCCACATCCAGCCATATTCTTATATTCTGAGGCAGTATCAAGACAAGAGGCCCTTAATAAGTATTTCCTCTGCCCCAGTAGCTCCTCTACGCATTTGTAAAGTAGCATTATTTATTTTATAGAGAATGTTTGATACCCATATATGAAAGACCCCCTTAGGGACCCCCACAGCACAGTAAAATTGCTATGTCCTGACCCACGCTGGTATGGAGTTGGGGTGGAAAAAAAAAACAGATAGGAGGCCAGGGTGGAGGTTGGGGTGGGTTGTGGGTGTGAAATGCTTATGGTCTAAGCAATGCAGACTAAGTCTGAATCCCCAGAACGCACATAAGGCCAGGAGTAGTAGCATGCATCTGTAACCCCAGTGCTCCTAGAATGAGATGAAAAAATGGAGTTAGGAGAACCCCCGGAAGCTCACGGCGCAGCTGGACTGCTATACAAAGCAGCAAATAACAGGGAGAGCGGCCGTCTCAGCCAAGGTGAAAGGCGAGGACTGCGGTGGTTTGAATGAAAATGGTCCCCAAAGCTTCACGTTTGAATACATGGTTCCTGGGTCATGGAGCCTCATGGAACCGGTTGGGGAGGATTAGGAGGCGTGGCCATGTGGGAGGCAGTGTCTCACTGGGAGTAAGCTTCAAACCAACTCCCTCCATTCCCAAGTCCTTCCCACTCCCTCCCTCTGCCTCCTACTCGCTGATCAAGATGTGGACTCTCGCCTGTTCCCGATGCCACGTCTTTGCTCTACCACCATGGACTCTGGACCCTCTGGAACCATAAGCCAAATTAAACATTTTCTTTTATAAGGAGTCTTGGCCATGGTCTTATCACAGCCATAGAGAAGTAAGTAACGCAAGGGTCATCACAGTCCAGGCTACTACCACTGCGATGGAACACCCGAGCAAGGCCACTTTGGGAAGCAGGGGCTTATTTGGCTTACTCCTCCAGAGCACTGTCCATCTCAAAGGAAGCAGGACAGGAAGCCAGAGAGGCCTGCTTACTTTAAGGCTTGCTCCCTGTGGCTTGCTCAGCCTGCTTTCTTACAGAGAGCCCAGGCCCACCTGCCCAGGGGTGGAGCCACCCACACCGGGCTGGGCCCTCTCCCATCAATCCCTAATTAAGAAAATGTACTTCAGGTTTGCTTACAGCCTCACCTTATTGAGGCATTTTCTCAATTCCGGCTCCTTCCTCCCCTAGTGACTCTTGCTTGTGTCAAATTGACATAAAACTAGCCAGGACAAGGAACACCAGGTTGTCCTTGGACTTCCATACACACACACACACACACACACACACACACACACACACACACACACACACACACACACACAATTAGAAGACTATGCCACCTGAAAGAAGCTTTAACACTCCCCCCACCCCCTCTGCTGAGACTTTTGGGAACAGGCTATCAGCTGCATCTCCTCCCACTTAGAAAGCACCCTCTAGCAGCTCTGTACCCTCCCAGCCAGCACCCCACCCCGCTCACTGGCAGCTCCCATGACACTGTGCTCAGCACACAGTGAAGGCTGTTCACCTCTCTCAGTAAGGCCTGCCTTTCCTCTGCACCCTCAGTACTTGCTGATAGCCTGGTGTCCAGGACACTGGTGATGAGAAAAGATGACAGCGAGGATAAGATAAGCCGTGTGCACGGAGGGCAGGGTACCACTGCATTTCTCCACACTCCCTCCCCTGATCCCATCTCAGGAATCCAGCATCATTTAGCGGCTTTACAATCAACATTGAAAACTCAAGGGCCTGGATCTGAAGACAGCTCGATCAGCCATGTGCTAGCCTTGCAAGCACAGAGACCTGAGCTTGAGCCCCAGAACTTTAAAAGGCCGGGTGGGATGAATCAGGCTTACACCCTGGGGACGCAGAGGCAGCAGGTAAACCCCTGGTCAGCCAGCCTAGTCTGCTTGGCAAATGCCAGGCCAATGAAAGAAAGACCCTGTGTCAAGAAACAAGCTACCAGCACTCAGGGAGGCCGAGGCAGGCAACTGTCTGTGAGTTCAAGGCCAGCCTGGTCTACAAACTGAGTCTAGGACAGACAGGGCTACACAGAGAAGCCCTGTCTCGAAAAAACCAAAACAAAGAAAGATAGAAGGAAGGAAGGAAAGAAGGAAAGAAAGAAAGAAAATAAACAAACTACAAAGTATCCAAGGAGCAGCAGCAACAGTTGTCTCTGGCCTCCAAACACAGGCCCACAGAAGCAAACATGTTGCCTGAACTCACACGATGAAGGGAGGAGAAGGACAGGAGGAAGGAGAAATGAAAGGAAAGAAAACCCAAGAGCTATATGAAGAAGGGAAAGAAGGCCAGCAGTCTGGCTGAAGGCCCAGCACGGATGGACATCCAGCTTCCAACATCACCAGCCAACTACAGAGATGGACTCAGAGCAGAAGAGCCTTCCTCTGCCTTCTACACCCGGGGGGTGGGGGGTGGGAATGGGGGTGGGGTGGCGGGTGGAGGGAGATTGCGGTGGTCAGCTTCCTCCTTTCTGGCCTGTGACTGACATGCTCCTCCGCCTTCAGGACAGAGTTCAACACCAGAGCCCTCAGACTCCCGGCTGATCCTGACTCAGTCCTGTTCCCACCTTTCCCACACAGGCACACACCACAGACCAGTCCCAAGGGGGTGTCTGGTGTCTGAGGCTGTCTCCCCACTCCCACCACATCCTGCCCTCGCTATGGGGTCTGTCCTCAAGTCACTCCCTCTAGAAAGCTTCTCTTTACCTTAATTTGCTGATATAAATGTTCCTTCCTCAAAACCCAATACACCGCCCTCAGCCTCCAAGAGGACTCTCTGATCCCAGTGTTTGTCTCACTGGGAGAAGCTTCACACCAGACACCTCCTGCCTATATTAAAGACTTTCCTTGTTGCCGTGACAAGATACCTCACTCACAAAAGCAACCTAAGGCACACGGGGTCCATTTTGATTTATTTGATTTTGATGGGAGATGCACAGCAGGAGGAACCGCTGATCACACTGCACCCTCCAGCAGGAAGCCAACAGCAATGATTGCCAATGCTCACCCGCTCTGTCTTTTGTCTTTAGGCTAGGACCCCAGCCAATGGGATGGTTACACTTAGGGTGTGTCTTCACACCTCAACCCAATCTAGAAAACCCCTCTCGGATCCAGTTCTCCTCATGATGGTTATCACACTCACCAACATTCATCTTTGCACCCTACAGAACATTCAGTACCGACTTAGGAAGATGGTGAGGATTCAGTTGGCGACCCCACTGGGCTCCCCGAAGGACGATTATAGAAGAAAGTCGTAACCAGCTTGGTTACAGACACCCCATCAGCATGGAGCACTCAATCACATGGGGCCCTCCTCTCTCCTAGGTCACAAAGGTCAAACAACCGAACTTCCTCCACAAACTTCAAGACTCCCCTGGGACCAATCTGAGAAGTTGGGGACCCTCAAGAGTGAATACTTAAGGACCAGCTTCAGCTAGACAGTGGTGATGCACACCTTTAATTCCAGCATTCTGGAGGTAGAGGCAGGGGGAATCTCTGAGTTCAAGGCCAGTCAGTCCAGGACAGCCAGTGCTAAACAACAAAAAACAAAACAAAACTGTTTTTTAAAAAACCAACAAGACAAGAACAACAGAACAGCTTCAGGGCAGGTGTCATGATGGACTGAATTTAACTGTTAAGTCCATAAAAAAGCTGTCAATTCAGCCATCTTCCCTTCTGGCTCACTGTGTACGCATACGGACAGTTCCCAGGCCAGGGGGTTGGTTCTGCAGGTAAAGTACATGCTATGATGGCCTGGCAAACTCAGGCCAATCCCTGATACCCATAGAAAAAGCCAGATGCAGAAGGATGCCATGTGTACACTCAGCACTCCTGCAGAAAGACTAACAGGCAGAGAAAGGAAAATGCTTAGGAAACTCACGAGCCAGCTAACCTGGAGCATGCAATGTGGCAGAAACACGAGAGATGCTGGAAAGAAAGAAAGAGAGAAAGAAAGAGAGAATGAGAGAAAGAGAGAAAGAAAGAAAGGGTAGAAGGGAAAAGACTGACTTCTGAGTTATCTACACACACACACACACACACACACACACACACACAGTTCCTAGGCCAGCGCATCTGTTTATGAATGAATAGGAAGGGTTCTATTCTCAATACTCCTCTCAGATGGGGCTCTTCTCCCATGACCCCCAGCCCATAACCAGGAAGCAATGTCTGACCTCTGTCAAAAAGCTTCTGGAATCCCCCCCCCCCGCCCATCAAACAAATGTTCCTCACTTGATCCAAACTCTTTCAATTACATGCCTCAAAGAGAGAGAGGAAATCACTGCCACCCACTCCTGCTTTGATGACACATTTAAGGCGGTTGCTTCCATCATCCAGTGAAGCTGCCTGAAGGTTAGCAAATGGTCCCCCAAACCTAGACCACTGCTTTTTGTGAGCATCCAGGCTCTAGTTTTAGCTCCTCCTTCTCCCTTTCCCTCTCCCTCCTCCCCTCTCTTCTCCCCCTCCCCCTCTCTTTCCTGGATCACACTATGCAGCCAGGGCTGGCCTGTAATTCACTAGTAGGCCAAGCCTGTCTTGAACTCATAGAAATCCACCTGCCTCCAAGTACCTGGATTCTTCAAGGCCAGGACTGCAGCTGTCCATTCCTCCCAAGATCCTCCCTGGTGACAGGTATGTCAACTCACTCAAGAGTCTACACCAGAACTGTATATTTTCTGCTGCTGTTGTTCCACCTAGAATTCTGAGATGTAAAAATGGCTTTGGGACTCCTGTAGCACAGGAATGCCCACACACTCTGACCAGAATTGAAGGCAGCGTAGAGCCAACAGGCCACCGACACTGAGAAGCCATGCACACCACACCGGCTTTCTTTCATTTTATTTATGGAGCTCTGCAGTCCAGCTTATTCAATATTTGCATGCTTACTTTCCTATTAGAACAGCTTTTTATAACTTCCATATTCCCTCAGAAAACTTAAGGCCACACAATACATTTTATATTCATTTTATAATTTGTATATTTTATGAATCCTGTCTTATCTCTCGGTCCTTTGGCCCTGTGTAGAAGGCAGCAATTTAGTGTCCTCCCTTCCTCCTACCGCTCAAACACATTGAGTCACTCAACCAAGAAAGGACCTGGGAGAGAGACCCAGATCTCAAGATCTGCTCAGGGGCTCATTACCCTATAGAGGCACACAGTTCACAACCACTCAATCTTCCTAACTCATGAGATGGTCGATTTTTATTTGTTTGAGGGTGTAGCCTTGGTTGTCTTGAAACTCACTGTGTAGACCAAGCTGGCCTTGAACTCAAGAGATCCACCTGCCTCTGTTTCCTGAGTGCTGGGATTAAAGGTGTGAGGTACCACGCCCGGCTTCCTGGGCAACTTTTTGTTTTGGTTTGGTTTTGGTTTTTCAAGACAGGGTTTCTCTGTGTAGCCTTGGCCGTCCTGGACTCACTTTGTAGACCAGGCTGGCCTCGAACTCACAGCGATCCGCCTGCCTCTGCCTCCCGAGTGCTGGGATTAAAGGCATGCGCCACCACGCCCGGCTTCATGGTCAACTTTTAAAGCCCCCCCCCCAATACATCTGCTACATCCTGGGGTATGTTAAGATTGGTGAGCTTTCCCCCCAAGCTTGACCCAAGGGCTACAAAAGGGGGACCAATTCTTTACTGGCACCCAAATCGCAAAACCCTTCAGCCTTAGGAATATTTCTTCCCCAAACGCCACATATTTGTCCCCATTCATTTCCATTTGCAACATTAAAAATATAAGCTATTTAGTGGCTACGAGTCATGGAGCCTGTGGGACAGTAACACCCTCCTGTTGCTATGTCTGGGGTCAGCAACAGACGAGGAGGCACCACACATTTTGGTTCATGGTTTGGAGCATTCATCCCTCTGTGCTGGACCTGCCGTGGCTCAGAGCTCGGTGGAGCGAAGCTGCTCACCTCGTGCTGGCCAGGATGCCCGAGGCCCCGCCATCCTTCCTGCAAGGACCTCACTTCTCTGCACTCAGCTCTGCCTCCACAGTCTCCTAACTCCTAACAGGGCAAAAGGCTTCCCCAACCCATAATACCCGAGGCCTCAGGAGATACTGCAGCCAGGAACATCACTGTCTGCGATGGAGTAAAGACTAAAGATGAGACCAAGGCCATCTGCTCAAAAGCAACTCATCACAAACACCAGGCTGAGCTCAGGGGAGAACTGCCGATATTCCCAAGGACAGGAGCCTCTGAGCCCGTGCCAGCTGCTGGAACCATGCTACATGGGACCACTGTACATGGAACCACTCCACATGGAACCACTCTACATGTGACTATGCTACATATAACTACATGTAACTACTCTACTATAGTAAATAGTAAAATGGGGAAAGGGCCACACTAATAATAAAGTCACATATGGGGAACTGTAAGGGGTGTCATACATACCTTTTACTGATAATTTATATTTGTGAGACTGTGTGTGCGTGCGTGTGTGTGTGTGTGTGTGTGTGTGTGTGTGTGTGTGTGTGTGTGTGTGTGTACATGTTCATGCAGAGGGCATCTGTGTACAACAGCCCGCATATGTAAACCATAGGGCAACCTTGCCTGTTTGAGGCACGGTTTCCTGTCGTCTGTGGTTGCATCCATGAGGCTGGCTGGCTCTGGACTTCTGGAGAGTCTCTCATCTCCATCTTCCACCTTGATGTAGAGCTGCTAGCATTACAGATGCATGCTACCATGGGTAGCCTTATGTGGCTCTGGGGATCTAAACATGGGTCTTCACGCTATGGACAAACACCACCCACTGAGCCATCTCTCCAGCCATCATATACACCCTAACACAGTAGATCTAAGCAGGGAGCACGTCCCATCTCGAGGGGACATGTGGCCATGCCTAGAGACAACTACAGCGGTCATAGCTGCAGGAAGCAAGTGCGCTGTCATTTGTGTAGCAGAGCACGCGCTCCACAGCAGGAACTGTGCCAAGGGTACTGAAGGTGAGACCCTAAGCCCGGCAACACCGGAAGAGATGGGGGCAAGGCGATGGGCTGTAATCTTCCTGAAAGTGGCCTGCTTGGTGTGGACATGGCTGGGCTTCCTGGACCCCAGGAGAGATATTGAGGTAGACGGGATGCCTGTTTGAAGGATTTACATCCACTCAACTGTGTCCAGTACTAATTCTCAAGCCTTCCAGTTTAGTGGCTCTCCAGGTCAAAGGGCACTTCCCACTAGGCCTCTCAAAGCCTTACAGTATCTGCGTTGGAAAGAAGAGCAACGCTGACACTGACGGCGCTCCCCTCTCCACACTGCCGCTCACCGAAGGGCTCTCACGGGGTCTCACCAGGCCACAGAAATGAGAAAATGCAAGGAACTTCCTTTTAACTTTAAAATCCTGTGACTCTAGCTAGTCAACAAGGATGGAGCAGACACTTCAGTCTGAGCTCTCAGTTCTGTTTTGCAAAAAAAAAAAAATGTGAAAACCAAAAGAAGAGGAGGGAAAAAAGCAGCTAAAATAAAAACATCAGGACCGAATGCACAGGCAGCGCACATATAAAGATGGCTGCGTTGTTGTTATTCGCAGCCGTACGGCAGCCCATCACCATGAGTTTTAGGACCCGGTACTACAGCACGGCTTTATGGGCAGACAGAGCATGGCCTTGCCAGGCCTGTGACATTCTCCACTGGCTCTAGCTGTGCCCACAGCTCTGCAGAAGTCAGGGTTCCCCAGAGAGGCTGACCACCACCCCTCCCTCCCCTCCCCTGTCTGTCTTCTCTTCTCTTCTCCTTCTTCCTCTCTCTCTCTCTCTCTCTCTCTCTCTCTCTCTCTCTCTCTCTCTCTCTCTCTCCACAATGCAAGAGCTGAATTACAAAGACACTCAGCAGGACAGACCTAACACTCTAACATTCTAGACAGGGTTGCAAATTTGTCATTACACCTTCTCTTTGGAAGATGGTGAGAAAGAGTGAACCGCGGGTCCAGCAACGCTACACGCAGAAGCCCCACCATGGCCATCGCACATGACACCAAGGAATCTCCAGACAGTGAGCTGCAGGAGGGTAGCTAGGCTGCAAGTGGCAGAGGACTCCCAGAAGAAGAGGATCAAGATCCCTGCTAAGGCTGAAAGGAAACAGCACATGTAGATGCTGCTAAGTAGAGGGTAAAGGGCTCAGCACATTTCCTTTGCCTCAAAGAAAAGAGAAAACACCACCACTCACCACAAATTTCCCAGCACATCCATCACGCGTAACGCAAATGAGAGGACCCAAAGAGTGTTCAGAGTGCAGAGCACCAGAGAGCACTCTGAGAACCTCCACAGACACCCACATGCTGGCACTTGGCAAGAGAGAGTTAATGTCCTGGGGCCAAGGCTGCCTCTCAGCGCGTTCAAATGTGAAATCATAATAAAGACACTGAGGGGTTTAGTCATGAGCCCTCCCCTCCACCATCAGATGGAATGGCAGAAATGCAGAGTGCTGGGAGCAGGGACAATTTCATTTTCCCCCTAACCACGCAAAAGAATTTGCATTTAAAATGAGCATCTCATCAGCCTTCCAAGAGTGCTCATCGCTGGCTGCTAACATTAGCAAGAGTGGAAGTGAGCCTTTGCAACCGCGGGCTTCTCCTTACTGCAAGTGAAGTACCTGGCAGCCCGGCAGGCCGCAGGGCTCTCTGCCTGTTAGCTGGACCTTACAAGGCAGGTGCCAGAGCAACAAACGAAGTGTAACCAGATCCGGATGAATAAAAGGGAACACGGTGACACGCTGCCCTGGGACCAGGACAAGCTAAGCGGCTGCAGAACACAAGAGATGCACATGAAAACCAAAGTAGAAGCCAGCAGGGGAGAAAACTCTGAAGCCTGCCATTCGTTTGGCAGCTAGTAGCTGTCAGGCACCTCATCCAGGCGGCTGCTGGGTGGTGAGAAACAGTGTGAGGCCACCCCACCCGGGAAGGAAGGCAATGGTGACTAACACCAGTAAGCTCTACAAGTTGACAGCACTGGTGCTAGGACTCCTATCCAAAAAGCAGAACTTATTTTGTGTGTATGTGTGTGTACATGTTCGTGTGTGTGCCGGTGTGTTAATGCCAGGAGTAAGCATTCTCTGTCATTCTTCAGGGACTACCCCCCTTGTCTTCTGTGACAGGGTCTGCGGCTGCCCTGGGGCTCTCGGATTTGTCTAGGCAGGCTGACCAGAGAGCTGCAGAGGTCAGCCTGCCTTTGCTTTCCCAGCGCTGGGGTCGTTAGTGCAAACCACTGCGCCCCAGTTCTTCACGTGGGTTCTGAGTGTGTCCGCATGGGCAGCACTTCACTGACTGAAACATGTCCTCGGCCTCAGAGCTTGACTTGTGAAGGAAGAGGAGGGGCAGATGCAGGGTTGATCAGCAGGGCATTCATCTCCACTCCTCAGCCAGCAGGGGTCAGGGATCAGCAGAGGTCAGGGGTCAGGGAAAGGCGGTGGGCGGTTACTCCAACCCACGGTAGTTTTCAAGTTTATTAAGCGCAGAAGAAGAGCCTGGTCCCTTCTTCACCCACTAATGAAGCTAGAAGGGAGAAGGGACATAGGAAAGCCCCAAGAGGGGGTCAGAGAAGAGCTGTCGGGGTTGCAGGGCTGGAAAAGGGTGAGGCCACCTCTACCCTAAAGGAACCCACAGGACTCTCGTGCCACAGCCACTCACCAACCTGTGCAATACAAGGGGCTTCTTGAGGCTCTTCAGGAGTCTGAGTGTCTCCCCCCACATCCTCTGCCTAGCGGAGGCTGCTCTGGGCTGCGGTCAGGAAACTATAGCTAGCTAGATGGCTTCCTAACGGGAGTATGACATAAGGCCTCCACGGGGGAAAGAGAACTCTCCAGAGGGGGCTGGTCCAGCATGCAGCCTCCATGTGGTCTCCATTCCCACCGAGGTCTTGCACCAGGCTGCCTGTAAGCGCGCTCTTCTGCAAGGCAGGACTATCCCAGCTGGCGAGAGCCACACCCACAGCTCAGAGCCATTTCTGCCTGCTCAGAACTCTCATATCCAGTCTTCAGCACCCTGACTCTCCCCCCTCAAAACAGGATGCATCTTCTAGCACAACAGACATTCCCTGCGGCATGACACTGTGTCTTGTCCCAGAGTCCCCATCCAGACCTGGCGAGTGTCCACCCTGGGAATCTAGATACTCATAGTAGGGGGGGATGAGTCAATGGTTGAAAACCAGGAACCCAGTGGTCAGGGCCAGTTTCCAAAACACAGGGCCCTAACAACCTTCCAGCCAGCTCTCGAGTGAACAGCCCAAAGGCTGTTTGGTAAGCCCAGGCTGGTGTCCAGCAACAAATAGCGCATAGCCCAAGCCTGCTGCCTGGTCCTTTCCTAAGGCTGCCATGGAATGATTCACTGTAAAGCCTGATGCTAGTGTCACTTAGTTTGTTAAAAACAAAAACAAAATCACCAACCAACAAAAAACCCCAGATGTAGTCCTTCGTCTTGACATCTACAAAGAAAAGCTGAGTGCACGGACATGGATACCCTTTGGCTGGTAAAGTGCTGGCCTCATCTGTATTCAGGCACCAATTCTACAGAAGGCATAGTGGGACATACCTGTAACTCCAGCACTAAGGAGGTAGGGGAAGAAATATGGAAGTTCTGCGACCGCGTAGCAAGGTTGAGGCCTGTTTGGGTTACATAACACAGACAGACGGACGGATGGACGGACGGACGGACTGACTGACAGACAGCATGAGCGAGCACTAAATGCCTGGGCTACAAGGCTAAATCAGCAGTTTGGATAGAATCCGCCAGCACTTGGACTTTTCTGTGGCCGGGTCACTCAAGCCAGCAGCAGTGTCCCACTGCGCTCTGCATGCTCCCTACACCTGTGTGGAGGGTGCTGTATCTGGGTGCTTGTTCTCAGCCTCCTCCAACTCTTCAGACAGACACGCAAAGCAGCTGCCCTCTCTGCCAGCCCTGCTCAGTGTGTCTCACTCTGTCTGTCATCCTAGGGCCTGAGGCAGACTCTGTAACTGTTTATTCGAGTCACTGAGTGCACTGGAAAAGGCAGAGCAAACATACTGGAAATGCCTTCCCTGTCCAAAGCCCACCACATCACAGCATGGAGAAGATTAGCCAGATCAGCGTCCTTCATCAGAGCTTTAGTTGGGGAAACTATCCCAATGGCTGTGTACAGAAGGGCATGTACGTGAAACGCCCCCGTAGGCTCATGTGGTTTTGTTGTTGTTGTTGTTAGAGTATTTTTTTAAGTAATTTATTTTTATGTGTACAAATGTTTTGATTGCATGTATGACTGTGCACTATGTATGTGCAGTGCCCAAAAAGGCCAAAAAAAGGGTGTCAGGTCCCTTGAAACTGGAGTTACAGATGGTTGTGAGCTGGCGTATGAGCACTGGGAACCAAACCTGAGTCCTCTGGGAGAGCAGCCGGAGCTCTTAACTGTGGGTCCTGTGTTTGGGAAGGCTGTGGAGCAGTGGGTGGCTGGAAGCAGGCCTTCATGCTGTAGAGTCTGGCCCCACTCCCTGTTCGCCCTTGGATTCCTGAGTGCGGGGGCAGTGTGACCTGTTCACTTTCTGCCTCAGCTGCCATGTCTTCCCCCACGCCAGGAGCCAAAGTGTCCCCTGGGACTGTGAGCCAGAACAGAACTGGTTTGGTTTTGTTTTTAGACTATGTAGCTCTGGTTGTTCTGGAACCCACTATGTAGTCTAGGCTAGCCTTGAACTCACAGAGGTTCTCCTGCCTCTGCCTCCCAGTACTGGCATTAAAGATGTGCACCTGGCTTCAAACCTTCCTTCTTTAAGTTACTTCTTGATGTCATGTCACAGTGACAAGAAAGGTAAGTGACAGAGATAGAAATGTGAAGGACATGAGGACACAAGGATGAGGGTGGCAGACCTACAGCCCTCGGGACAAGGCAAACAGGTCCTCCAAACATCATGCTGGCGGGGGAGGAGGGGAAGCAACCAGAAACTGGAGGACTTGGTCAGTGTAGTCATAAAACGTCAGGACAGGGGCTCTGGGAGGAGACGCCAGCACTGGTGGGGGACACCATGGTTAGGCTTCTGTTTCCCCACCTGCTCTATGTACACAGGTCACAGGGATCTGGCAAGTTCTACGTCTGTGGCTTGAACACTTCTCTGTGCTCAACTTCAAAACTTTGTACAAAGCAACCAAACACACCTGAAATGAACATGGGGTCTTGGCTCCAGCTATTGGCTCCTTTCTGTCACAAAACCAGCACTTGTACCCAGAATCCTGGTATTTCGGGACATACAACCCTGAGGTTGGTTACCGTGTGAGCTTGGAGCACACCGGATGCTCCCCGAGGCTGAGACCCACCAGGCCACAGACTCATCTCTTTGTGGCCCTCAAAGAACCCTGGGTCCTAATCAATGTAAATGGGTAAAAAAATGGGTGCTTTCTTCCTCCTCCTTCCTCCTCCTCCTCTTCCTCCCTTCCTTCCTCCTCCTCCTCCTTCCTTTGAGACAAGACTCTCACGCATATCAGGCCAGTCTCAAACTCACTATGTAGCCAAGAAAGAGCTTAAGTGTCTACACCTCCTGCCTCTCCCTCCTGAGTGCTGGGACTGCAAGTGCTCCCCCACTGTTCCTTGTTTATATGGTTCAGGATTAGACCTCAGGGCTTTGTGCACACTAGGAAAACATTCTGCCAACTGAGAGCCACACCTGCAGCCCCTGAGGGAGCACATCAGTAGGACCTGAAATCTAACTGTCCATAAACTTCCCACGAGAGGTCTTAGGCCACAGCAGAAGGAGAGGACTGCGGGCAGAAGTGACCTGGTGCTTCTAATAACATTTGCATCTCTCAAACATTCAGTGAAAACTGATCACTTTTTAGGTATATTTACTTCTTTTACATGTATGTGGCTGTGCATGAGTGTACGTGATGTGCAGCATACCTGTGAAGTGCCAGGGAGTGTCAGAAGAGAACACCTTGAGTTACAGACAGTTGTGAGCTGCTGTGTGACTGCTGGGAACAGTACCAGGGTCCTCTGCAGGGGCAGTAAATGCTCTTAACTCCTGGGTCATCTCTCCAGGCCCCACGTCTTACACCAAGTTTCTCCCTCCGACACAGGACAAACAGTGACAGCCCATAGGCTGGGTCCACAGCTTAGCCCCTGAGATAGCTAGGTAGTTTCAGGCCAATTGTGATCTGAAGGTCATGAACTAAGATAGAACCATAGGAAACAGGGGACAGACCAAAGAAAAATGGAGCCTGCCCTAGACACCTAAGGCTCGACTTGGTCAACTCCACTTTTGTATCTCCCTTTGAGCTGGCAGATCAAAAAAGATAAGGCTTGACTGGACCACTGTCTTACTGTTAACTAAGCAAAAGACTCAGATTTGTGCAGCCAGGCACACCTATGCACACTCATCTGCAGGCTGATGTATACAAGTGTACACACACACATTGCTACCTGCAACCCTGCCGACTGTTTCCGAACTGTAAAGTGACTGCTTTTAATTGCAGCTCAAGAAGCCAGAGGAAAGGCAGAAAGATGACCTTGCCTGACACACAGCACGAAGGGGCCCCTGGGAAAAGGCCCAGGCATAAGAGCCAGCTTTGTCCCCATAGCTGCCATCACTGTATAAGCTCTGACTGTGACCAAGATGCCAGCGTGGCTGCAGAGAAGCAACTGGCCAATAAAGGCGCCATTGTTGACTCATACAGGCAAGATTTCCACATTCTGGGCAGGGAAGCCAAGGCTAACAACACTAGGTAAGAAACAGCTGGACAGACCTGATTGTCACACCAACATCACTAAGGAAAACTGCTTTTTCTCCTTTCCTGGAGAAGTTGTTTCCAAAGACACCAAAATTCCAAAGCATGTCTAATGACACAGGAAGATTGGAGCTCTGGCATGCCACACAAAAGGGAAACACAGCAAGACCCTGTTCTGGTGTCAACAGAAATGAAGGAGAGACTGCTGGAGGCCAGGCAGCGAAGCAGCAAAAAGGTGACTTGGCCACTATCCCTTACCACCTTCATCTGCCAACACACTGCCACACCTACACAGGCAAGCATTCACCTCCACATACTGCTACACGTCTTCCCTTGGTTAGGCCCCTCGGCATATCAGAGCTCTGTAGTCCAGAGGTGAAGGGAAAGCCTAACACACACCAGCTGGCTCCCAGTGCCGTCCGAGCTCTCTACCGCTGCTCCAGCAGCAATTCCCGGTCCTGGGGACAAGATGCTTCTAAGCCAGCAGAAATCTGACCCCCAGGAAGATGAGAACAGTTCTCCAGTGGTGGCAGCAGCAACAGCAGCAGCCCCTGCCTTGAAGAAATTAAAGCTGGACAAAGCACGATCGCTCTGCAGGTCACAGTGTATGCACCATAACCTGAGTTCAGTCGTCCCTGAAACCCAATGAGGTAGTGAGCATCTGCAACCCCAGTGCCCCTACCATGGGAAGGAAAGTGGAGTCAAGAAAATCACACACAAACTCCCAGGCCAGCTAGCCTGGAGTACACACCACAGTGGAAACAGGAGACCTTCCCTCAGCATGATGGAAGGAGAGAACTGACTTCCAAACGTTGTCCTCTCAACTCCACGTGCACACTGTGACACACACACACACACACACACACACACACACACACACACACACCACTAGTAACACTAAAAAATCTGCAATTCATATCAGGAAAACAAATGCCAGGGAGGGCATGGACAGAGGACACACACACTGTGGCTGGGAACGTAAACCAACCCAGCCACTACAGAACCCAGGATGGAGGCTCCTCAAGAAAAATAAAACTGGACCACATGACTAGACACATCAAGCCTGGCTATTTACCCACGGATTTGAAGGCAACATATCACAGAGATGTTTGCACATCAATACTGCTGCAGCTCTATGCACAACAGCTAATTTAAGGAACTTACCTAGGTGTCCATCAACAGAGGGGTGGATTAAAAAAAGAAAATGCGGTATAGATACATGACCAAATGTTTTTTTTCCCCCAACTCTCAAGAATGAAGTCGCAGTGTTTGCAGGACAGTGGAGACAACTGGAGATAATATTACGTGAATTACATCAATCTGAGGAACACAGGCGTCACACTTCCTGTCATATGTGTGTCCTAGACTCGTGTATGTACAAAACCATATATGCGCAAAGAAAGTAGAAGTAAAGTCATTTGGGAAAGAAAAGACAAAAGGGAGGAGTCGAGGAGGAGGGCCGAGAAGTACAGAGGGTGTTTACACAGAACTTACACAAATCTACATCCAATCTAACATAACAAAAATTTAAAAAACTGTAGCTCATGATTGTTAAGAAACCCTGCCATGCTGAACCATCCGAAGCTCTAGTGCCCAGTGCGGGCTGCTGGGAGATGAGGTCTCTAGTAGGAAGTTCAGATGAGAAACAGGAGATCAAGGGACATCACACTGAAATTAGTGGTCTTATGCTCAAAGACCTGGTGTAATCACCTAACCTCGCACTGTCTCTTCTCACATGAGGCCACAAGAAGCAGTCTGCAGGCCAGCAAGAGGGCCCCTCACCAGAGCCTCACACCAGCCCTCTGACCTCAGAGCCCTGAAGAAAGGGGTTTTGTTACAGCAGAGTGAGATAACTGATACATACCCCATGGAGATTGCTCTTGACCAAGGACAGGCAACGCCAAGGGCAAGGGAGGCAGTAAGGCAGGCATTCATGGTCAAGGGGAGTTAGCCAGTCATGCACACTGACCAACTGTCAGGTCCTTTCCCACGCCCCAGCTTGCCAACCCAGTGCCAGCATGCCAGAGAGCCTGGCATTGCAGGAAGAAAAAGCTAGAAATAGTCTAGATCGTAAGGTGATCGGCAGTACCAGAATTGGCCCAGGATACCTTGAACATGCGCATTCTCCCAGGAACTCAGAGCCTAGTAGCCTGCAATCTAAACATAGGCAGAGAAAGAGTCTGCTCAGGCCTGCCTGTCTCCTACGGGGTCCGCTAAGTGTCACTACCCCCTTTGGCAATAGCTTGTCCCAGGAGTGCTATAAATACCACCTGAGTGATGAATACCAGGAATGGTTTCATGGTTTCCAGGCGCTGGCTTTGTGACAGGGGTGTCAAATTCAAAGTCGCCTGCACAAGATGCTGACCCAGAGAACACATAAATCCCCTGGGGCCCCGCCCTGCCATGGCTCTACTGATCCACATTGCTAGCAAGTAGGAAGCTATAGGGCCGAAGATGTGTGCGGTGACAGGCAAGGAGAGAGGCCGGGAGACAACTCGGGTGGTAAAGCGCTTGCCTTGCAAACACGGGACCTGAGTTTGAAAGCCATAATCATGTGTTTGTTTGTCTGTCTGTAACAGGGTCTCACTATGTAGTCAAGGCTAGTCTGGAACTCACTACGTAGACAAGGCTAGCCCTGCACTCATACCTGCCTCTGCTTCCTGAGCGCTGGGATTAAAGGCATTGTCCCATCCTGCCCATCTAGAATCTGGGTGGCTTTGGTGTGGTTTGAGCTGGCGTTTAAACTGGCATGGTAGCATAAACATCTAAGTCTAGGGCTGGGGAGAAGAAGGCAGCTCCCTGGGGGCTCATTGCTCAGGACAACGAGATACCCTGGCTCCCCTCAAGAAAGGTGGATGACATCTGAGCAACAAGACCCGAGTTGTCCTCAGGCCTCCTGTGTGGCACACGTGTGCACAAACACAGGGACAGGAGGAGTTTGGGCCTTGTGGATTTACTAGTACTAATCCAGGGCTTTGAAGGGGGAAGCTGCAGAAATGAGAACAGACCAGCGGCTCTTCCATCTCCTCTGTGGCTGTGCCCAAGGGATGCTGGCAGATGTTCACAGAATGAACTTGAGGTCTGTACATTTCAGGGGGTCAGGGTTTGCTTCCCTGACATGGAGGAACAAGGCCAGCTAGACCCCGTCCCCTGGGAAGTAAAGGTGAGGTGAAAGGGGGTGGGCTCTGCAGATGAGCCCTAGGAAATGTGGGTATGAAGGCAGGAGGCATGGCCCAGGAAGAAGGCCGGCACACAGCTGCTAGAGGTAACGAGAGAACAGGTGCTATGAGCGTGTCAGTCAGAGAACGGGTGCTATGAGGGTGTTAACCAGTGGACCTCAAAGGGCATCTGCGAACCCAAGAGGCGGTCTGGCCATCCAAGGGCTGTTGGAAGCCTTCCAGGACGGTGCTCTAATGCGATAGCCATGTGAGAACCAGAGTGGGGCGCGGAGGTCCAGGCCACTCTAAATTTAGCCAGGGACACTGCACAACCAACACTGGTGTGCAGGTAAAAATATGAATCAGTCGCTCTCCAAACAGCTGCAGGTATACTGCGACAACCACTGCTGGCCTGACCTCACGGAGCCTTCCCTTCTCTGGGTCTTTATGCCTCCGGGCTCTCGCCTCTCCTATTGGCTATCTGATCTCTTCCCATGCCTGGCAGGACCTGCGCCTTCATAAAACCCCTTCCCAGGTCCCCCTTGTGTTGTCTCTTTATGGGGACACACCTGCTGACTCATAAACTGTAGCCTTTCCTCTCCCAGTCAAACCCCAGCCTGCTGCGACACACAGTGAGGGCTATCTGATTCTCATCCCGAGAAGAAAGCACTAAAGTCCAGAAAGGGGTGTTCTGCAAAACGCTATTATTTCAATTAAAGAGATTTTTTTTCTTTAAAAGGGTTGACAAGATGGCTCAGTTGGTAAAGGTGCCTGTCACACAAACTTGGTGACAAGATGTCAATCCCCAGAACCCATGGAGAGGAAGAACGTGAGAATCAACTCCACAAGGCTATCTCCTGACGTCCACACAGGCACTGTGGCATGCACTCCCCTCCCCCACCACACACACACACACACACACACACACACCGCGATAATAATAAAAATGTAAAGTTCCTGTTCTCCTTCCTTGTACCCCATAGCAGACCTAGCTTTACACACATGCACGCGTCAATCATCCCCTCAACTTGACTTTGCTGTCGCACCAGCCTCTCCACAGACGCTAAAGGGACAAATGCACCCTTGGCGGGGACCTAGAGGGAAAGAAAAGCACCAGGGTCACGTGGCTAGTCATCGGAAGGCAGAGCCTGGGGAAGAACGCTCCGCCAGCCATCTCCTCAGGTCCTTGACCCAAGCGAAGCAGTCCTCAGAGGCTGCTCTGAGCCATTCCTCAGACTGAGGGAAGCCAGCTCTCAGGGGACTGAGCCAAACCTTCAATGTTGAGCGCCCCATCATGTCGATGGCTTCTCCTACCCCAAGTAGCAAGGTGAAATCCAGGGTGACAAGTCAGAGTGAGGATATTGGGGGTCTGGGGGAAGCAGTGGTGGTGGGAGGGGGTATGCACCCAGCTTCCTGAGGAGGCACCCACCGGAAACCTCACACCTAGTTATCTACCTCATGAGGGTGCTCCTGCCCAGCACCATGAGACTTTCATTTGGGCCACCCAGCCAGAGACTCGCAGCCCTGAGGAATCAGGCTCCCAGCCATCCCTTGTTCAAGCCCAGGCAGCTGACCCCTTAGTGACCTGGACACCAGAGTCACTCCCCGGTCCGCAGGGATGGAAGGCGGTTGAAGTCCGCCCTCCGAGTCCCAAGGGTCCCTTTGTTCTCTCCTTATACACGTACATTTGCTGCGACTGCTCGATAAACTGGTATCGGTAGAAAAGGAACATCCAGGGTGCAAGCAAAGTTGAGTCATTAAATTGTACAGTCCCTTGGGGGAAAGGAAAGGCCACAAACCAAGCCACAAACTGTTAGGTCTTCAGAACCCCAACAGAAAGGGCATCTGTCCCTGCTCTGGAGGGAACTTGGTCTACAGCCCTCTCCTCTGACCCACAGAGGCCTCACGGCCAGGATACCCACTCACATCTCCCACCAGCTGCTGTGGGAGTCAGAACTTGGCAGCCATGGGTGGGCCCGGCCTGGGAAGAGAAGCATCCAACAGCTGGCAGGCTCCACCAGCTGCTATGAGAAAGGCCTCAAACTCTGCAGAAGCCTCGGGATATCACTTTCTAGCCTCCAGCCAGCACACCCGCCTCAGGCCCCGACCCGAAGGAGAATGTTACAGGAACCCAGTCTCCCAGGGAAAGCACAGGAAACGGGTGACTCAAATCTGGCCTGCCTCACTCAGCAGGGACATCTTTGAATCCTCATATGGGAGTCTGACATCACCATAAATAAATAGATGAATAAAAGAAATTCCAGGAAAGTTGCTGTTGAACTAAGGAAGGAAAGGAGAGGGGCACTCCTGGTCACCACAGCCAGAAGATCTGCCGTGGCCGGCCCATCAGCTCCTCCCTCCGTAGGTCTCTGCCCCAGTCAGAGGCACTTGCACAGAAGTAAAGGACCCTGAGTTAGAGCTCCTACTTTCATAGATCACGCTGTCACAGAGGAAAAGTGCCAGTGTGAAGAGAGAGGCATCAAGATTAACATATGAAAGGACGCAGTTAGCAGAGAGAAGCTGGGAGCCCACCTCTCCCTGGGCTGCACTTAACAGAGTGTGTGCAAGAAGGGACTGGGATGGCAGAAAGAGGTGGCGGGTGTTGTGTGGATGATCTACGAAGGACCAGACTTATGTGTCATGCGCTTTAGAGCGGCGGTCCTCCCAAGCCCCTAGCCCACTGCCGGCCGCAGGAGAACCTCTTTCTATCTTTACATAAAGTGCCTCTTTTTCTGTTGCTATCCTCAGAATTCCTGTCCGGTGCAGTCTTAGTGGCTGCTCTCTGGACTCTAAACCATGCCCTCACCACTGGCAAAGCAGAGCAGCTACCTCAACATCTAAAGGCACAATCAACAGATGTCTTTGCAGTTATTTTCCAGCCCAAACCTAGGATCCACATTCTCAATATTCTCCTGCCCCCCACCTCCACCCCCTTCGCCAAAATAAAAGCTGACGATGTCAAATTACCTCTCTCCTTCTCTGCCATCAAATCCACTCCTCTTCCAAGACCCATCCAGTTAACTATGAACCTTTTATTGATGGGCTGGCTGGCATACAGCAATGGACCACGCGATAACGAGACAGCCAGTTAAATCTGAATTTCAGATGAATCGCTCAGTAAGCATGACCCACTCAACATTTGGAACATATTTATAATTTAAAGATAGTTCAATGTTTATCAGTTTGTTTAAGTTTGGCTGGGTATCCTGGGTTATATTGGCAACATCCAGTCACCATCACAGTAGAGAAATTTTCTGATGGCTGGGAACAGCTGGAACAAGTTGGGAATGCACAGCTGTTGGCTCAGTCTACACAGATTAGCATCGCTCTGTCCCTGTCCCTCTGGGTCAGAAGCGCTGCCTCTGCACAACAAGCACGCCCACTCCTCCCCATCTAACATGGTTGACAAAATATCAACAAAGGCACTGAAAAGAGGGCTCGGCAGTAAAGAACACCCGCGGCTCTTGCAGAGGACTTGAGCTCAGTTCCTGGTACCCACGCTGAGTGGCTCACCACAGCCTGTCACTCTAGTCCCAAGGGATGTGGCACCTTCTAGCCTCTGCCATGGACCCTGTACTCACACATTACCCATACACAGACACATTCAAGCATACACCTTACAAAAATTAAAATAATTTTTAAAGACTACCAAATGACTAAACCTTATCTAATCATAGTTTAGTGGTTCACATCTTAAAACTTTTACTTATTTGCCTTTTTCTACATGTGGGGACACCGGGGATTAGTACTCAAGGCACAGTGGTTCTGGGCCCCTGCAGTCAAGGCCCTGGTTAAGAAGGTGCCATGCCGCAGTTTCTAAGTGGTCCTGCCTTCTGCCACTCACCTTCTTCCTTACAGTCAAGCATCTATGCTAACCACAAAGCTCATCCCCCCAGAAGCAAATGGAGTCTGGCATGAAGCTTTAACAAAGCCACCAGTCCTGAAGGACCAGCATCCACGCCGCCCCCACTTACCACCTGCCACTCTTCTGGGGCCCCACCTCCTAAGACTGAGAAATTAAGCCGCTTTGCTTAAGGTCTAGAGAGTGAATGCTCTCTGACGTTTTCTTTTTCCCTACTGCTGAAGAGTTTAAAACATATACTATTTTATGTTAAAATTGGTTATCGCTTTCCCTACACATCAAAAGCCAATTTTAATTTTCCCCAAAAACGGCAAAGCTGAGACATCAGTAAGGAATGCAGAAGGGGCCAGTTGTCTGGCAAAATTATGGAAATAAAGCCCTCGCTTTGAGGAGGAAAGGAGCCCCTAGACAGATGAGGGAGACACTGGAAACAAACGCTCTTGTCTTAGGCATCTTCTTCCAGCAGCGTAAGTGGCATCGCAAGATGTCAAATTAGGCCAGAACTTGGGTTGTCACGTGAAACTTCGAAAACACGGTTGGGTAGATCCGTGGCTCGCTAGCCCCCTTTCTATCGTTTTATAACTCAGCTAAATGGCTAGGCTATAAAAAATTAAAAATAAATTCCTCTATTTTTTTTAAGATTTATCTTTTTAATTACGTCTCTGTGTGTATGTATGTGTGTGTGTGTATGTATGTGTGTGTGTGCGTGTGTGTGTGTACACGCGCACAGGCGCACTTAAGTGCAGTTGTTTGGAAAGGTCAGAAGACAGCCTCGGATCCCCTGGAACTGGAGTTATGGGTAGTTGTGAGCCACTTGGTATTAATTAAGGCTCTGAACAGAACTCAGGTTCTCTGCAAGAGCTCGTAACCGCCGAGCCACCTCTCTGGCCCTTCCTCGGCATTCTCTGACTTAAAGTAAGCTGTAGTGCAGGACTGAAACATAGATGCCTCCGCCATCCTGTGCACCTCAGACATAATCAACATGTCATCTCTCATGATTAATGACGCTCCACAGGGTGCAGAAAAGAACGCACAACCGAGAGTGCTCCAAAGGTACAACCATCTCTCAGGGACGAAGGCAAACACTGAGGTGAAGCACAGGGCCAGCCTAACAGGGCTATGCGCTTTAGAACATCTGCAACTGAAAGCCTTGGTAACCACTACCCTGCACTACGCCACGGCCTCCATCCCCCCCTCATCCCCTCCACCCCTGTTTGAAGGCAGCAATGACTACAGGGAACTCAGACTCCAGCACTTTAGCTTGGACCCTACAGCACATGCCTCTCCCAGACCTTCTCGGGGTGACCTTGGGCTGAGGGCCTAAGGTCATCTAAATTTAGCCAGGTCTGTGCAGGGCTCTTAGGTCCAAGGAGAGGCAGGCTGGTCTGTCCCACTTTCAAAGTCCACAGTGGGGACTTGTTGGAAATACACACTGCTGCCCCTCTGTCTAGTGGGGTCTGATGCAGCCGGGGAGGGAAGGGTTCATTTGGCTTACATGTCCATATCACTGCTCACCACTGAAGGAAGTCAGGACAGGCACTCAAGCAGGGCAGGAACCTGGAGGAGCGAGCTGACACAGAAACCATAGAGGAGAGCTGCTTACTAGCTTGCTGCTTACGGTTTACTTGGCCTGCTTGGCCCCACCCGCAACAGGCCAGGTCCTCCCTCATCAACCACTAATTAAGAGAAATGCCCTATAGGCTTGTCTACAGCCTGACTCTATGAAGGCCTTGTCCCGGTTGCAGCTTCCTCCTCTCTGATGACTCCAGCTTGTGTGAAGTTGACATAAAACTAGCCAGCGTGTTCACTTAGAGCCAGGAGTGCCCAAGTTCTAGTTCGATGCCACAAGTCCCTTGAAGTAGCATGTGAGAAACTGTGCCACTACAGCCCGTTGAGGAAGTTGGAGACAGCCAAGACAGAAAAGGAAAGATGTGTGAGAGAAAGGAACTAAGTCCCACTGAATCCTCGGGTTGACCCTGTCCCAAAAGGATTGCTGAAAAGGAAGATGCCCTGAGAGGCTTGAGTGACAGACCGTGGTGTTAGCTCTATTCCACACTCCTGTCTTGGTGACTCAGAGACAGAGTCACCAGGAACTCCCTCCCTTCCCCCTATAGCTGCGTTGAGTCCCTGTTGGCCTCGAAGATGTTCCTGGGATTCCCAACACCTCTGCAAACCTTTCTGTAATAGTTACTTGTCTTGTTGCTGTAACCAAGTACCTGACCAAAAACCAAAACAAAACAAAACAAACAAAAACCTTCAGGAATGAAGGGTCTGATTGCACTGTCTGTGGGTGCGACCCATCAGGTCAGGGAAGTCATAACGGCAGGGACATGTAGCATGTCACACAGCCACAGTCAGAGGAATGCTGGTGCACAGCTGGCTTTCTCCCACCCTCAGGCTACATGGCTGTTCGATCAGAGTTTAATAGAAAAGCAACAGGGGAAGGGAGATGAAAATCCTGCCCATGAAGGGAGGGGAGGGGAGAGAAACTTACGCCTTCTATGTGGGCCTCGACCAGTGAGAGAGCACACAGGCTCAGAGAAAGCAAGCCAATGCTTTTTCCTGTTAGACTCCCCAGGCCAGGCAGGTGCAGGAACAGGAGGAGGCACCCTCAGCAGCTGCACGGACTCTGCAAAGGCAGCTGCCACCATTTGCTTTTTATGCAGTGCAGGACCCCTGGATTATCCCACCTCCATGATCCCAAGCTACAACTCGCTCACACATTTCTCTCTCGACATCCACCGACTCTGGTTAGCCTTCCAAACTCAAACCACCTCATTTCCCAGTTCTAACATTACCTCTAGCTGGTTAGTTGGTTTGGGTTTCTTTGTTTCTGTTCCTATTTCTGAAACAAAGTGTCACCATGAAGCTCTAGCTAGCCAGGAGCTCAGAGATTAAAGGTGATTTTCAACTTTTGTTTTTAAGATTTTAAGGGTTCGGGGTTTTTGTTTTTGTTTTTGTCTGTTTGTTTGTTTTGTTTTTCTTTTTGGTTTTTATTGACACAGGGTCTCATGTAGCCTTGGCTGGCCTAGAACTTGCTATGTAGACCAGGCTGGCCTCATGGAGATCCATCTATCTCTGCCCCCAGAGTGCTGGGATTAAAGGCTTAGGCCACCACATGCCACCTTTTAAAAGACTTTCATATTTCATTAGAGTGTGCATACGGAGTAGGGCAGTGTGTGTGTGTGTGGATGTGGATGCCCAGGGTGCAGAATCCAGGAAAAAATATCATATTCCCTGGAGCTGGAGTTACAGGTGGTTATGAGCCACCTGATGTGGGCTCTGGAAGTCAAACTCTGGTCCTCTGGAAGACCAGCAAATGGTCTTAACCACCAAACCAGCTCTCCAACCCCATTTTCAACTCTTAACCCACCACCCTTTCTCTTCACTTGCCAAGATAACTCCACGCAGTCAGTAAATCGATCGTGGCTTGAAAGAAAAGGAGGCCTCCTGAACAAAGTCTTAGGGACCAAAGAGTACGTACGTGTACGTTCATTAGAGAGATCAATTTATTAAGGCATCTAAAAGAGCCCTTGATAAATAATCTGCTTAACTTTCTTTAACCCAACATGTTCTAAACTCAGCGAATCTAGAAAACCCACTCCTGCAGAATTACTGATCCAGGAAAGAGTCTGGGAAATGATTTATTCCATTTAACAACCAACTACTTGCCCAGGTCTGACTTGAGGGGCTATTTAACCTGGTATCACTTAAGTCTGTAAGTGTTAACATTAGCTTACCTGAAGGCTTTGAGCAAAGGGAATATTTGCATACCTTTGAACTTCCTTCTGCCCCAAGCCCATCCCTTACCTAGCAGAGATACCCAAGAAATTCTTCTAATTGGAAGTCCCAGAATGGAAAATAAGAAAAGCAATGTGTCTTGGGCAGGACACACATATACACACACACCCGGCAGCCCTGGCCAGTCTGGAACTAGTTGTATAGATCTGGTCTTGGTCTCCTATGCCTAGCATATCTTAGATGTTATTTTAAAATAAGCAGTGGAAAATCAGAGTTCCATTCATACATTTTTTTAAAAGCACACATATATGCGTATTTCTGCATACGGGTACCCATGGAAGCCAAAGAGGATGTCAGATCCCCTGGGTGCTGGGAACTGGATTCTGGTCCTCACAGGCAACAAGCAACCTCTTCAGCTACCATTCACATTGTACATATGTATGTACACACACACACACACACACACACACACACACTGAAACTGAGAGGTGAGCAATGGATTGTCTAAAGTCACAAAAGTTGGTAACAGAGCCAAGTGAGGTGTCCTGGCAATTTGAATACCACAGGCAGGGCTGCATAGGGAGAGGGGATGTTAGAAAGAAGATCTGAGAAATACCAGAGCTCTGACCAACAGGAGGTGAACTCTCAGAAGAGTCCAGGATGCTTGTTAGGGATTACAGCCTCTGTGCTCAGGAGTAAGAATGTGAGACAACACCATGACAGGTGCAGTGTGCAGAGCTGAAGAAGGCCCTTGACTGCTTATTGGTGTGTCACCTTAATGGTTTTTACTTCTTGGGGGCGGGGGTCTACATTTACACAAGTGGGACATATTGATATTCAAATAATGGCACCTGAGGCTGTGTGTATACACCTGTGTACACATGTACACATGTGTAAATCACTATTTGTTCTTTCTCCCCCCAACTATCGTGTGTGTGTGTGTGTGTGTGTGTGTGTGTGTGTGTGCGCGCGCGCACGCGCGCACGCTCTGTGCCTGTGTGTGTATGCATGATTTTGCACATGTGGTCACATGTGGGGAGTGTATTTGTATGTGCAAGCGCAGGTGAAGGGCACACTCATGCTCCACTGCTCCTCCACCTTATTCACAGAGGCAGGTCTCACAATCAAACCCAGAGCTCACCGATACAGGTAGTCTTGCTAGCCAGCTTGCTCTGGGGATTCTGTCTTCACCTTCTGGGGCTGGATTTACAAGCAGGCTGCCATGCCCACCCAACGTTTATCTAAGTTCCTGGGGATCCAAACTCCGGCCCTCATGCTTATATACTTCAGTCACCTGAGCCGTCCCCAACAATCCCACTGCTTGTCCTTAAAGAGGTCCACGGAAATGAGGACACTCAGTCTTCTAGCACAGTGCATCATGGGATCAACTCCAGCATATTCGGCTCATACACCTGATGGCTTAGAAGGAATGTAGATGTTTTAATGCAAATTCAAGACCTCCAGGTGTAGACCTAGTGTCTGCACATTGGCAAAGGTGCAGCTGACTCCACACATCAATCAGTGCGGAGATCTACTGCTTCTCTGGAGACCTGGGGTCTCTCTTGCAAGTGCAGCTGTCCCAGGCAGTTCAAACGATCCGACTCTTTCCCCCAAAGGTGTGTCTGTTTTTTGTACCTTTAGTTTACCGCCAAGACCCAGTGGAACTCAATCAACTAAAAACCACATTACTAAAGACAGGCAAGGCTGCCCGGCAACATCCGGGCATGCATCCCAGGCAGCAGCTGCCCCTGGGTCTAGCCTACTCCATATTAACAAGTTACAAAACAAGTAAATGAAAGCCTGGCTCGGTGGCGGCGCTGGCCTTTACTCCCAGCGCTCAGGAGGCAGAGGCAGGCAGATCTCTGTGAGTTCAAGACCAGCCTGGTCTACAAAGCAAGTCCAGGACAGCCAAGGCTACACAGAGAGACCTGTCTCAAAAACAAACAAACAAAAAAGCCATGCAAATGAAAAGCAGTCTTACTACGAGGCTAACCCAGCCTCCAATCTCCTGCAGAGTCACACTCAATGGTTAGCTCCTTCACCAGTAATTAGCAGCAAATATCTTCAAAGCAACTCACAACTGGAAAGACCTGTTAGTGATCCAAGACCCTGTGATTAAGAATGGTCTGCTTAACCACTCACTTACAGTCTTAGGCTGCTCTGAAGAACGGCAAACAGTAGAGAGGACTCAGAAATGAAGGCTACTGACACAAAGTATCAACAGTCACAGACACCAAGTCTTGAAAGACTACATTGTTTCATCTTCTAGAGTCAGTTTCCTTCTGTGGGGTCATTACAAATCTGGGAATCTGGAGGTAGAGAGGAGGCTGAGCAGTTGAGAGTACTTCCTCTTCCGGCAGAGGGCTGGAGGTCAGTTCTCAACTCCAGCACTCACAGCTAACTCTAACTCAAGACACAGGAGGTTCCCTGGAGCTAGGTACAGGATGTTATGAGCCACCCAGTGTGGGTGTTGGGACCTGACCTCCAGAGTGGTATACATCTCTCTAGCTTCCAATGGCTATGCTTCCTTATGAACTAACTTTACATTACTGTCAAACCACCACCCAGGGACCAAAGGTCACCTAAAGACAGGCCCCACAGTGATTTGTCACCTCCATGGAGACCAAAGTCCTCATTGCAGACAAAGCATTCATCTATCTGGCTTCTCACCCCTCACAGTGGCAGCATCTAGAATGCCTAACCTCATCCTCCTCTGCGAAGCTCCCTGGTTCCCTCCTCCCCTGACTGCCCTGCCCTGTCTGCTTCCTTTCCAGACTACAGAGCTCTACCATGCCAGCCCACGACACGTTCCTTCGAAGGCTCAGAAGGACATCAATGACCTAGGTGAATTCTGTGAATGTCAAGGAACCCTGAGCTACAGCACTGCCGCCCACAGATCCATGCAGATGGATCCCAGGCGCCCTCTCTATCCATCACCAAGTGAAGTCCAGTGCAGTCACATCGTCCCCGGCTCAGCTCTTCCCGAGTGCTCCTTTCTCTTTTTGTCCAGAGTTTAGGAATCTGGGTAGACATTGATTGGGTCTCTAGGCACAGATAGGAATTTAAAAAAAAAAAATCAAAATTCGACCCTCCTTTGCAGCTTTAATAAAACTCATTCATGGTTTGGCTTACTTCCCTACTGACCAAACCTGAACATTGTTACAAAGATGTAAAAACTTCCCAGAGAGAGAAAAAAAGAAAGCATATTCTCTCCAGCGCCACTGGAAAAACAAAGGCCCCTGACACCTTGACTGTAGGACCCCTCAACTCCCAGAGCCTAAGAGAATCAAGCTGCCCTCCTTCCTAAGTCTGCAGTAAACAGGGGCAAAACTGTTGTTTTGATTTGGATTGGATAGTCCCATGCTAAGAAGAGGGGCCAAGAGAGTAACTTTTCCTGTTCTCTGACATACTCAGCACTACGCTGCTACTCATCAAAATGTATGCGGATCTGGCTAGAGAGAGGGCTTGGGGGAGAGAGCACTTGTGACACAAGCCTGAAGACACGGATGTGGATCCCCAGCATATAGGTAAAAGCGGGGCCATATTTGTACACGTCTGTAGCACATGGACATACCCCCCAAACAGACATACACACAATTAAAAACAAAATAAATCCTTTCAAAAAATCCAAAATTATCATAGGACCACGGAAGGGTTCTCTGTCTTCTGTCTGTGAGGGTTCCGGAGCCTCCACTTCCTAAACCCATGGCAAATCCATCCTTATCCTGGAACCTGTTTCCAGGAACCACCAGGGAGGGACACACCCCTGGGTCCATGAGGCATGTGTGGGAGGGAAGGGGACTGAGCACTGGGTCGACAGGGCAGGTCATTCATGTTCCAATGCCGCTGCATCCAGAACCTGGCTTCATTCCCATGGGCTGTTTCCCAAGAGAGGGAAGACTCGTGTTATGGACTACGTCTGGGGCACACTGTTAGCTGCTAACAGTCACTCGTGTTATGGACTGCGTCTGGGGCACACTGTTAGCTGCTAACAGTCACTCGTGTTATGGACTGCGTCTGGGGCACACTGTTAGCTGCTAACAGTCACTCGTTTGTGCCTTCCATGTCTCTGAGTTACCACAAAAGGTGGACACAACAATAACTGAACTGCCTCTAGGAGCCCAGCTTTGGGAGATGGAGACTTGACTTAGGCCACTTTGTATGGCACACCTGCTTCAGAGGATCCTAAATACACGGCCAATTACCCCCGCAGGCCTAAGGGCAAGGCAGAGATAACAAGAAGGAGGCTGCCTTTAGAGATGACCATCAGAGCAGAGGAGCACAGGCAGCGGTGGTCCTCTCGGGCACAGATACCACCGCACCATGCTTCCAGTCAAGGGCCATGTCTGCCAAGCTGCCAGGGTGCCTCGCCCCTGAACGGGACCCTCCCATAATGCTCAGTGAGGACAGCACAGGGGAGCCATTTGGCGCTTCTGTTTTTAGCGCCGTGTAGCTCAGGCTAGCCTCAAAATCAGTAGTTAGTCAAGAATGTGTTTGAACTCCTGATCCTTCTGCCTCCGCCTCCCAAGTGCTGGGGTGACAGGACTGCACCCAGTTTTGTTTTTAACCAGGCTAGAGATCACGCCCAGGGTTTCATGCGTGCTCACTGACTACACTGTAACTTCACTGTTGGCTCAGGCTGTGTTTTACATTTAAATGCCCTAAGTTTAAAAAAAAAAAAAAACTGAGGTACATTGTAAAACCCAATGTTTGGAGCCTTCACAAATTAGAGAGCCTGGAATCTGGCCTTCTACAAGGAGCTCTGACTTTAGCATAACCTTGACCCTGGTTGACCCAGTGACACCTGGGAACAAAATGGCACATGCCTTTGACTTCATCGCAAACCAACATGCAAGCTGAAGAGAACCAAGGCCAAGACCAGGGTGCTCCCACAGGGTGATGTACACACAGCTCGGGAGGAAGGCCCACCACCAGCTAGGGACTTCCCCATCCAGAGTCATTGACTTTGGCTACTTGCCAGAAAGAAACTCTTATTCTTATTACATTTCCAGGGGCTGGTGGCCTCAGGAACCCTGCACACCCTACCTGTGAGAACTTGGGTGTGTTCTGGGATGAATGTAGGTTCAGAAAGGGAACAGGGTTTCTCACATATGGCAACTAACCACTGCTGACTCTCCTAGGATGGGAAGGGAAGAGGTAGTAGGGTAGTAACGTATATCACAGGAACAAGACACGCGACAGCACAGGAGTCCTGATTCTACTGCCCTTGACCTAATGACATTGTCTAATTCCATTATATAGATGCATTGATATATTTGTAACCATATACAAATACCCACCACATGTAATTATCTTTCTACGATTAACATTTAAGAAAATTAAGAAAAGCCAATATCACAAACATCCCCCATCTAAATTGCAAAAACCATATTGCTAAATCGTAAGTACAAAAAGAAATAATCAAGAGTAAGAAGTGTGGCTTCAATCTAAGCCCAGCTGATGGCATTTGCTGGAAGGAGCAAAACATTCAGGCCAGACCAGCCAGGACCTTCCCCTCCCTGCATCCTTGGGATCACTTAAGCCCCGCTGCCGGCTTCTGCAGATGGTAAGGGAAGGATGAGACAGGACAGCAGGCCACCTACAGAACACTATTCACTGGCCAACAAATTGTTAAAGGTTTATAAGGTCTCAATAACCTCATGGTTGCCTTAGTTTGAGGCACCACGGGAAAACGGTGCATAGCGGCACACCTAGGCTCCATGGGAAAACAGTGAATGGCAGCACACCTAGCTCTCGGTTTCCCTTTTGCACCCACAATGCCGTCAGGGAGCTGATGGACGGCGTGCTGAACCAGCAGGAAGGTGGCCTTAAGCTCCTGACCCTCCTGCCTCCACCTCCCGAGCAGCTACGGGCACCAGGCACACAAACCTGAGGACTCCACTTCCACCCTCAGAATCCATGTAAAAAAGCCAGACGTGACAGCAGATGTCTGCAAACCTAGCATTGCTACATCCAGAAAGGAGGCGGAGACAGAACCATCCAGAAGCCATGGGCTAGCTAACCAAAAGTGCACAGTCCAACAGCAGACATGAGAGACACCCTGGCTTGGCGCGGTGGGAGAGGACAAACACTCAAGTGTTGTCCCCTGACCTCTACACACATCCTGTGGCACACATGCGCCCATAAAAACCCATATGCATGCACGTACATGCACACATGTGTACACACACACAGACACACACACACACACACACACAAATACTACCTTTTTAATATTTAATTTTTATTATTTTTAGTTACATGTCTATGTATAGGTATGTACAAGACTGCAAGTCTCCAGAGTCCAGAAGACAGTGTCAGACACCCTGGAGCTGGAATTAGAGGTAGTCATGACCTGCCTGATGTAGTATTGGGAATTCAATCTAGGTTCTCTAGAACAGCAAAAAGTACTCTTAATCCCTGAGCCACCTCTCCAGCCACAATTTAAAAAAAGAAAAAGAAAAAAGAAAGAAACTAATGTCGCAAGTTCCCATAAGATCACCAACTTATTGTTTAAAAGGCCGCCACATGCTTAGAGCAACACGTGAGACAGCAAGTTGTGTTTCTGTCTCTCTGAGCAGGACAGCCACAGATGTACACCCTGCACTGCACAAAGTTGCACGGTTGTCCGTGCTTCCAGCAAGAGGAGCAAATGCAACCATCTGCTGAACACCCCAGCCTGCAAGCGTGAAGAGTGAGCTGCTGATGCTGGTCACCACAGCCACTGCGGGGCCAGTCACCTCAGACTCAGCCACGACACCTGCGGGCAGGTTGGCCTCTCTAACCTGGCTGGGCCTTTCTGTGATGGATTGCTGAATTCATTTTGGCTCCAAGATATATTCTCCATGATGCCTGCCTGCCTGGTGACCTGTGCCAGCCCCTTCCACCACTGGGGCAGAAAAACAAAGAAAGTATAGCTAGATGTAGCTTCTGCCACAGCCAGGGTTTGTCAGTCCATCCACTGCACCATCAGTTATAGCGCAAATACCTCATAACTGTGGCCACGCATGTTGTAGACACTGCGGTTAACCTTGATCATTTATGGAGAAACAGCTCAGGAGAGAGAGGGCACTGAACCAAGTTGGTGTACGTACACACACACACACACACACACACACACACACACACACACACAGCACTCACTCCTGAAACAGCCTGGCCACCCCCTTCAGGCTGCAAGTGTGGCTGTATTCCCACAGAGACGGCCATGACAGATCCAGCCAGCCATGTGGGACCCAAGTCCTTCTTTTCCAGCACCCTGAGTCTTCCCGGACTCCACATGAGCTCCGCTGAGCACAGGGAGGGCAGTGCAAACAACCCGCTCTACACTGCACCCCACTTCCCAGCACCCCCCATAAGTCCACCTGCTGGTACTGTTAGGGAAGGCTGTGGAACCTTTGGGAGGGGAAACCTCCTTGATGGAAGTGGGTAACTGGGAACTGGCCTTGATAGCCACACCCAACTTCCTGTTCACTGTCTGCTTCCAGGTTGGGGATACAGTGTGACCAGCTGCTTCCCACTCCTGCTGTCATGCCTTCCCTCCACAGTGGACTGTGGCCTAAGTCAAGACAACACCCCAGCACGGCAACCGGTGGCTCATGGGTAATGAACGCTACAACGAGCGACCAACAGAGAATGAGTAAGAACAAGCAAACAGCCAGGCGGTGGCGCACCCCTTTAATCCCAGGACTCCAGAGGCAGAGGGAGGTGGATCACTGTGAGTTCAAGGCCAGCCTGGTCTACAGAGTGAGCTGCAGGGTAGCCAGGGTTACACAGAGAGACCTTGTCTCAAAAAGCCAAACAAAACAAAACAAGTGAGGGCAGTGGCATACCCCTGTTATCCCCGAGGAAGGCAGATCTCTGTGAGTTCGAGGCCAGCCAGGTCTACAGAGCAAGTCCAGGACAGCCAAGGATACACTGAGAAACCCTGTCTCGAAAAACCGAAAAGCAAAACAAAGCGAGTTTGCTACCTCCCAACCTTCCAGAAGCTCACGGAACATCTAAGAAGAGCAAGCAACAAGAATGTAAGAGCCAGAGAAGTTGAGACTGGGAAGGGCCTGTGAAACAGCCAGGACGCAACTGCTGCGTGTAAGAGCTCTGAGAGCTGTAGTTACCTGCATAAGATCAAGCCAGCTACGGCGTGAGGTGTGTGAGGGAATGGGCTCTCTGTGCCCCAGCCCTAGCTGAGGAGCTATTAACAGCTGGTGGCTGCTGAGGAAAGGACAGTCACTTTGGGGAGAAAAAAGTGGCATCGTGAAACATGACCTAAAATCCAAAATTCATAAGAGATAAATAAATTTGAGTATATAGGTTATATTCTCTGCAGTAGAAAAAAAAGCTAACATAATCAAAGATAACACTGAAAGGGGAATTTGCATCCTGTGACAGAATATCCAGGTTCCGTGGTACAGAAAAAGCAATATATATATAAACCAGTAAGAAAAAGACCCAACAAACAGAAACACACACACACACACACATCGCCCACTGCACAGACATGAGAGACACCACTTTCATCAAGCAGATGAGAAATTATCCACCATGACAACACACACCATGTAGCTGAGGGTCAGGGAAAACAGGAGCTCTCATTCTATCAATTAAAGTGATGAATCTCCTCTGAGAGCAATTTAGAATATCAAATTAGAGAGGAGCAAGGTCCATGCTAAGACATTTTGGGATGGATGCCTCTGTACTCCGGCAAACATGAGGTGCTCCCAGGGTGTGTGAACCTGTGCTCCCACGGGCAGCATCATAGTAAGTGGTGGGAGAGTGGGAAGGAGCCGATTACAACATGCAGCAGAATACTGTACAATGTCAAGAAAGAACAGGCCAGGTGTAGTGGCGTTCATGAGCTCCAGGCTAGCAATGCTCTCTTTTGGCCTCTGCACACACAAGCAGATACCCATACATGGATACATAAATGTAAATAAGTTTTTAATCTTAAGTAGAAAGCAAGGCTTGTCTACCTAATCTGGTATGAAATTAGTCACAAGGACGCTGCTCGTACAGTAACAGGGAGGAGGAGGTTGCCAGCGGTCAGAATGTGAGAACACAGAAAGACAGACAGGAACATCACTCAAGTGCCCACCATCAGCGCTTATTTTTCAGAAGAGACTTGGTTTCCAGAGGATAAGGACTGGAGATGACTAACTTCTCGCAGTGCGACTCTTCTACTGTTCAACACTTTTACCCCTCGCCTTTCTGACAATTAAAAGAGTATCAGGAAGAAGCAGGGGGGGGGAGGGGGTGTGTGGGATGGAGAGGTGGCCCAATGAAGGACAGAGTGCTTGCTGTACAACCATGAGACCAGAGTTTGGTTCCCAGAACGCATGTAATAAGCCAGGGTTTGACACCAGCCTGCAGCCCGAACTCCGCAAGATTACTGAGGCTTTCTGGCTTCAGCCCGGCAAAGAAAACATGAACTCTTGAGCTCAGGGAGAGACTCTGCCTCAAAGGAACAGGAAGAGAGGGACAGCGGAGACTCCAACCCTAATCTGGGCTCTGCGTGCCTACAGGTATGTGTGCGCCCCCCACCACCACACACACACACAAGTGTAATAAGCTCACTCTCAAATAAAGAAGTACATCTATAAAGTAAGTGCATAGTGAAATCAAAAGCAGAAAGAAAGAAAATGAGACTATATGAACCTAAATGTGGAGGAGAAAGAGAGGCCGACAGCTGTCCAAGCCTGAGCAAGGATGGAACAGAGAGAATAAAGCGCCCTTTATGCCGGTCGGAGGCCCTACGTGCAAAGACCATTGAGAGGCAACGGCAAGAGGTGATACCTCATGTAAAAGCAGGAAGCACAGTCTGCCGTGAGCACACCTGCAGCAAAAGTGAGCAGATCAGTCCAGGTAAGAGGATTAAACACGAAGTTCAAATGCCGGAGACATGACTACATTAGCTAGACTGACCATGGTCCCCAGGCTTTGTCCTCCAGGTCTCCTCAGGGCATGTCACCTGGTCAAGGCTCATGGAATCCATCTTTTTGGAGTGAGCACATAACACACCGGTCCAGAGGGCTGCAGAAGCCTCGAGAATGATTGGATAAAGATGATAGATAGACTGGAAGGGTAGAAGGAAAAAGCCTCGGGTTCCTGTGTCAGGCTGTCTCCTGGGTGTCAGCCTCAGAGCAAACTGTGGGGTGGGGACGATGTTAAGCTATGGTTTTCTTCCTAGAACCAGTATTTATTCTCAGGTGACAAAGACCTGGCTTCCCACCTCAGACCCTGTATCTGGGCTCAATACCTCTTTCCAGGTTATCAGAAACAGGAAGCTGAGTGCAGTAGGCTGTGGCCTGTTTGGGAAATAGTATCAACACAGCTTCAGGGAGCCTCCTGTGTGCCTGACTGTCAAGGGTTCCCTAGAGCACCATGGAAAACAACGCAGGCACTCACTCCCTTCTGCCACTACATGAGGGGTTTTATGTAGTCAGCAATTTTCACAAAAAGAAAAAAAACCAACAAAACTCTATACTCCAAATGCTCGTTCCAGACCATAAGGCACAGCCTTGGTAAACTTATCAATCACCTAGCAAAAGCTCAATAAAACCCGCACGCACTTCCTCAGCCTCCAAGACCACAATCTCCCCAAACACCGGAGAATTGGGAAAGTTTATCAAAAATTACTAAGTGGATAGCGCACCTCAGCTCATCTCCAGAGTGTTTCCAGCAGCAGAGCTGGCCCATGCCCTGTCAACTTCCACACCAACAGCAGCACGGCTGCAGTGTGGCGCACGCTGCTCCTCAGTACAGCAGAGGACTGGGATGAGGGGTGACTAGGGACACACACTGCTTTTGCATTTCCAGCACCAATATCAGGTGGCTCACAACTGCCCATAACTCCAACTCCAGTGACCTCTTCTGGCCTCAGTGGACACCTGCATTCACACACACACACACACACACACACACACACACACACACACACACACACACACACACACACACACACACACACACTTTTGTAACTAAATAAACAAGTGGGTCTTGTGCCGGATGTGGTGGTACATGCCTTCAATCTCGGTAGTCAGGAAAGAGAAATGGATGCATCTCTGTAAGTTTAAGATCAGCCTGGCCTCCAGAAATGATTTTTGAGGACAGCCATGGCTACGTACTCTGGCCCCGTCTCAAAAATAAACAAAAATAAACAGCAAATAAATGAGCACAAATACTGATAAATGTGTTTATCTTCATGAAAGTTTTCAGGAAATGTGAGATCACCTAAGAAGCAGTAAACATCTGCCCATTGTTAAAAGGCAAGATGGTTAATTATAAAGTACAGTCCAGGTATCTGAGGCCACCACAGCTCGGAACTCAACTTCAGGGGTTCCCAGCAACTAATTGTTCTTGCTGTCACACCGGGCCCCAGCCAGCATCGAAACACATTTCCTAAGATGCGTGTGGTGTTGGAAACAGTTCCCAGTGCCATAGCAGAGGGAGGAGTTGAGGTCAAGGCATGTCCACACTAGCGAAGGGAGCGTGGACAAGAAAAGGGCTTGAAAGGCGCACTGCTCCGCCCTGCCTTCCCATCATGGAGGATGCAGCAGGAAGCCTCCACCAGAAGCCTCTGCCTTCACTCTGCACACCCCAGCATTCAGAACTACTGAGAATAAATTTCTGTTCTTCTCAGGTTATCCAGAGCCAAGAATTCCATCACAGGACTCCCGTCCCTAGCGTCATGTCCGGCACAGACGTGCAGAGAGCGTGACTGTCAAGACTGAGAAGAGGCACAGAACTAAACACACACACACACACACACACACACACACACACACACACACACACTCACACACACACTCACACACACACATACACACACACTCACACACACACACACACACACACTCTCTCTCTCTCTCTCTCTCTCTCTCTCTCTCTCCTGGTCTCCCGCTATTTAGAAGGTTCTCTTTTACTTCTAAGTATTTATTTATTTGAGGGATGGCTGTAATATCTTCCCAGGCTCCCCTTAAATATGTTTCCAATGGGGAAAGCCAGGCAAGCCCATGTTGCTAGGCCCTCAGGCCTCCTTCAGCATCTGACTCTAAGGCACCGATCTCTAGCAAACCACTTGCTAGTGTTTACTTTCAAAAATTCCAGGGTCTGAGTTAATATGTGCATGGTCCTTCCAGGCACAAACCCCCAAGGAAGCAGATAAACAACAGAGTCACATTCGCAGATTCCTAACCTCAAAGGGCCGGTACCAGTGTCCTAGGGGACATGACACATGTTTTAGATGACTAATTATGTAATTATCTAGTCTCATGTTTATTATGTCATTGGTGCGTAGGCAAATAACATCCACAAATATGCAGAGGGGAATGCTGGGCCTTAATTGGGTGTTTATTCCTAGTTCTGTTCTGATCTCAGATTTTAAAACCTAACATTACAGAGCTAGTGGTTTTGCTCTCCATTTGTTCTGTTTTGTGTTCGTTTTAATACAGAGATATACTGTTAACTGGTGGTCAACAAATGGACCACATACACACACAACGGTGCTTCCAAGGCTGTGTCACCCATGACACTGGAGTTACCTTAGCTTACAGGAAATTCACTGTGATGCTGGCACAAAGTCACCTAGCGATGCAATTCTCAGATTGAATCCCTGTGGGGAAGTGACACACAACCGTGCACACAGACACATACACACTAGTTAATCTTTTTCTCCTCTTCAAGAAGAATTGCAGCACGTGCGCGCTCACACAGTCCACAAGGCATGTGGCAAGTCTCATGGACGTGCCACATAGTCGCGGTCCTCTGCCTGAGCCTTCTGACACCTGCCAAGTTTCTCCTTCAGCTTTACTCAGTGAGTGGGGGGTCTCAGGAGCCCCCCAAGGCTATCATCTCTTAGTGAGACAATTCAGACAAAATGCTCATTTTTCTCTTTCTTTTTCTGCTTTGTAGCCACTCTCACTTCCTCCAGGAAGCCTTCCAGACCTCCAGACCAACCAATGTCTGCGACTTCTAAACCTCAGCCATCACCCAGCCACCACTTGGAGCATCTGGCCACTTTTCATCGTAGTTGAAACCGCTGCTCCAACAACCCCAGCACGTGCTTGTAGGTAATACACCATGCTCCTTGCTTGCTTAGGACCTGCACAGTCTTTGGGCCACTAACGGATGATCAGTAAATATTTACTGGTTCATCTGAGTCTCAAGCAGTGACTCTGAGCTGGGACCTACCCAGAACACATCCGGATTTCCTGCAGTACAGAAGCCACTTGGTACCCAGAAAGGCGGATGCAAATCATTAACTCACAAGTGCTATCTTGCTGGCTACCCCCGCCCCTCAAGTAACCCAGTGTCATTTAGAGGACAAACATCTAGGAGAGAAAATTAAGCCTCCAGTTCTAATTGAAGCCAGCATTCCACTGGGCCAGGAGAGCCAACAGGAAATAACAGCTGCAAAGTTTCTGGGGGTTTTTTTTGATGGGGAATTTTTTCTGGGTTGTAAATTGATCCATGAATGACCCAATAAAAGAGATACACACTATTCCCAAACTCACACAAATTTGTTTCCCACTTAAAAGACAAAATAGTTGTTTAACTTCTCAGACAGTGGTTCGGTTCCCAGAGTCAATTAAACTGTAATGGAATTGTCTCCCTTTGAAACACCAGAAGTAAATCACAGTGCACACTTAGTACAGAAAGTGTTCAGAATATATTACACACACCCATAAAAGCCTGAAATTTTCTATCTTCCTTCCTTCCTTCCTTTTTTTTTTTCCCTTTCTTTCTTTTTCTGTGTGTTCAGTTCTACACACTAATTCTGAAAAGCCCAAGTGAGAACCAGGGCACATAATTCTTTCCAAATATCACTGTTAGAATCATCAAACCTGCTAACCTGAGCAAGGTCTGTTTGTGCCGTTTCTATATAAACTCTACCCAGCAGTCAGTCAGATGGAGGAAGAAATGATGTCACGTTTCTCAGGAAACACCTGAACTGATCAGCACAAATTGTCCTGGATGAAAAGACCAAACAGAGGCACAGAAACTCCAGCATCCACTGGGGTTTATTCTAGAAAGTTCCTGGTACTTCTGGTATGAGTGTGATATGTTTTAGGAAGTCACAATTAAAAGTTTAAAAAAAAAAAAAAAAGGTTCTGTGAACCTGGCTCAGGACATCAGGATGTCACAGCTCCTTTTCTGGTTTCCACCCACTGGGCTAACTGAAACCTGTCCCAGTGTTAAGGACACTTCCTCATTACTTTCTGTGGCTTCATTTGAACGCACAGACCAGGCTGACAATCACTGCTCAACTCAGGCTAGAATGCCATCAAAAGGTAACAAATACCGCGCAGTCAAGATGGGAGGGTTGCCATCGCTAAAGGTGCAGATGTGAGGAACCAAGTTAGAGATGCAGCCGAACAAAACGACACGAGAGGGGTGCGGGTGGATCGGATCCAGCTCCCCAGCATCTTACAGAGTCTACGGCTTTGCGTTTTTGAAGAACAGACCGGGAAGGCTCAGGTGGTTTCACAAATCAGCATCCCTAAGGTAAGCCACTCTGAGGCAGAGCAGCAGAGGAGGCACCCCATGGGCAACCTGTGAAAACCAGAACCTCGTGCCAGGATTGGTCTTCAGGGGTGAGTCGGGAGTGCAGCATCCGTCTGCTGTGGGAAAACCATGTCTCACCCCGACCCCAGTGGCTCGGATTAACCGAGTCTACATAACATTCTAAAGTCAGTATTTTCTGGGACCTTGAGATGGTGAGGTGGGTAAGGGCACTTGTCACAAAAGCCTGGTGGCCTGAATTTGATCTCCAGAACCCAGGTAAATATGGAAGGAAAGAACCAAGCTCCACAAGGCTGTCCTCAACCACATACCCATCACACACACACACACACACACACACACACACACACACACACACACATGTATGTGCACGCACACACGAGATTTTTTATGTCTATTAAATTTTGCATTTTCCAAGTTCTCCCAAGGGATTCCTAAAGACCAGTCAGGGTAGAGGCTCAGTGCACACTAATTCACATCAGTAATAGCCCCAAGGACACATTCCAAACCAGCCAACAAGCATGGGATTCAGCATTCTTACCCTTGAAGTGAACACAAAACCTGACACATCTATCAGCTGCCCTCAAGCACCTCTCCCAGAGGCACCTGCCAGGTGCCACCTGCCATCTCTGGAGAAATGCACATAAAACTCATGGGGGATGATGTCTGTCTCCTGAGAAGAGACACCCACATTCCACTCCTGTCGACAACTTAAAGAGAGTCACCTGTGTGTACAGAAAGGTTGTTAATCCACTGGCTAGCTAGCGGGGAAACTGGCCTGCAAACGACCAGCTGGCAAAGCCTGGGCTTACAACCCAGCGCCTACTGTTGTTCTCAAAATAAAGTCCAGGGACGCAGACATTTCATCTATGCTAAACACAGGCCACAGAAGCTCACGTGAGGAAGGAAATGCCGGAGTACCCACAAGTATGACAAACAAACAAAAGAGGCCCTGCTTGTAAACTGTTAGCATTGGCGTCGGCATCGGCATCGGCCTGACCCAAGTTGCAGATTCTCACTAGAGTCTAAAGGCTCCTTGGCTGCTGTGGACTCCCTCTCCCTCCACCCCTCCCCTGCTGCTCTTCTGGTATCTGGAACTCCTTACAAGAATCTACTCAGGAATGGGTGGTCTTTCTGAACTAGTAATACCTGACTTTCAGTGAACAAATGAATCTTCTATTCTTTCTTAGCCACTGACTGGAAAAAAACTGAGTCCAAGGCCAGCAGACTAGTACACGGTGTATCCAGGACTTTTCTTGTGACTCCAAAAAAAAAAAAAAAATCAAGACAAAAGCAACCTAAAGAAGGAAGGGTTTTGTCAGCTTCGAGTGCAAAGGGACGCGGTCCATCAAGGCTGGGAAGGGATGGCCACAGACCTGTAAGGCAGCTGCTCACAGCATCCACAGTCAGGAGGTGGGGGTGGGGGGTGGGACGGTGTGGGGGGTGGGACGGTGTGTGAATGTCTCATCTTCTTCCTCCTTTTATTCAGTCCAGGACCGAAGCTCATGGGATGTTGCTCCCCAGATTCAGGGTGGGTCTGGCCTCTCCAGTTAAACCTCTGTGGAAACTAATCAAGACACACACACACACACACACACACACACACACACACACACACACACCTAGACGCACATTACATCCCCATGGTAGCCCTAAATCTAACCAAATTAACATTACATATTAGTCATCACAGCAGGGAAAGGACAGCAATCGCCCTAGACAGGAGGCTGAGGGCGCAGGCATCCTCCTCTACCATGCACAGTCCCTTTGGGCCCCACCTTCCAAGAAGCAAAGCTCACAACACATTCAGGGAATGAAATCAAAGTCCTGTGAGTCCTCTGCAAAGAGTTACTGCTGTCTCCCATGGTCCTGGCACTACCTGGCCCAGGCAGCAATCCTTAGTTTCCAGGCAAGAAACTGGACAATCACAATTTGAGTATTACTAATCTGAAAATGCTTGAGATTAGGAGTGGTTGGGATTTTGGAACACTAGAACAATTCTAAAATAAAAATTTATTTGTTTCATATATACCTTGTACTCATGGACTCTAAGTGGTTTTTATACTTACATAGTTTTGTTTGTTTCTTATAAATAAATTATTTTATTTTATTCTCTGTGCATTGGTATAAAAGTGTCAGAACCCCTGGAACTGGAGTTACAAACAGCTGTGAGCTACCATGTCAGTGCTGAGAATTGAACCCATGACCTGTGGAAGAGCAGACGGTGCTCTTAACCTCTGAACCATGTTTCCAGCACCCTTGTTTTGTTTTTTGAAACAGAGTCTATGTAGTCCTGGCTATCCTGGACCTTGGAGACTAGCCTCCAACTCAAGGAGAACCTTCTGTGTCTGACTCAGTACGATATTAAAAGTGTGTGCCACCACGCCCAATCTTCATTCCCAAATTTTGACTGAGATTTGTCACACAAGGTCAAGAGTGGAATTTTCCACTGATGGTGTCAAGTCAGCTTTCTGAAAGTTTCAGATTTGGGTAAAATGCTTGCTATACAAGAATGAAGACCTGAGTTCAACTCATAGGACCCTCATAAAAATTCTGGGCATGGTGGTGTGTACTTATCCTAACTCTGGGGACCTGGGGACGGGTGGCTCCCTGGGACTTGATGACCAGTCAGCCTCTCCTCCCTGGTGAGTTCCAGACCTGTGAGATACAGTGAGAAACTGTCTCAAAATATGAGGTGAAGGCTGGAGAGATGGCTCAGTGGTTAAGAGCACTTGCTCATCTTGCAGAGGAACCAAAATTTGGTCCCAGAACTCATGCCGGGCATCTTACAACCACTTCTACACCTCTACCCCAGCTCCAAGGGACCCAACACGCTCGTCTCAGCTCCACAAACACCTGCACTCATGCGCACACATCCACACACATACGCACAATTTAAAATGCAACAAATACCTAAAAAACAAAAACAGGTGAACAGCAAGTGAAGAGCAATTCAAAATTGGCCTCTGGCTTCCACACTCACAGACACAAACATGCACCCAAACCACAAAAGTATGCATAACTGCACACATACAAATATACATAGCACTGATTTTGCATTTTTAGAGTAGGGATTCTCAACCTTGTTTGCAGGACAACATGGAAGTGAGCAATGGAACAGGGACAGGAAACTTCAAAGGTTTGGGCATGGGGCCAGGGCCTGTTCAGGAACTGGATCTGTAAGGGTGTCCTAGGGTCACTAGTGTTGTGATAAAACATCATTACCAAAAGCAACTTGAGGAAGAAAGGGTTTATGTCACTGCAGATCCATATAGCAGTTCATCATCAAATGCAGTAAGGGCAGGAACCTGGGGGCAAGAGCTGATGAGACAGAGGCCATTCAAGAAGAGTGCTGCTTACTGGCTTGCTCAGGCTGCTTTCAAAGAGCTCCCAGGACCACCAGCCCAGAGGTAGTCCCACCCGAAATGGATTGGGCCTCCCTCACCTATCCCTAGTTAAGAAAATTCCCTACAAGCTTGCCTGCAACCTGATCTTTTGGAGGCTTTTACTCAATTGAGGCCTGAGGACTCTAGCTCCTGTCAAGTTGCCATAACACTAGCCAGCACAAAGAGACAGTCTGGTTAGAGATGGAATGAATGAAAAAGGGATACCCTGGCTGGAGAGACTCCTGTGCCCCAGGGGCTTCACTTGGCAAACAGGTAAAGAGTGCAGTGGTAAGACCATAAAGATTAGGGCTGCCTTGTTCAGTGCTTGTTTAGTGAGGGCGGAAGCAGAAGGCAGTCCTTAGAAGCAGCACCGTGGTGTGACTTCAAAACCTAGTCACCTAGGCCAGAGCCCTGGCCATCAACACCTAGGTGCTCAGCCATCACTTCCTTCCCAGAAGCCGAAGGCAGGCCCACTCTGCAGAACACGCCTGGCTTTCAAGTAGAGCGTGGGCTCTGGAATAGAAATGCATGCAATAGTTAAGCACACGTTCTGCTCTTACAGAGGACCTGAGCTGAGTTCACACCACCCATGAGGGCTGGCTCACAGCCTGTAACTCCAGCTCCAAATCACCTTCTGTGAGTGCAAGGTGTACAGGAAACAAAAGAATTTGGGGTGTAGACTTGTCCTGAGTCCTCCAAAATCCCAAACGACCCTGGTCCCAAGCATTTTGGTTAAACAATACATTGTAACTCTATGGTTTCTTGATTGGAAAGTGTGAGGACTGTTGCCTGGGTGAGGCCGTGTGAGGTACACGCAAGACAACAGAAGTATCCAATGCCCACTGCGAGTTTCAATGGGCACCTGTGTGTACACACACACACACACACACACACACACACACACACACACACACACACACTTAAATAAAATAACATTTAGGAGGAGGAGGAGAAAAGAGAAGTAGAAGGAGGAGAAGGAGGAGGAGGAGGAGGAGGAGGAAGAGGAGGAGGAGGAGGAGGAGGAGGAGGAGAAGAAGAAGAAGAAGAAGAAGAAGAAGAAGAAGAAGAGAAAGAGAAGAGAAGAAGAGAAGAAGAAGAAGAAGAAGAAGAAGAAGAAGAAGAAGAAGAAGAAGAAGAAGGAACAAACATGGACTGAGCTTGCTCACTACTCAACTTTTTGGGCCAAGAATTTTTAAGAGCCCAGGCAATACCAGTTTCACCCTGTTTCTCGGTTGGGGTGATGCCCCCTCCATAAAGCACACTAAGGAAAGTGCAGAGACAGTCTCTGCTCATAGCTGGGGAAAGAGGGTGAGGACAGTATCTGGGGTACGTTCCACATCCTGTAATGCTCAGGACAGCCCTTCCCTGACGCCAACAAAGAATTTTTCACCCCCAAACATCAATCCTGCTGAGGGATAGAGCCCTTGGGCTACATGAAGCTGAGCTTCGAGGAGGGGGTGAGAAGGCTTGAGTGAGCAGGCCCAACCTCAGCAGCAGTCCCCTGCAGGCACCAAGGGCTGGGCTCACCTCAGAGCTGGAAGGAAAGCCAGGCAAACCACACTAGCAGCCTGGCCAAGTTCTAGATGCATGTCACCCCAACATCGCTGCTCACTGCCTCTTCCTGTTACATTCAAGGCCCATACCCCCCTGCGTCATTCGGGAAATGAGGGTGTCTCTAGTGCAGCAAGGCCCAAGGAGGCTGGCTAAGGGAGTCACAGCAGAAGATCCTCTCCAAGTAGGCAGCTGGAGAAGGACAGAGCCTATGGAGAGGGACAGTGCCCAGGATCAGGCAAAGACCTCCAGTCCCTAGGCAGACACCGTTAAGTAACTTGTTACTTAAGGGTAGCTTAACACTGTTAAGTAACCCTCAACACTTCCAATTCACACAATGTTTCCTCTTGGTTCCACCTCAGCAGCCGTTCACTTCAACATTCACTCTATCTCTTCCCACCCGAGGGAGGGCAAGACCCCCAAAGCCAGGCTTAGGCTTCCCACCCGAGAGAGGGCAAGACCCCCAATGCCAGGCTTAGGCTTGCTCAAGCCTTTGTGGGAAGCTTTAAATGTTGCCGGTCAGAGTGGCTTGGCTTGTTAAAAATGCAGATTTAGCAGCTTGGGTAGGGCAAAGCCACAGTTTGAACAAGCACACGAAGTGAGCTAGGCGCTTCCAGGCCACACTTGGCCTGGCAGCTTTGGAATCTCGGCCTCCGGAGAGCAAGCACTGTGGTCAACTCCGTCCCCAGCCTTACCGCAAGCAGGGCTGTCCAAAGAGTGTTTGCTGAGACATAAGGGAAAAAAGTCCCATGAAGCTTCAGAACAAGGCAAAATGGTAAAAAAAAAAAAAAAAAAAAAAAAAAAAAAAAAGACAGCAATGGGACGAACAGCTAGCCACCAGAAAGTCCCCTCCTCTAACCAGTTAACGATTGAACCTTCCATCCCAATCAGATCCAGGCAAGGTGAGTGGGCAGCTACAAGGGACTGCCAAGTGGGCAGAGGAAAGGTGATGAGTAACAGATCAGATCTGCTACCCTCGAAGCTCCTCCCTCTCCCTGGGTAGAAAGAAGTCAGAGGTCAACCTCCACGTTTCCCCCTTGTAGGTACACGCTACCTAGTTTGTTTGTTTTGTTTTTTGTTTTAAAATTTATTTTATGTGTGTGGGTGTTTTGCTTGCTTATATGTCTGTGTACCACTTACATGTCTAGTGACCACAGAAGCCACAAGGTGTTGGATTCCCTGGAACTGGAGTTACAGAAGGCTGTGAGCCACCACGTGGGTGCTGGGAAAGGAACCTAAGTCTTCTGGAAAAGCAGAGAATGTTCTTAACCACGGAGCCATCTCTCCAGCCTCCCCGCCACCCCCCACCTAGTTTTTTGAGACAATGTCTCTCTCTTACTGTGTGAAGAGAAATTTTAATCCAGCAACATGGCTGCTCTGGCAAGGGATCACATTCAGAGACCTTCTAGGTCTATGTGATCTGCATGGAATACAGGCACACCCTTAATACACACCTTTAATGTCCAAAAATGAAAGTAAGGTTAGTTTATAGAAGGAAGTGGCCATGTTTGAAAGTGACATCTAATTGAGGGGCAGACAACTCTCATGAGAACAGCACAGGAAGGAGAAGCTACTTAAGAGCAGTGCAGGGAGAGGGTGAAAGTTGTTAGTTTCTTACAAGGACAGTTTTACAGAGACAGATTGCAGAAAGAATAAGCTAGACACAGGTAAAGACAGAACAAGCCAGAAAGTGAGAAGGAGGCAGAAGATTAAAACATATTGCCAGAATTAGTTTGAGGTCAGGCAGAGCAACTCAGTCAGAAGCTAAGAGAAGCCAGTTTGAACCAGGCAGCTTGGAAAGGAGTTTAGGCCAGAACAGCTGGGTTGAACCAGCCAGTGAGTTCAGAAAGAGCTAGAAAGGCTTGGGAACAGCTCTCATCTCATCCCCTCTTCTGAGGCCATAAGAACATTTACAGATGTGACCTGGGGCTTTCGAATTAGCCTAGGCTGGCTGGGCAGCAAGCCCTGTAGATCCATCTGTCTCTACCTCTCCAGGGCTGGGATTAAACATGCTATGCCCCCTTTTGACCTGGGTTCTGGTGATTAATCTCAGGGCCTTATACTTGCCTGGCCAGAACTTTACCCCTTGAGCTATTTTCCCCACTCCCTCTCTGACCTAAGCTATACCTCAAATGTCAAGGGCGTCTCAGGACCCACCCTAGGTAGGATGCAGGACAAATGCTTCTCCGGAATTAGGCTCCCTGTGCGCACCGGAGAAAGGCAATTCCCAGGACCATCCCTGACCCCAAAATATGAATGTGTCCACACTTACTTAGTGAAAAGCCAATTAAAGAGTCAAGAGGCAGCTGGGAAGGGGCACACACCTTTAATCTCAGCACTCAACAGGTAGATCTCCGTGAATTCAAGGCAGCAAGTTCCAGGACAGCCAAGGCTACACAGAACAACCCTGTCTGGCTCAACAAATAATAATAATAATAATAATAATAATAATAATAATAATAATAATAATAATAATAATAATAATAATAATTAAATTTAGAAGCCTAGTTCAAGTTTGGGGGCACAGCTTTGCAGTAGTTCAACCCTTGGCCTCAGTCACATTGAGGAGGCTCTGCATCGTGACTGGATCCCAGAGAAATCAGCAGCACCTCCTGAGAAGCATCATCGTCAGCTGCGCTCCAGGCTTCCCTGGAGAGCTCTGAAGACAACAAGATGAGGCCTGGGCTACTGCACATGCCTGCAGATTAGCTGATTCCTGGGTGGAGCTGAGCAAGGGTGCAGCTCCAAAGGTCCCACACTGTATCCCACAAAAATGGATACCACTTTGCTGTAAGATGTCAGATTTCTTGGGCCAGAAAGATCGATCAGTAGATAAAGGCTTCAGGTGACAACCCACGTTCCACCCCCAGAACCCACAGGGTGTAAAAAGTAACTCTTACAAGTTGTCTTCTGACCTCTGTGGGTACACTGTGGAAAACAAGCACCGGCGTGCAACACACACACACACATACACACACACGTAATCTTCAAAGTTTTAAAGATCGCCCTCTGCACAGTAACTTCAATTGCCTGTGACATGTGTCACATGCTGGTTTAACAACTCATCCATACTGAGGACATGTTCTTTCTGCCTTTCTACCTTGGTACAGAGATCTTTCTTAGTTGAGAGGCTTGTTTTTAATTATATTCCTTTAGTGCTCAAACAATCACCTCTATCCAAATTGACCTCTTGAAGTTAATGTTAAGCCCGCTACAGCTTCGACTGCAATTGTAAAGCTGCTATTTTTCCAGGAGCAGGGAGGGGCATGCTACAACTCACCTGAGAAACCTGGATTTCACAAAGCGGCTGGGGAACAAGTTCCACAAGCTCCAAAGATCGTAAGAAACTTCCAGGCCAGGAGAAGCCTCCTGCAGGTAACAGGTCTCAGGGGGAGACTCCTGAGCTGGCTGGCCTGACCTTTCCCACACAAGGTTCCCTGTGCCAAGACAGCTGGCAACCAGGGCTGCCTCTGGGCAGCACCTGTAAGGCAGGAATCTAGCCTTACTCCGGGCCAGTGTCTGTCTAGCCCCAGGCCATGGGATGAATAGATACTTTTTAACTATCGTCTTTCCATTCAAAGTAAATTCTATCTCAACTTTTAATTTGTTTCCTTTGGAAGCATTTCTTGAACCAAGAGTGACTGCTCAGACAATGGCTGTTCTGTCTGCACCATGCTACTGAGACTGCCCTTTCAGGAGAAAACAAACATCTTCCCGATCCTAGAATTCACAGAAGCCTAAGTGGGAAACACCAGCACTTAGCTCTGCCACTTCCTCAGCAGAAAACTGTACCTCCCTCCGCATCCCACTCCCCTGCAGCCCTTTTATCGCTGAGATCAGGCCATGTCTTCTACTCCTAACAGAACAGGGCTGTCACAAGCATCCTTGAGAAAGACCACTCTCAAACGCCTCGGCTCACAGCCCAAGTCTGTTTCTGACAGAGACGAGTCTGAGAAGAGCTTTGATGGACCCGGGCTATCAGTTCATCCTGGCTACGGACCTTGGGTTATAGTGAATTATTACTGAGCACTAATGGAAATCTAACTTTACCCCCATCCTCAGCAGTGTTACCAGAACAAGATGTTAGCCCAACATGAAATGCTGTGGGAAACGACCCAACAGCATGCACATCCAAATAGCTTCTGCTGCCAAGTCCTGTAACAGGCTTCTGCGGTGCACCAAGTGCCCGGCACACCCGCACATCACACTACTCACAGTTAACGGTTCTGTGCAGTGGGGACACACTTGCCGATGCAGAATCTGTGCTTTCAGTAAGTTCCCAAGGGATACTGTGTCTGCCGGTCCTGGAATCCCTTGGAGGAATGTACTAAACCGAATCCCTCAGCCACCCACTAAACAAGACTCTGGCCTCTTACTGGACTGATTGGCAAGGCAAAAGTTCTCAACCTCACCTACCCCCCAAAGGCTGATGTTCCAACACTGAAATCAAAGCATACCACTTCCCTTCTCAAAAGGTCTGTACTCCTTTCATTTCAGTTTAACCCTCTAAAACCAAGGCCTGCTTGCCTGCATTATAAACTCATCACCTGAGGTCATGGGGGGGGGGGGGCTGGTTTCAGAAGCCCCAGTAGATACAAATACCTGCAGATGATAAAATCTCTTATATAATATGGCATATTGTTTACAGAGACCCCATATTCATCTTTTCATATACTATAATCATCCTAGATTACGTCTTAATATTTCATACAATGTAAAGTATATATAAATAGTTAACAGTTATTATACTGAACGGTTTAGGGGAAATGGACCTACAACAGATGACAGTGTTTTTCAAATATTCCACCCCCACCCACCCAGGCAGTCTCAAATAGTCCAGGCTGGCCTTGAACTCCTGGTCCTCCTGCCTCTCCACCTCCTAAGTGCTGGGATTACAGGTGTGCACCACCATGCCTCATGTTGTTACTATTTCATATCCAAATATTTCGGATCTGCCGTCAGTTAAACTTTCAAGGCTACAAAACACACACAGGATCAACTAATCTAAGACAATTTAATTTCTCAGCAAATGATACAGATTTTTGCAAATGCTTCATGTGACTAAGAAAAAAAGAGAAATCGATGGTCTGGTGGACACAACCGACAAAACTTCTACCTACAAAGCCTCTGCCTAGAGCCCAGCCTCGTGAGGCAGTCTCCCCTGACCACTGTAACTGAACGCTCTAATCTTTTCAAGAGCATGCTTTGGGGACCATCAACAAAATGAAGGCCTTCCTTCCCACAGCGTGCAGGAAACCAAAAAGAGCATACACACGAAGGCATTTTTAACCCGCTCAGTGCACAGCCTGTGGCTAAACTGTGTGGTGAAACTGTCTGCATCCATAAGCTGACATTCAGTCACAGAGAGAGATGATCGCATCCTCCAGACTTCCACATGGGAGCCTTCAGATCCCCTACACTCAAGCTGAAAGAACCACTATCAAATTCAGCTGCTCCAAGGCATTGTTGTTGAGTCACAAGGAGCCCTAGCTAGCCTCCGACTCCCTGTGTAGCCAAGGATAACCTTCAACCCCGGATCTCCCTGCATCCACCTCCTAGGACTAGGATTATAAACTAGCGCCCTCATACCCTGTTTGGGGTCACACTCAGGCCTTGATACACGCCAGTTGAGCACTCTACCCACTGAGCCATGGGCCCCAGCTCCTGCTTTCTAAAACCTAATGCCTAATGCCCACCTTGACCTGTAGACCTTGGAAATAACCTATTAGTCATTTCCCAACTTTGAAAACAAACATCCTGTCACTTCCAGGGCAGAGGTCTCCATTGTCCCATGCAGGCCCAGGTCACTCTAGTTGGTACCCAAAGCTAAGAAAAACACAGGCTATGATAGCATCCCCAACAATAGGGATACCAACTGGCTTGAGGTTTTGTTCTGTTTTTTTCCTTCTTTGATCTTTAGCCCTGTACAGAAAGGTGGGCTAGCAAAATAAAATCATCAGATTAAAATATTCTATTTCACAGAAGAGAAAAGAAAAAGAAAAAGGAAAAAAAAAACTTTACTGTGTTAGCTTTAAAGGGGGGAGGGGTCAGGCCAGTCCATCTGGATCCAATCACTGTAATTTTACATTCTTAGCATCTTCCATCCCAGACGGAAGGCGGAAGAGCAGAGGGGCTGCACCCGGGACTAATTACCATCTCTGGATCCTGATCAGACTGGTCCCTAACTTGAAATGTGACCCTGAGCAGAACCCGACCTCACCAGGGCTCAGTTTTCTATGCTTATCCCAGACTCGGACGCCAGGACTAACCAGTAACACGAGTGCTGATGAATTTATAAGGGCCTTCCTGTTCCCACTTGATTGTACCTGCAAAGACGCTGAATCTCCTGAGGAGGCAGGGGACGGTTTGTCTCTCTCAGGCACTCAGGCTCCCTTTTCTCTTCCTCCCTGTCCACTTCCAAGCCCGGCTGTCTCTCCACTTGCCTAGCTCAGCCTCTCAGAGCCTGGGCTGAGATGAGAAAAGCTGCCCCAGGAGAGAGCTTCCCAGATTGGCATGGGCTCCTAATGCCCCGCACAGCAGGCCTCTGGTTCCTCAATACACTTCTAATTGTCTTTTCGGAAAAGTGCTCGGATGCTTATTTGGTGCCATTTGGCAAGTGTCTCCCAGGATAATTCCTCTGACACAGTGCTTGGAGAAGAAAGATTTCAAGTCTGGAGAAGCATTAGAAAAATGGCATTCCATCTAATCCTGTCCTTGGGTAGGAATAAAACAACGCTTTCAGGGGCCCACCACTGATAAGATGCAAACCCCCATGGATCTCCTAAAGCCCACATTAGCTGACTTTTAAATTACATCTAATGCTCCCAGGGACAGCAAGAAGGTGTCTGGGCAGCCAATGGATACTAAAGAAGACAGCACAGCTGGATGGCCCAAGCATACAAAGGCTCTCTTATTCCCAGCCACCATTCTTCCAGGAACAACCCTAACAGGAAAGCAATGAAACAGGGATGGAGATGATGGAGATGAGATGCAGAAGGAGATGAGAATGGGAAGGGACAGAGATGGAGATGGAGGGGACGGGGATGGAGATGGAGGGGACAGGGATGGAGATGGAGGGATGGAAAGGGATGGAAAGGGATAGAGATGGAGGGGATGGAAAGGGATGGAGATGGAGTTGGAGATGAGATACAGATGGAGATGAGAATGGGGGATGGGAAGGGACAGGGATGGAGATGGAGGGATGGAAAGGGATGGAGATGGAGGGGATGGAAAGGAATGGAGATGGAGTTGGAGATGAGATGCAGATGGAGATGAGAATGGGGGATGGGAAGGGACAGGGATGGAGATGGAGGGGACAGGGATGGAGATGGAGGGGACAGGGATGGAAAGGGATGGAGATGCAGATGGAGATGAGAATGGGGGTGGGAAGGGATGGAGATGGGTAGGATGGAGATGGAGGGATGGGAGAGCATGAGGATGAGGATAAAGATGGGATGAGATGGTGATGGGGATGAGGATAGGGAAGGGGAGGGGAAAGGATGGAACTTGTTGGTAACCACAGGGTCAGCAGAACAGAAACCTGAGTCTAAACCCCCAGCCTTTCATCCCTTTCAGGTCTTCAGAAGGGGTCATCACACATATCACCTCCTTCCCCGTGTCTTAGCATGAAATGCTGACAGGCGTCCCTGCCCTCCAGGCAAGCTTCCCCTATGCTTCGGCGCCCACAAGGTTCACCTCAGCTTCTGATTACACAGTGGGTCCTGCATCTGTAGGTGTGGGTGGAGCCCTAAACACTGAGATCCTCAATGGTGCTATGACCAGAACACTGGCCAACCCTGATGAGAACGGACAGAGGCTCATAATCCAACCCTACTAGGAATCGCATGGGATAAGCATGAAGTACACCAAGACAAGCCAGGAAGAGTGGTGAATGTAACAGTACCACTGTGAGTTTATAAGCATGCCACGTTTAAGCGCTTTCAGCTGGTCCTTCCCATCTGTATTTAGAAATCCCTCACTGGAGGGGCCAGAACCTGCTTTCCATTGTTCATTTCAGTTAACTGAGGGCTATGCCTTTATTTCTTGGGTGGTTTCCTGTATCCCAGGCTGGCCTCGAACTGACTATATAGCTGGGAATGACCTGGAAGTCCTTCTGCCTACCAGGAACCACAAGAAGCCGCCATCACCTGAGCACAGGAACCACAAGCAGGCACCATCGCCTGAGTACAGGAACCACAAGCAGGTGCCATCGCCTGAGTGCAGGAACCACAAGCCAGCACCAGCGCCTGAGCACAGGAACCACAAGCAGGCACCATCGCCTGAGTACAGGAACCACAAGCCAGCACCAGCGCCTGAGCACAGGAACCACAAGCAGGCGCCATCGCCTGAGTACAGGAACCACAAGCAGGCGCCATCGCCTGAGTCCGGGAACCACAAGCAGGCGCCATTGCCTGAGTGTGGGAACCACAAGCAGGCGCCATCGCCTGAGTGCAGGAACCACAAGCCAGCGCCAGCGCCTGGGTGCAGGAACCACAAGCAGGCGCCATTCCCTGAGCGCAGGAACCACAAGCAGGCACCATCACCTGAATACAGGAACCACAAGCAGGCACCATCGCCTGAGTACAGGAACCACAAGCCAGCGCCACCGCCTGAGTACAGAAACCACAAGCAGGCACCACCACCTGAGCACAGGAACCACAAGCAGGCGCCATCGCCTGAGCGCAGGAACCACAAGCAGGCGCCATCGCCTGAGCGCAGGAACCACAAGTAGGCGCCATCATGCCTATGTGATGCTGGAGCTCCAAGCCAGGGCTGCTTGCATGCTGGGCAAGCACACTAGCAACTGGGCTACAACTCCAGCCCCTCTTCAGTTAAACGCTAGTTAATACCTCTCATCTTAGGGGCCACCCAGAGCATCTTAGAAAAAAAAACGAACAAATTCTCATGTTGCCCGCTCCTGGCACCCTTGAGAAATAATTCTTTATCAGGACCCGGAGAAGAACTGTTCAGTAACACATTATCAAATGACCCGAGACTGTAACGGAGCATTGTGGCTAAAAAGCTCACCTCCAACCTCAACCTCCTCAACCAATGAGCAACCCACACAACCCCCAGCACAGCCCTCAAACACCACACCTCCTTGATGTTCTTAACATGGCCGAAAACAGAGGAGAAAAAAGCACACCAAACTCCTGCCCTGTGGTTGGCTGGGGCACAACAAACCACACATTAACGTGCTTGCTCTACAGAATCAACACTAATTAGCATATGCTCAGAAGTACGCACAGTGTGGCCTCCACTGCCTCCTCGCACCAACGGCATAACAGAGGCTTACAGCAAGCAGGTGCCATGCCCAAAGTCCCGGTACAAATGGTGGCCACTATGTGACAGGCTCTCATAGTGCGGCCCCTTTACAACATGTACCCCTCTTTGGGCTATTTTACCACCACCAGGAGGGTTGGGTGCTGGTGGCAGCAAAAGCAGTAGCAGCAGAGGTGCACGCCTTTAATCTCAATATTAGGGAGGCAGAGGCAGGTGGAGCTCTGTGAGTTTGAGACCAGCTACTTTTAGGACAGACAAGGCTACACAAAAAGGGGGGGTGAGAAGGAGAGAGAGAGAGAGAGAGAGAGAGAGAAAGAAAGAGAGAGAGAAAGGGAGAGAGAAAGGGAGAGAGAGAGAAACAGAGACATAGACAGAAAAACAGAGAACAGGACAGACAGAGACAGAGGATCCCAGGAGGACAGCGCTCAGGTCTGTTTTCCTTCAGTTTGCACCCCCAGGCATTCAGTAGATACCTAGAAAGGGCTCTGCCAAGTTCATGAGTGACTTCAAAGCCAGGAATCCTCTATTTAGACTCTCACCCAAAACCATAACAACCATACAGGTTAGAGACGCCAGACTTAGAAGAATAGAAACCTACAAGAGTTGAAGAATGTCCAGAGAAAGACCTTAGGAGGAGCCACAGGCCTGAAGGACACTTCTTCAGCCCTGCTACTTCAGTCACATGCAGAAAAATCGCCTGGCCTCTCTGAACTGTGGTGCCTTCATCAACATGATAACTTAGTGCATCCCCTGGGCCTCTGAGAGTTCCCATGATGCTCCAGATGTGGGGCTAGGGAGAAAGGGATTAAGTATAAGAATGAGAGGCCAAGTGCACCTCCCAGTAGTCCCTGGCCAGTTTCACAACTCACCTGGACCAGACGGGTGAGGCAAAGATGTGCAACACCATTTTCAGACAAGTGTGAGACAAATGCTAGAGGAAGGGTTGGGAGGACAGTACTCCACAGATGCAGTCTTGACTTTTGATAATTTACAGAGTACAGCTAAAGTGACAAGTACCCTTGATGCAATATACAGATATATAATCAAGATATGTATATATCAATCATGATGTTCTGATACATGGGGCTGGGGAGATGCTTAACAGGGACGTGCTGCTATCGTAAAGGACCCGAGTTCAGTTCCCGGCACACACATCAGGTAGGTAACAACCACCTGGAACTCCAGCTCCAGAGAGATCCTGTGCCTCTGGCCTCTACGGGCACCCACACACATGTGCGCAGCACACACAGAGATACGTACACATGTGTATTAAAGGTGCACGCCTTTAATCCCAGCGCTCAGGAGGCAGAGGCAGGCCAATCTCCAGCTTCTAGGCCAGCCTGGGTTACATAGCAAGTTAGTGAGTTCAGTGGCTACACAGAGAAACCCTGACCCACCAAAAACAAAAACAAACAACAACAACAACACAAAAAAAAACCATCATTTCCAAAAAAGACTTGCTGAAATACAGTTATACATGGTAAAATTCATTCTTTACAGGAACACAATTCCACCAACTGTGACGAACACATTCGGAATCTACTAGAGCTCTTTGGGTGTTTAGCTCCAACTTTTCAATAATGCGTCACATGAAGTAAAATGGCACTGGAGAGACAGCCAGCCATTAGCAGCCAGGCTCACAAGGGTAAAACAACACGGCATACAGGGCCCAATATCACAAAATTAATGTCGCCTCCCTTATCTAAAGCCGAAAGTCTCCATTCGGCCAAAAGGAAATAAAACAGAAATAAACAAAAAAACAACCTTGTCTCGGGTCAGGAAATCAACTCACACACATCTGCATGGTACCGGTATCAAATGACCAAGATCTTGTGTCCCCATTAACGCAACTGAGTCTCTTTCACCAAGGGGACAGGGCCGGCCTCCTGCCCATTTGCCAACTGTTTGATTTAATATGCACACTGAGCTCAGGATGCAGACATCTGTCTAAAACAGCCACCCGTAACCACCTGTGCAACCCTAAGTCACCTCCAGAAATCTTTGCTATCACTCATGCACTGCGTCTGTTACCTGGCCAAGGAGCACAACTTTTTAAGACGTACTTTGAAATGAATTGTAGGAGCTTATATAAAAATGGGAGAGTAATTATCGGAAGAAAACTCAGAAATGCGTTACAATGACTGAAGAATGGTGTTCTAGCATCTTCAAACTAGACAACAGCATCCCAAACCAGAAAATAGTTAGAAACACCACTAAAATACATGGTAATGTTTGTAACTGGGGGTGGCGAAGTAAAGAAGTGATCTCTAAACCCCAGTTCTGTGACCCTCAAACTTCAGAAGGCCTGAGAAGATCTTGACGACAAAAAGTACAAATTCTCACACCTGTGGCAGAGGCAGGTGGATCGCTGTGAGTTCGAGGTCAGCTTGGTCTTCAAAGTGAGGCCAGGACAGCCAGGGCTACACAGAGAAACCCTGTCTGGAAAAACCAAAACAAACAGAAAAGCACAATTTCTTGGGCCTCACACAAACTGCCAAGTGAGACTCTGAGGCCTGGGTAGCCACAGCGTTTACCCATATTCCAAAATCATGCCAACGTCGGTTATGCCAGGACCACACTCATTACTAAGAGGTGATGGACCTAAGAGTGACATAGCACTTTGTCGGTAGGGGGCTTGCCTAATCTGCATAGAGCCCTAGGTTCTAAGCCAGCAACACACAAACTGGGTGTGGTGGCTCATGTCTGAAATCTCAGCGCTCAGAAGGTAGAAACAAAGTAAGGACAGCAGCCAAAAGTTCAAAATCATCCTTAGTACACAGTGATTTTCAAGCCAGCCAAAGACTTACAAGAGTCTGTCTCAGAGGAAGAAAGGGGAGAGAGGGAGAGAGAAATAGTCTGGGCTTCAGTCCTGAACACGGCTTCTAACTTCTAAGCTAATAGTAAAACTGCAAACCATTTCCATCCTTCAAGGAGACTGGCACTGTAAACACTGACAGGGAACCACACAAGGACAATAATTTACGCGGAGGGGGTTGCCAGCTCTACATATAGTCCCCGAAGCTTAGAACTGAAGTCCCACTTGACCCCTGCTGCAGGGAAAATTTTAAGAGCCCAGCTGGCCACATTTCAATGTCTTTCTGCAGGTGATTCTTCGGTGCCCACAGGTTGAGGTACATTTTCATTAATACATGGATATTCCGTCACAGTAAAGACGCTGAATCACAAAACTTCGAATGATTTACTTTAATATACTTTATTAATAATGTTAATATGATTATATACATGGTTTAACATACATACTTAGAAGAATAGAGGGGTGCACCTGAGGGCATATGCCCACAGAGGCCAGAAGAGAATGATACATTCCGTGGAGCTGGAATTACAGACAGTTGTATGCCACCTGACATGGGTGCTGGGAACTGAACCCAGGTCCTACACACACACACACACACACACACACACACACACACACACACACACACACACGGGAGGGGGGGGAAGGAAGGAGAGAGGCAGATTATTCAATCTTTCTGAAGACTGCATTTTTTTTTCTTTAATAAAGTACACAGCATTTATCTGTGATTGAACCCTCTCAATGTATCTCCACACTGGAGTGCAATGAGTATCTACACAAGATGGAAAATTCAGAGACGACTTAGTCTCCACTTACAGAACCTAGAACTCTTGTTAGCACAACCTGAGCAGCCCAAGGCCCCGCCTGTGGAATACCAGCAAGGGAGCTGTGTGCAGAGCAGAGCAGGAGCCAGGGATACGACTGAGCTGGTAGAGCACCTGCCAGGCGTGCCTGGTTCCAACTCCAGCACCACATCAAACCAGTTGTAGTGGCTCACTCCAGTAATTAATTCCAGCCTGTGGAAAGTGGTGGCAGGAGGGTCAGAAGTTCAAGGTCATCCCAGCTACATAGGGAGTTCTGGGCTACATGAGACTGTATCTCACGATGGAACAGCAGCGGCTGAGGTTCTACACAGAGTTTTCTTTTTCTTTTTTTTTTTTTTTTTTTTTTTTCGAGACAGGGTTTTCTCTTTTCAGTGAGAGTCTCTGTCTGATGCCTCCTTTGGCCTCCCAGACAAGGGGGTGGGGGTGGGGGTGAGCACGGGAGTCAAACAGCAACTTGGTAGAGCTTTTCTCCCCTCCGAGAATCAATGTTCAAGGTGGGGTGTGTTAGGTCCTGTCTGAGTGTATCAAAATCTCCAGGGGAAACAATGAAAGATACAGATTCTGTGGTTGAACACTCAGTTTGGTTAGTAAGTATCCCTCCGACAAGGCCTCCCAAGTCTACATTTTCAGTGAGTTTCCCAGGAGACAGTTACTCACTTCAAGGATGGAGACACGGAAGCCGGAAAAGAGTCACCGAGTGAACAAAGAAGACCCGAGTTAGAGTCCAACTCTGGCAACACTCAGCAGAAGGCCCTGGCTGTATGTACCTCTGCTTTTTCCTAAAGTCTGACCAGAGCACCTGCTTTCCACGGTTGTCATGACAACCAGCTCACAAGGTCTTAGTAAGATGCGAAGAGACAAGGGCAGGGCAATGGCACCCTTAGGTGCAAGATTCCACAGGGAAGGACCAGGGCTCTCTAGCCTGAAAAGGGGAACTTACCAACAAGAGTCCATGGCAGATTCAGACTTTAAAACAGAAGTCTGTTTGATCGTCTGTAGGTGCTATGTATTGGTTAAACTATATTCTACTTTTTTTTTTCCCAAGACAGGGTTTCCCTGTGTAGCCTTGGCTGTCCTGGACTTGCTTTGTAGACCAGGCTGGCCTCGTACTCACAGTGACCCGCCTGCCTCTGCCTCCCTACTGCTGGGATTAAAGGCATATGCCACCATCGCCCGGTTGAACTATATTCTGCTCTTAAAAGAAAGAAAAGATTATAACAATGTCTATCCCACTGTGCCTCAGAAGGTGACCTTATTTAGAAATAAAGTTTCCACAGAGATAACCAAGTGGAAATATGATCATTTAGGTGACCCTTAATCCATTACGACAGATGTGCTACAAACATCTGGAGACAGAAGCAGACAACAGGGTAAAAGGATGAAGGTATGAAGACACAGACACAGAGGAGGCACCGGCTGGCTGAGCAGAGGCCCCAACAGAACCTCTACATGGTCCTCAAAGTGAACTTCCGTGCAGTTCTGCCCCCAGTGTTTAAGCTGTCCGGTGGGCGGAGCCTTGCCACGGTAGCCATGGCAAACTAACACAACCCGTGAGGGGTAACACAAAAGAAACGTGCCATTTTCCTATTCTTTTCGGGGCATTTGGTCAAACCCCCCCCCCCCCCGCCCGCAGATTCCCCGGGGCTTGTTCTAGTACATTCATCAGGTTTGATCATAAAATTCCAAGTAAATCCTTTGTAAGGTGCGTCCAAGGGCCGGATGGGCAGCAGGGAAGAACGCACCCGCCGCAATTTTGACCTGTACCACTGTCACAAGATAGAAAGGCGCCAACTGGGCAAGCTCACCAGCAAGGACCAGGAAATGACCTTTGGAACTGTCATAGCCAGCTCTGCACAGCCGGTTCACACCTCCTGGCCCTTTCCATTCTCACCATAGCGGCACTGGGACAGCATCTGGTGACCCCGCCACCTTGCCGGGGAGCATTCAATCCATCTGCGCCATCTCCAACACTTACTTAGGGGCCCTAGTCATCAAGGAGGCGATTTTCTCAACGCTGAACTGAGCTTTCCCTCTCACCTAAGTAGGACAAAACACACTGGGGAAAGAAGCCAGAAAATTACATTTCCCCAAAGAAAATAAAAGGCTCTTTCAATATGCATTTAAAGTAAGAGGCTGCAGAGTCTTAGTGACTACTGAATACACGAGAGCTGGGGAACTGGGGCCCAGTGAGATGGCTGTCCTGCGTTCCAGAGAAGCCAAGTCTGTCCAGTTCCATGGCTGGCCTGACCTCCTCTTCCACCCGCCTCCCTGGCAGTCTCTCCTAGGAGCCTTCCCTCAGACACTCAAAGCCACCAGTGAGGTAGGCAGGGTTTAGAAAGGAGCCCGCCTTAAGAGAAGGTCCAGCAGCTCATCCTAAGAAAAAGAAGAAAGCTCTCGGCAGTGATCTGAACAGTGAAGTCCCAGCTCAACTCATGTGTGTGCGTGTGTGTGTGTGTGTGTGTGTGTGTGTGTGTGTGTGTGTGTGTGTCTGTGTGTGTGTGTGTGTCTGTGTGTATGTCTGTGTGTCTGTGTGGTCTGTGTGTGTGTGTGTGTCTGTGTGGTCTGTGGGTGTGTGTGTGTGTGTGTGCGTGTGTATGTCTGTGTGGTCTGTGGGTGTGGGTGTGTGTGTGTCTGTGTGTGTGGTCTGTGTGTGTGTGTGTGGTCTGTGTGTGTGTGTGTGTGTGTGTGTTCTGTGTGGTATGTGTGTGGTGTGTGTGTGTTGTGTGGTCTGTGTGGTCTGTGGGTGTGTGTGTGTGTCTGTGTGGTATGTGTGTGTTGTGTGTAGTGTGTGTGTGTGTGTCTGTGCTGGTATGGTGTGTGTGTGTGTGTCTGTGTGGTCTGTGTGTGTGTGTCTGTGTGGTCTGTGTGTGTGTGTATGTGTGTCTGTGTGGTCTGTGGGTGTGTGTGTGTGTGTGTGTGTGTCTGTGTGGTCTCTGTGTGTGTGTGTGTGTGTGTCTGTGTGTGTGTGTCTGTGTGGTCTGTGTGTGTGTGTGTGTCTGTGTGTGTGTGTCTGTGTGGTCTGTGTGTGTGTGTGTGTGTCTGTGTGTGTGTGTGTGTGTGTCTGTGTGGTCTGTGTGTGTGTGTGTGTCTGTGTGGTCTGTGTGTGTGTGTGTGTGTGTCTGTGTGGTCTGTGGGTGTGTGTGTGTCTGTGTGTCTGTGTGTCTGTGTGTGTGGGTGTGTGTCTGTGTGTGTGGGTGTGTGTGTGTTCCTGCATGCACATGCACATGTGTGTATATGCTTATGAGCATGTATGTGCACACGCACATGTGTGTATATGCTTACGAGCATGTATGTGCACATGCATATGAAAAACATGTGATATCAATATCATTTCTTTTTTTTGAGACAGGGTCTCTCACTGACCTAGCTTTTTAACAGTTGGTTCTGAGGAGCAAATGCAGGTCCTCATACTTGCAAGAAAAGGACTTTGGCAAACGAACGTCACCCTAGACTCTTTTCTTTGGGAGGGGATAGTAAAAATACAGTTCCCACGTGCTCTGAGGCTGTACCTCAGCTGCCTTGGCTGACATCTTACAGGGAGCTAGCCCCTTTAATGCCACATGGGCAGGGCTTGGAATGACAAGTGCTAGGCCAGTTGAAAGCTCCCTGAGGAGAAAATTAAGCCTCCTAAAGTAGCCTTCAAATAATCTCTCAAACCTGGGAATAATCCACATTCTCCTCAGAAGACCTGCCACCAGATGACCTCAAGCCACATTTAGGAAATGGCTTCAATCAAATATGAAGGAGACACAGGTGCCGACCATGGACTAAGCAGTCCTGGGACAAGGCCAACAGGAGGAGGATTTGTTCATCGCATGCTAAGCCTTGAGATTCTTTAGCCTGGGTCCCCAGGAAAGCACCAGTGGGAAGACACAAGGAGCTGCCCCACCCAGCCGCAGGGATTCTCTCTCCCAGGAGCCAGGCTTAGGAGAGGAGGGAGCCAGCTTCCCAGTGATCAAGCAGGCTCTGGGGACGAGTGGCTCCCAAGGACACTAAGGTCAATGACAAACACTTCAGACAAGTCAATTTGTCGTCTTCAACCAAGTGTCAGAAGTTACCAAGAAGACCGCTTAAGTGCCCCTCTTCAGAGATAAAAATGAGAGAGGCAGCCATTTGTCTCCCTCTAGCCATCCTTGGCAGGTGCTTCTTGTCACTCGACAAGTATTTAACAAGAGTGCTCACCATTCAGTACCTAAGCCCAGCACAAGACCTCAAACTACTGCATTCTGATACAAGATCTGAGGGCGGCATTGCTCCTCATCTAGGGCCAGCTCTGGGACCAGGAAGAGGTCAGCACCCACTAGAATCATTGGGATAAGTGTTTGCTATATGACAGGCATTCACTGTTACAAACACATTGGGGGGACCCAGTGGCAAAGCCAGCCTCTATTTTGGAGCTCTGTGTGTGTGGGGGGGGGGGGGGGTGGGTGTGTATGTGTGTGTGTGCCTGTGTGTCTGTGTGTGAGTGTGTGTGTGTGTGTGTGTGTGTGTGTGTGTGTGTGTGTGTGTGTGTGTGTGTGTGTATGGAGGCCAGAGATCAACCTGGGGTGATCTCACTTCTCGGGAATCATCCACTATTTTACTTTTTTGGTTTTGGAGGTTTTGCTATTTTTGTTTACTTGTTTATTTTTAAGACAGTGTTTCATTGTGTGACTCTGGATAACCTGGAACTCCACATATAGACAAGGCTGGCCTCAAACTCCCAGAGATCTACCTGCCTCTGCCTGACCAGTGCTGGGATTTAAGGTGTGACCCACCACATCCAGCCTTTTTAACATCGAGCATTTATTTGTTTATGTGTCTGTGTCTGTGGAGGGGGAGGGGGTCTCTTTGAAGGTCAGACTGGTCTTAGATCCCCTGCCACTGGAGTTACAGGCAGCTGTGAGCCACCTAATACAGTTCCGGAGAACCAAATTCCAGCACTGTGAAAGAGCCACCAAGCACTCTCAACCACTGAATCACCTCTTCAGCCTCAAGACATTCTTTGCTGGGACAGGGTCTCTCACTAGGCTGGGAACTTTAGGTGTAGGCTAGGCTAGCTGGCCAGAGCGCCCCAGGGATCCTTCTGTCTCCACCTCCCTAGGATGATAAGTATAAAGCACCACACTAAGCTTTTACATGGAACTGGGATGTAGGGGTGGAACTCGGGTCCCCACGCTTGTACCTTGCAGACTAGGCCATCTCCGACTCCCTCGGAGCATATATGCCACAAGATGGATGAGATCCCACGCGTACTACTGTGCAATGTCAAAGTGACATGGATTCAAGAGGCCTGAGACAGAAGAACAGTTACCACTGACACCTCTCAGGAACCTGGAGCACTGCAGACTCCTATATGAAATGTTTCATGAAGCCACATTTCCTGCTTCCAGAAGCCAGAAAGATTAGATCAAACATGAAGGCTAGAGTCAGAGGAGCCAGGGGCAGACTCACTTGGCGAAGAGACTGTACCATCAAGGAGGTAACAGCTGACTGAATTACGGGGGGCTGCAGATGCTGAAAGCGCACCGTTGGACTCCGTCCTCAGATGCAGCTGATACCTTAAGAAATGTTTCTTTGGGTCCAGTGTGGTAGTGCACACCTCTAATCCCAGCACTGGGGAGGCAGAGGTAGCCAGACCTCAGAGTTCGAGGCCAGCCCTGTAAATTCTCCAGTACAGCAAGGGCTACAGAGACCCTGTCTCAAAAACAACAACAGGTTTCTTTGGATTGTTTTGTTTTAAAGATGTGTTTCTTTCTTGCTTGTGTACATGTCCGTGGTTTGTGCACATAAGTACAGGTGCCCACAGGGTCCAGAAGATGGTATCAGATGCACCAAAACTGGAGCCACGGGTGGCAAGCTGTAGGTGCTGGGAACCAAACATGCTTCCTCTGCAAAAAACCAGTGAGCTATCTCTCCAGTCCCAAAAGAAATGCTTGACCAAAGGAGTAGGGCAAAATGCAGAGTAAAGTGGGAGAAAAAAAAAAAAATGAGTGAGGAAGCCAGATGTGGCGATGCATGCCTTTAACCCCGGAACTTAGGAGACAACGGTAGGCAAGTCTCTAAGTTCAAAGCCAGCCTGGTTTACATAGCCAGTAAGCCAATACAAGCCAAGAATATATAGTGAGTCCCTGTTTACAAAAATAAAAATAAATGAGCGGGGTGGGGGGGGGGGGAGGTGGGAAAGTGAGTCATAACATGACAAAAATGTTTTGCTTAAGAACCAGAGAGATGCTTTTAAAGCAATTTTTGCTCTTACAGAGGACCCAGGCTCAGTTTCCAGCGCCCACATGGTAGATTACAACCACCAGTAACCCCAGTTCCAGGGAACCCAACACCCTGTCCTGGCTTCCTCAGGCACAAGGCACACAAATAGGGCACAGACATACATGTAGATAAAACACTACATATACCGAAAATAAAATAAATTGCTTTAAAAAAAAAAAAAAGGTATTTGCTAAGAAGGGAGAACAAAGAGACGGGAGATGAATGGGCTAGGACACAGGGTCAAGGGACGCCATTTGCCAAAATGAAGAGACCAAAGCATGTAGGGGCAGACAATCCATGGAGCTGGGACCCCGGCAGTGTGGAAGGGAACGGAGAGACCCGCAGCCGCGCTAAGCGAGAATGAACTCCGGGACAATGGCGGGATCCTCCCCGGTCAGTACAGGACCGTGATGAGACCAGGGCTCGGTCTTGGCGGAGCCAGCAGCGTCAGCAGCTCAGCGCAAGGGCAGACCGGAAGCTCAATGGGCACGGCGACAACAAGAGTCCCCTTGGCATCCCCAGTGGCGTGTCAGGAGCACGGCAGTGCAGACGGTCAAGTGGCTTCTCCACCCAGGCTCATTAGCCAGCAGCTACAGCGGTGAGAGCGAAGCAGAGGGCAGGCAGGGTGGGTTGCTCAGCAGTGAGAGATAAAGGGGAAACGTCAAGGAGTTTGGGGGTGCTCAGGAACCTGAACTGGGTACAGAGGAATGAGGACAAGAAGGGAGCCCCCCACCCCCACCACCCCCCAAAAAAGAAAATAATTTAAGGTGAGCTTTCCTTTTTATTTTTAGCGTACGTGTATTGTTTGGTTGTTTTGTTTTGCTTTCTTGCCAGCGCGTTTATGTGTGTGTGCCTGGAGCCTGCAGCAGGAGGAGGAATCAGTTGCACTGGAAATGGAGCTACAGATAGTTATGAGCTGCCACACAGGTGCTGGGGACAGAACCTCAGCAAGAGCAGCTAACGCTCTTAACCTCTAAGCCGCCTCTCCAGCTCCTGGAAACTGCCTGCTCTCCCTTTGTGCTCTCGGCAGATAGTTCTGTGTGTGCCCCCAAAACCGGGTTAATCACTCGTATCTCCTCCCACCTTATCTACTAGATAAACACAAAACAGGCTCACTACTCACAAGGGATGTGATGTGTGGAGTGAGGGCAGGTTTGTCTGATCAGAGCAGCAACATAAACCCCCCAAGAGCTTTTGCTGCACAAATCAATGGGAGACAGAAAACTGTCAAAGTCTAAGGTAAAACAGTAAAAAGGAAACACAAATGCTCGGGAGTTGTTCTGGGCTTTTAGAACAGTGCCCGTCGGTAGAAATGGAATTGCTGGTTAAGAGCAAAATAAAAATGTGGGGCTAATACCGACACTGAAAATCCATTGTGAAATGGGCTGCAAATGAGCCTGGTCTTAATTCATAGCTCAGGGCAACACATGAAGAATGGTGCTGAGGACCATGGAATCTTGTATTCAGCTTGTCCATCCACTGTCATACAAATGGCAAGAGCCACTAAGTCAAAGATTCCCAGTCTTTTTCACTTTAGTTTTATCCTCTGAGACTTCCTTGCCTGTTTGCTGCGGAGGGAGCAGCAGGGGAGTTTGGAAGAGGTCAGCTTTAGGGAGAACATCTGGTTAAACCGCCACGTATCCCCATTATTTGTAATAGTTGTGTTTGGCTTATGTTTTAGCTAGCCTTGTTATTAAATATAAAAGCAATAGGATTACAAAGTTCTGGATGAGGTAAGGACTGTAATTAAAAAGGCACCAGTTGGGTTTGTCAAACTATAATTCTAGAATCCTGGCCTCCTAGTTATATTTTTTTTCTTCTTGTCTTTAAACATTTTTTTTTACCTAATAAAAATTGTTTTGAGTGATTTAACTGTTTTTAGTACTTCCTGTTAAGTCAAACACCACCCAAAAATCCCCAAGAAAATATTCTGACTCAAAAGTCTTGGAACAAGAATGTCACAGATCACAAGTCCCAGACACCATCCTAAGAGCCTAGGCATGCCACATGCACACAAACCACCTGTCACACGGCCTGGTAAACTGATAGGCAACTTTCCAACTCACAAAGGCACTTTTCTAAGCCTTTTGAAGTTACAAAATCTTACTAGGGGGAAAAAAAATCAGTCACTTTGATCAAGCTATGAAGTTACACTTGTAAGAACCAGGCAAAGCCTGTTAATAATATCTGGTGAAAGAGGCATACAAAATTAAATAAATACTAAGGTACTCCAGTTGAAATTAAATACCAGAGGGCATATAATAAGGAAAAGAAAGAAAGCATCTCTGGGGCTGCTGAGATGGCACAGTTGGCTGGTAAAGGGCACTTGCCACAAAGCCAAATGATCTGAATTCAATCCCAGGGAGCCAGAAAGTAAAAGCTGACGCCTCTGACCCCTACATAGGGTGCTGAGGGGCATCCCGCCCCCAAACAACTATAAATAAATAGATAAACAAATAAATATAATGTTTAAAAAGCTCTTCTCAATGCATCACATTTAAAAGCTGTGCAAAAATAACATGCAGTGCATATACAGACATGGCTACTCAGGGGAGGCACTTCCTGCTTTTTCAGAGGATTTGGGGCTTGGTTTCCAGCACCCACATTGTGGTTGACAACCACCTGTAAGTCGAGTTCCCAAGGGATCCAACTCCCTCTTCTAGCCTCTGCACACAGGTGGCAGGCACATGGCACATAAAAATAAATAAACTCAAAATGCCTAGTAGGGAACCATATTGGCAAACAAGCCTGAACACGGTGCATTTTAAACACACACATAGCCTACACCTGTACTGAAGAGCATCACATGAGGATCAAGTTTGGATTTTTTTTTTTTTTTTTTTTTTTAAACTTCTCTTTTGGAGACAGAAAGCCTGAAACACAAAGCCGGGAAAACTGAGACTCTCACAACCCCTCAGTGTTTCCTACATAACTGAAAAGTGGCACAAAGGCACAGGGCAGACAGTGGCCAAGAACTCTCCACTCCTGGCACCCAGTGTGCCACCTCTAATCTATGCCCGGATTTTTTTTATTTTATTTATTTATTTGGTTTTTGAGACAAGGTCTCTCTATGTATCCTTGGCTGTCCTGGACTCACTTTGTAGACCAGGCTGGCCTCGAACTCACAGCAATAGGCCTGCCTCTGCCTCCCGAGTGCTGGGATTAAAGGGGTGCGCCACCACGCTCGGCTTGGAGTAACTTAAAGGGGGGCTTTGGGCAGCTAATTCTCCCCCAATACTGGCTATTCTAGTTTTGGACAACTGCTAACTCAGACTTTTCTACTCTTCTAGTGCTTAAATAAAAGGGAGAAAAGGCATTCCTGCATAAACACACATACCCCCTTCTTAAGGCCAGTGGTCACACCCAGCCACTTTCTGCAGAGATCCCAGTGGAGAGGACCAAAGAAGATACAGCCTTGCAAATTGAAAGGGTAACTTTCACACTGGAGGCACTTAATGAAATTCATTGTGACTGATGGGGGGGGGCACATCTCCCTGATAAAACGTCTTTGCTCTCCACAGACACACACACACACACACACAGGGTCCTTCCCAAAATCTCTTCCAATGATGAAGACCCCAAGTGCTGCATGACCTCTCTACTGTGACACTGTTTGATTAAGACATCAAGAAGAAAAGCTAACACATTCCTGCACTCAGCCAATCACGGGTCAGCAAACACACTCTGCCCTGCCCCTACACTACAAAGCAGAGGTCACTATCTATGTACAAAAGTAAAGATTCATTCCCCCACTTCTAAAAAGTCATGACATCCAGGAGCTAGAAAATAGTGAGTGGCAATTCCCTCGCCCGGGGGCTATGAGAATCAAAACTGTTACACGTATTTAGGAGTGCGCTTCCTCCCGGGACACCATCCGACTCTTCTATCTTTGTGTCCCCCTACAACACCAAACACTTAAGCTCACTCCTCTCCCGTTCTCTGGTAATAACCCAAACTTAGCTTTCCTTAAGCCGACCTCCCTTCCCTCCATCTCTGCCCTATAGCCAGCAGCAAGACAAGTTTTCCCACGTGTCACCTGAAGCCCGGACTTCGGGAAACGCCCCCCTTTCCTCTACCAGCTCGCGCCACAGCGAGAGCCGAGCGTGCAGCCGCGGGGTGCTACTCTACCTCGCCTCCAGAAGCCAGAAGACGACAGGAGGCTTTAGGTTGCTCCACACAAGCCTTTGCCCCATCTACGCACCTAATCACTTCCTCTCCAGTCGAGAGTGAGCTGCGCGCCAGGTGGAGCACCGCACGAGCCCCGGTGCTGGAGAAGGGGGAGGGGGTACTGATGGAAACGTTCTGCAACGTGCGCAGGGCCGGGGATCGGCCGTGCGCGCAGCTCCGGCGGAGCGCTGGCGGCAGTGGCCTGGGGAAAAGAGGGGCGTGTGCTCTGCGCCTTGCGCCCCCAAACGCTAGGACTCCCCTACACCGTGACACCCGCGAGTCGCGTGTTTCGGTCCCCTGCTCCGCTCTTCCCACCCAAACCCGGCCTGAGCGACGCGCTGCAGTCTGCGCGCCCTTGTGGGGACAGCCGCCTCCTAGCTCGTCTGGGCGCGCAAACTTTCCCAGCGACAACCGCTCGGGCCTCCCCCGGGGGCTTCAGAAAGTGGGCGCCCCCTTAGCCTCTGTAAAGCCCTCTGAAAATATGGCGCCTCGTACGTCGTTCTTTGGGCCCCGAATTGCCAGTCTCCAGGTCCCTCCCGATCCCCGCCGGCGCGAAATCTCAGCTCCTTGGGGTCAGGAAAAGAGACTAGAGGCCGCGGCGCTGGGTCCAAACCCAGCCCTCGCTCTCCGCCTCACGCTTTTCCCGGAGCGGTCAGCGACCAGCAGCTGACTGGTCTGGAGACGGCCAGGGAAAGGGGGAGTCGTGCAACCCGCAGGTCTCGGAGTCGGGCGCTGGGATGCAGCCCCGGTGTCTTTCTCCGCGAGCTGGGGCGGGAGACTTGTTTGCAAAGTGGCGCTGGAAGTCGGGGCAGCCAGTGCTGGAATGAAGCCGCTTTGCCCTCCGCCAACTCTGTTGGCGCCGGGGGCCCGGCCGGGGTACGGGGGCCCCGTCGGTGCAGACCGGGCCGCTTTTCCGACCCTGTTACCGGAAACCCGAGGAGGGAGACCAGGAGAGGACCAGCTGCCTAAGGCTAAGGATTAGCTCTGCGGCTCAGACTGGAAGACTATTTGCAAACCCCGGCACCCGGGTTGTGTGCGGCGAACCTACATGTGCAAAAGACAGGTGCATTCGTTGCCATTTATTTTTCTTTTTCTTGCAAAAAGAAAAAAAAAAGCCCCCACTAGGAGATGGAATCTAGACGCTTCACAGGTTTTTTCTACATTGACATCACTTACGAGATGCAAACCCGAGAAGAAAACCACCCCACATATTCCTTCTGGATAGGGGAGGGAAAAGGCACTCAAAATCCCTGCAGCAAGCATGCAGGCTGGAGAGCAGGGCAGCGCCACGCGCCGCGCCTTACCGCGGGGATGCAGCTACTGTCTCATTGCGGAGCGCCAGCCCCGGAGTGCAGCCCGCTCCGCTCCCGCTGCGCCGCCACTGCCGCCGCTGCCGCCGCCGCCGCCGCCGCTGGCTCCGGGCGCGGAACCGGAGCCGAGGGCGAGCGCGAGCGCACGGCCCGCGAGCGCCGGGAGGGCAGGAAGCGCGTCATCACTGGGGGACGGCGCGGCTGAGCTCGCCACCCGACTCCTAGGTGTCCTCACCCCAGGCGCGGGACGGGGGCGCGCGCGGAGCTGTGCCGAGGCCAGGGTGGGAGAGATGCAAGTGACACCCCCCCCGGCTGCGCCAGAAGCTGGGCTCCGCTCTGGTGAGGGAGGAGGCGGCATGGGGACCGGGCGTCTGATGCTGGCGTGGGGCCTCTGAGTCCTCCCGGCGTCTCTCCCCGGACCACTGGCCGGACCCTGGAGGTTACCAGGTGTGGATCCAGCCCCGCGGGTGGCGGGACGGATTTCAGGTCACTAGGATTAAGGAAGTGACTCTCCTAGGAAGGCGGATAGCAAAGGGGGTGTGCCTATTGCACTGATTTTTTTTTTTTCCTAGACAGCGTCATATTGTGTAGACCAGGCTGGCCCCAAACTCAAGATAATCCGCCTGCCTCTGCAGGGATTAAAGACCTGCGCCATCACACCCGGCTGGCGGCTTGCTTCATCCATCCATCCATCCATCCATCCATCCATCCATCCATTCATTCGTGTCTTCTGCTATCATGCCATGGAATAAAGTCATTTATGCATCATTTGCATGTACAGGAGCTGGGGAATGCTGGGGTGGCAGGATACAGTGTGGAAGTTAGGTAACCGTGTAAAAGGGGACAGGAGAACAAATCACAAAATCTCTTCTTTAAAATTTTGACGTATAGAGGAATGTAGAGAAGACGGGTTGAATAAACTAACCGAAGTGTTCATCCTTGTGCTCCAGTGGCTGGTGAAATTATGGGTGGTTTTCCCTCGTTCTGCTTCTACTTTTATTTGTAATTTTGATAATTAATAGGAAAAGACCTAAGTGGGGTTCCCCCCAGCCCAGTGTAGAATGGTCAGGATAGACCCCTATTCCCAAGAAGTAGATAGCAAATGTCATCAGTTCCTCAAATGCAGCTGTAGCACCATTATTGTCTTGTCAGCTTGAAATTGCCTTCCCTGTACACCCAAGTATCTTCAAGGAGTCCTTTGAGACCTTGAATAAGCCTGGACATAACGTGAACACAGCCTAATCTTAGAGCAGTGGTCCTCAGCCTACTTGTCCCAGACCCGACATTTACGATTCATAACAGTAGCAAAAAATCTGGTTTAAAAATCTGTTTACGAAGTAGTAACAAGAGTAACGATATGGTCAGAGGTCAACACAACGTGAGGAACTCTATTAAAGGGCCTCAGCATTAGGAAGGTTGAGAGCCAAGGTTTTAGAGTAAAGCATTGTAACTTACTCCCTTGCTCGAAATACACTTTATAAATCAGAAACTGCAATCAGAAAACAAATTACTGGGCCACTTGAGGCAGTCCTAAAAGTTGTTGCAGGACAGATTTTTCCCAGCTGCATGGATAAACACTCCTGTTTCCCACATCTCGTTTGACATTGGCTAGGCTAGAGGAATAGAGGTGGCAAGCCACCTCACAGGACATTCAAAAGCAAATATTTGATTTCAGTAATGGCCTGGTAAGAAGCTCACTAAATTGATGCTTGCCAAATTACCCCTTGGTTTACTGAAAATAACAACCATAGTTGTGTAGTCCAAAATCCAGGTTTCTATAAGAAGAAAGAATGATGGTAAACTGGTTACAACTAAAGCCATTTCTGTCTCCCATCACCCACTTTAAGCATCTCCCCGTTCCCCCTTTGAGACAGTGTTTCTCTGTGTAGCCCTGGGTGTCCTAGACTCACTTTGTAGACCAGGCTGGCCTCAAATTCACAGAGACTCACCTGCCTCCGCCTCCAGAGTGCTGGGATTAAAGGCGTGCGCCACCACCGTCCGGCTCCATCTGGCATCTCAAAGCTGCTTGGTTTGTTTTTCCCCAAACCTCGATTTTAATATTTCTATCATTTAATACATCTTTCTCTAAGTATCCCCACAGAGCCCCGCCCCTAGCAGTGAGGGGCAAGATCAGAGACCAAGGGGTGTGTTACATCCTTGCCTGAAAGCAGTTTGGTGCACAATAGGTGCTTGATAAATTCTCGTTCCATAAAGCAAGCCTCTCTGTCTACTACTTGGTTTGTAAGACAAGGTCTTTCTTACCATGTACTCCTGGCTGGCCTAGAACGCACTGTGTAGAACAAAGTGGCATAGGAATCCTGGTCTTCCTGATTCACCTTCCCAAATTCTGGGATTACAGGCATGCTCCACTACACCAAACTAAACCCAGTAACTTTACTCTTTTTAAAATAGCAGGTGAAGGAGCTGGGAGTTCGAGGCCAGTCTGGTTTACAAAGCCAGTCTAGGACAGTCAGGGCTGTTACACAGAAAAACCCTGTCTTTAAAAAAAAAAAAAAAAAAAAAAGCGGGTGAGGTTTAAGGAGATAGGTCAGTGGTTAGAAATCCACGATACTTGTTAGGTCTCAAAGAAGCAGGGGCCAGTTTCACCAAGTACCTGTGTCTCCTCCCAGCACTTCTAATCCCCCACCCCCACCCCAAAGGTGGCAGGGTTTCCTTTTGCTCACCTTGTCTTTGCTATAAAGCTCTTTCGGCTATATGGCTCTCTTGGTTCCCACACGCTCTCGCTCTCTTGTCTCCTTGGTTCATGACTCCTCTCTCAGCCTGCTTGTCCCACCCCGGCTCCTCTCATGGCCTGGTCCTCTCTGTTCGCTTTCAATATGGACCTTTTCAGATGCCTCTAGCTGTGCTTTCCCTCCTACCTACAGTAAAACTTTTCTCCTCAAGCAAACCTGGGAGTGGCCAGGCTCTTTATTGACTTACTCTATAGTCTTGGTTAGCTTGAGGCTTGCTACGGAGGTGTTTGCTTGCTTGTTTTTAGTTCTAGCAAGCCTGTAGTGAGATTGGAGGCAGAGACAGGAGAATCACCTGGAAGATTTCTGGGCTAGCTAGCCTTGAGTACACAGCGGAGAAACAAGAGATGGGAGGTGAGATGGATGGTAGTGGCGCACTTGGGAGGCAGGGGCAGGCAGATCTCTGTGAGTTTGAGGAGCAGTTTACACCCTCAACCACAGAGCCGTCTCCCCAGCTCCCTGGGCTGGTTGGTTGGTGGTTGGTTGGTTGGTAGGTATTTTTAGAGACAAGGCCTTATTGCATAGCCCTGGCTAGCCCAAACTAGCCATGTAGACCCAGTGGCCTGGAATTTGCTATATAGACCAGTCTGGTCTTGAACTCACAGAGATCTTATGGCCTCTGGAGTGATGAGATTAAAGGTGTGTACCACCACACCTGGAGCACACCCCGCCCCCCTCCCCCTGCCCCCTCCCCCCCACCCCCTGCCCCCCTCCCCCCCCCCCCCCCTCCCTCTCCCCTCTCTCTCTCTCTCTCAAGTGTTATTAACATGTTTCCGTGAAACATCCTACAATACAAAGGCATTGTGATTCAGACTTTTTTTAAAAAGTCTTTTTTTTTTTAAGTGATTTTTATAATCCCATCATCAGAAGACAAAGGCAGGTAGAGTTCTGTGAATGTGAGCCAAGCCTGGTGTTTAGAATCAGATCAACTTTAATTTAAAAAAAAAGGAAAGTTTATTGGTAAGTAAGAAATATCCTTCAAAGTCCACCTTTAATGGAATGGATTTGTTGCAAACAAAATAAGATGGTTAGATTATATGTAAGTCATCAATTATTTCCCACTTTAGAAATTAAGACACCAACTGGAAAATGTAAAGGAATAGAAGCAAAAACCACATAGATACTTTTAGTACAACTTTAGGGTGACAACCAGTAGCTCCCGGGCTGTTTCAGACACACCCCCAGTACCATTACTGTTTGCCTATTTCTTTAAGTCAGTTTGCTACATCCATTATGAGCAAGACAGGCTCCCTCCCAGAATAAAAGCAGTAACCTCTTCTTGGCGCGCTGAGGCTCCCTTCTGAGATTAGAGAAGCTCACCGGGGTCCAGATCAGCTGTGTAGACTTTAATGTCTCCTTTCATCTCACCCCTCCCCTCCAAGTTGCAGGCTTCAGGGGCTTAGGATGTTCTGAGATACCATTCTTTTGCGGAGGGCCAGCCCTGAGCACAAAGGGTGAGCTGAGGGCAGGGTGTTCTGCATTCTGCCACTCTGGCCAGACTTGACTCGGAGCACCTGGACTCGGCCAGAGCTCTAGCGGGCTTGCCCTCTCGCCATTGTGAATGTGCTGGCCCTCCCCTCAGGCTCACCTTCTAGAGCACCATTGCTTCTGAGACTTTTGGGTTCTTCATCTTGTCTCAAACCTTTTAGGTCTTGCTGGCTTTGCTGTCACAAACTCAGGGTTTCCAACACCAGCCAGAACCCACAACTGCCTTTGCCAAGAGTCTAAAGTTGACCTGTTGCAGAATCTTGAAAAACACAGCTGAGGATAAGAGGACAGATCCACTCTAGTAATTTACTTATTCATTTTGAGCATGCACTTCTTTTAAAAACATAATTTTATTAATTCCTTGGCAATTCCAAACCTGTATGTAATGCGCTTTGATCATATTTACCCCACATCCCTCCCCTGACTCTCCCCAGACCTACCCCTGACTTTCCACCCTCCCCCAGCCCCCAGGCCTCTCCATGAATTTTGAATCCATCCGCTCTCAACTTTATTCTGTTTTTGAGAAAGAGGCTCTCTGTGTAGACCAGGCTGGCCTCAACCTCAGGAGGTTCCCCCAGCCTCTGCCTCCCAAGTGTTGAGATTAAAGGTGTGCACCACCACGCCCTGCAGCCAGATACATTTCAGAAAGAATTGAAAGAAGGAGACTAAAGGAACTAGTCATAGCAAGGCCCACTGCTCTGATGCCTAAAATGAAAAGTAAAACGCTGGTGGATTCCAGGAAACCTTGCTTTGATACTGAAGAATGCCTGGCTCATCAGCTTATTTACTTTATATTTGCCTGCACGCATGCGTACACACCACGTGCATGCCTGCACGCATGCGTACACACCACGTGCATGCCTGCACGCATGCGTACACACCACATACATGCCTGCACGCATGCATACACACCACATACATACAGTGCTAGCAGAGACAGGAAGAGGGCATCAGATTCTCTGGAACTGTAGTGTCAGGTTTGTGTGAGCTGCCATGTGGCGCTCTGGGCCCTCCGCAAGAGCAGGAAGTGCTGAGCCATCTCTCTAGCTCTGACCCTTTTCACTTTATGCCCTAAGATGCAGCACACACAGTACTGTCATGTAGACAAATAACTCAGCTGAAGATAGCCCTCAAATACCATTTGCAACTCACAGGTAAATGACAAAACACCAGAAAGCTAAAAATAAAAATAAAATAATTTTAATGAACATACTTACAAGAGAGTAACATTGTAAAACTGTTGTCTTTCCTTTTGTATTCCCCCACCTGCTGAAAAGTGCTTAAGGGCTAGAAATTTACTCAGTGGAAGAGTGCTTGCCTGTGTGAGGAGCCATCAGCTCAAATTCAGACACAACAAAATACTAAGACCGTTTGCTGTATCCCCAGCTGCTAGGTCCTTTCTCTAGATCTCTCTTTCTTCCTTCCTTCCTTCCTTCCTTCCTTCCTTTCTTTTTTTCCAAGACAAAGAGTTTCTCTGTGTAGCCTTAGCTGTCCTGGATGTATAGACCAGGCTGACCTCGAACTCACAGAGATTTGCTTGTCTCTGCTTCTTTTCCTTTCCTTTCCTTTCCTTTCCTTTTCCTCCCCTTCCCTCTCCTCCCCTCCCCTCCTCTTTCTTTCTATCTTTCTATTTTCTTTCTTTCTTTGTGATTCAGGTCTTCTATTATTTAGCTCTGTCTGTCCTGGATTTTGCTATGTGGACCAGATCCACCTGACTCTGCCTCCTGAGTGCTGTGATTAATTAGTTCAAGACAGTGTTGTTGTTTTAACCAGCTTCTTGAGTGCCCTTCCAGCACAGTCTGTGCATATATAAACATAGACATGGTTCACTTTTTCCACAAATGGTGAGACCTTTCTACTTGCAGATGCCAGATCTACTAAAGCTAAAGTTATAAAGGGATGGAGCTGCCTCACATGGTTCCTAGGAACCAAATTAAGGTCTCCTCTCCCCTTATTTCTATTATAATTACTTTTTCTCTATTACTATTTCTCTATGGGTAGGCTTTATTCTCAATATGCTGCTATGAAATTCTGGAAATGTATAACAAAAGTAAACAGAATTGTAAAACATAAAATTATAAAAATGAACTCAATCACCCAACTTCAACAATCTCAAAATACCACAACTCAACTCACATACCTTTTATTTTTTCATTATTTGTGCATGACCTCGATTTTTGTTCTGTTTTGTTTTCTTTTGTGTTTTTAAAAAAGGTCTCCCTATGTAGCCCAGGCTGACTCAGAATTCATTAAGGTAAATCAGGATAGCCTCAAATTTGCAATCCTCCTGTCTCACTATCCCAAGTGCTGAGATTGCAGGCGTACCTAGCTGAGTGTCCTTTTAAATCTCATTTCACTCTCTACCACCAAACACATTCTTGTGTATCCCCTGTGAATGTCTTTTTTTTTTTTCAAAGCTGCGTAGCCATTGAAGGCTGATATTCTATATGCCTCCCCTACCTCACAAAACCCCATATCCATGCCTGTTTACCCCAGCCCTTGACGCCCGAACTTCCTGAGGCATGGCTCTGTATCACACCTCCCCCTTGCACCAAGTATGAATTAGCCAATCAAGTTGGAGTGTGACTTTGAGCCCCACCAATGCGGTGAGCCTGGGTGTCTCTCCACTTTAGAACAAAACAGAAGGAGCTGCTGCCACAGAGCGCTCGCCCTAAGGGTTTGGGTCATTGTCACCCTTTTCCAAAGGAAAATTGCCTTGTTGGGTTACTTTCACTCTGTTCATGTGTGACACTGTCGCACCCCTAAATTGTATTTTAAATGTCAAACATTAGATGTTTCCCCAATTCCTTTTCTTCTTTCCTGCCTTTCTTTCCTGCCTCTATTTCTTTCCTGTCTTTTCTTTCTTTTCTTTCTTTCTTTCTTTCTTTCTTTTCTTTTCTTTTCTTCCTATCTTTCTTCTAGATGGCTCTCATGTATCCCAGGCTGGCTTTACTTAAAGTAGCTATGGATGACCTTGAATTTCTGAGTCTCCCGCCTCCATCTCCCAAGTTCTGGGTTTACAGGCGTGCACCACTGTGTCTGACTTATGTGCTGCAGGACATGAAACCAGGCTCCCAGTCTTCAAAGCACATACTCCACTGACTGAGCTGCACACACTCCCTGCCCTGTTGGCGGTCTCTTACATCTTTTTATCTAACCACCTAGGGCAGCCCATTTTCATCCTTTTTGTACAGCGTTGACCTAAAGGAAGCTTCTCACTATCATGTGGATGTTCTGTATCCTAGACTTAGGCTATTAGGTTACGGTATGATTTAGCTTGGTTCTCCATCCTCCTGTGTAAACTTAAAGTTCATTCACTTGGAGGCAAGGATTCTTAAGATCTTCTTCTCTCTGTCACATCAGGAGCATATAATACCAGGTGACAACCTTTCTAGAAGAGTGTGTGTGTGTGTGTGTGTGTGTGTGTGTGTGTGTGTACACATATAGGTTAGTTGGTTGTTGTTGTTGTTAGAGATAGGGTTTCTCTTTGTAGCCCTGGCTGTCCTTGAACTAGTTCTATAGACCAGGCTGGCCTGGAATTTACAGAGATCTGCCCACCTCTCCTTCTCTAGTGCTGGAATTAAAGGCATGCACCACCACCACTTGCCTCACAGTGGCTCTGTTAACCCAGTACACTCAGGAGGCATCCTCTGATCCTTTCCATTGCGACGTTCTCATAAATTTTTTGATGTTTTAAAGACTGGGTCTCATTATGTAGTCTCAGTTGATCTGGAACTCCCGATGAAAACGAGGCTGGCCTCAAACTCAGACATCAACCTGCCTCTGCCTCCCAAGTGCTGGGATTAAAGGTGTGCGCTGCCATCCCCTCACCCCAGACCTCTCTCATGAGCTTTTTAGCCAGATGCTATATCAGTTACTTTTCTCATTGCTGTGATAAAATAGCCTAACAAAAGCAAAGTAAGAGGAAGGTGTTTATTGTGACCCACAGTTTGAGGGTACAGTCCTCTGCACTGGGAAGTCAGGGCAGCAGGAGCTTGAGGCAGCTGGTCACACTGCATCCATGGTCATAACGGACAGCAAGGAACACTGGTGCTCACCTCACTTTGTCCTTTTCAGTCCATGACCCAGGACCTCACAAAGGGGCCTGTCCACATTCAGGGTGAGTCTTCCCACCTTAGTTAGCCTAAGGTAGATAATGCTCCTTGGGCCTGTGTGGACACTTGTCTCTGACCCTAGACCTGTCATAGCCACCATGGGTATTAACCATCACTCTGTTTGCACCTATTGGCTGATGCTGCCTGAATATTCATGACTCCACAATTCATCAGAGACTTGGAAGAGAGACGTTCTAAAGCTAGCACTCATGAGAGAAGGGAATAACCTTGATTGCAGAATTTCTTTGAAAAAAAAAAGTGCCTTTAGTGTCAGAATTTTTTGAACTGGAATTTCTGTGCTCAAACTGACCAAAAAATATCATCATGAAGCTTCAAAATAGTAAGGTTCTGATGTGTAATGGAACCTGTGAGTATCTATAAGAAAAAAAATTTTTTTCTCACCCAGCCTGAAATTAATTCTGCTATTCTCTTTAGAGAATGCTAAGGAGATAGGAGCCATCTTCTCTGGGGTGAATTCTCCATGCAGATGAACATTCCAGATTGCACAGAGGGTCTGGTAGGCCTGGAAGTGGGAGCGAAGGAGGCAGGCATAGTGCTGGGCATTTGGACTTGCATCTGTCGTTAAGCAGAGGCCTAACCAAGGCTCCCTTCTCTTCCCATCCCAGTGCCCAGGCTATCCCTGTTCTGGGGGTTCCACGTTTACGTCATCTCTTCCTGGAGACCCAGGTGATGAGGGTACAGAGGCCTCCACAGCTAGTGTTCTGAGGCACACCCTACCCACTGAGCGTCATCTAAAGATCTGGCTCCTTACAACGCTGCAGGTCTCAGGCATCACCTGAAGCATCCTGGGCATGGCCTGAAAGGATGGCCCCGCGGGTAAGGGTGCCTGCTGCCAAAGCTGAAGACCAGCGCATCATCCCGGAGACCCACATGGGTTAAGGAGAAAATCAACTCCTGAAAGCTGTCCTCTGACCTCCACACCTCTTTCCCCACAATAAATAAATGTAATAAAAAATTTTAAACCACAAAGCATAGCCTATTACCCTGTGAATATGTCTGCATTTTTCTGTACTCTGAAGGCAAGGGCACTTTTCATTGTTGTTGTTGTGTGTGGGTGGAGTGTGCACATGAATGCAGGTGCCCAGAGAGGTCAGAGGTGTCAGTGTTGGAATTTAGACCCTGGGCAAGCAGCTGAGGTGCCTATTTAACATACCAAAGTATACTAGCTTCCCTCAGTCCCTACCTGAACTTCCCAGCCTCTCCTTCTCCTGGTCACCATGAGACAGAGGCTGGTCTGTGCCAAGCAGGGCGCTGCCTGCTGTTCTGAGTGAGCGTACCCTTTAAAGACTGCTCTAAGCACTGGGAGGAAACCTTGTGTTATAATTGAGTTGTATGGGCACAATACTTCATGTTAGAGTAGAAATATATATATATATATATATATATATATATAATGTGTGTGAAGAATAATCTTAAATTTGGATTCTATACCAATGTATCAAAAATTAAACCTATTTTGCATCTATATGCAAAACTCTATACCAGTGAATTAAAAATAATCTTGTGAATAACAGTTAAGGCACTAAGTTGGGGATTAGATTCACTAATCTACTTTTTGTTCTATCATCCCTATATATTTCTATAGTCCCCAATATCTCCAAACCTAAGAATGAAAGATAAAGGAAAAGAGAGACAGCTCTGAGTCCAACCTTGTTTTCTCTCTAAATGAGAACCTGCACTTCCTGTGTACTCGGGTGATTAATTTTATTCCTTCTCAAGTCTTTGATGGGGTTTGAAACCAGATAGTTTAGTTTTACAATTAAGCTTAGTTGCTTAGGGGTTACGGTGTTTTTAGGTCTAGAAAGATGTTTTAAGCTGATAGACATGAGCTATGATAGATATTGATTTACATTCAGAATTTTAGACACAGCAAGATAAGCTTCTTCAAGGATGCCAAATACAGATAGCCAAATCACTATGAATGTGACATTTATATAATTCCTGGCTGTTTCGTGGTTCCTCTCACTATAGGTAGTTTATTGTATACATGCGTAATAATACAAATGTATATGTAAAAAATAAAAAATAAAAAAAGACTGCTCTATACTCCCCCATGGTCCCTTCCAGCCACTCTTTTTTGTAGTCTGGAGAAGTGTGGCTGCATCCTGACCAACATAATACACTGTGATAACACAGAGCCAAGTACAGGAAAGAGACACAGAGCCAAGGTGGACATAGGAACAGAGGCTGCCAAGGGTCTCCCAGGAAGTGACTGAGAAAGTGGAGGGGGAAGCACAGTGGGAGAAGAGAGACTGAAGGACATGAAGGATCAAAGCAGCAAAGTGGGGGATCAAAGTGGACCCCAGGAGAGGCTTAGACCTCAGGGGACCCTGCAACACTGACGTCACTGCAGATTGCTGCTTGCAGATGATGTCACAGCAGCCTTGCTTTATGAAGCAATCTCAGCCTGGTCTATCCCATTTTCCTATGTAATAGCTATTCTAGCATTGGCCTGGGGACTACATAACAAACAATACATGAAGAAGAAGAAGAAGAAGAAGAAGAAGAAGAAGAAGAAGAAGAAGAAGAAGAAGAAGAAGAAAAGTTGAGAGTAACAAAAGTGTGTGTGCATACACCCATACACTACCGCACTCTCTACAAAGAGCAGGAAATAATAGAGACACCTGGAGGATTGAGACTTTGGATTCTCTTAAGACAGGATGATGAAGTCCAAATTGTGAAGAGGCTGTAGACGAGGGATGAAGAGGAAGCAGATGCCTGTAATGTTGTTGTTGCTCTCAGATTCCAGAGAAGCATAGTAAGACTAAATAAAACCACTAAGACAGCAACAACAACAGAATGCTCCAATAGTAAAGCATGAGAGGATGTTTTCACTCAGAAGAGTTAAGGACAGAACAGAGATAAGATATGGAAACGGGACAGGGGGGACCTTGGAGCAAGAAGAAGCCAAGCTCTGATGGGACCAAGTGACACAATGTGTGATGAATGACTACTTGGGTATCCTGGTCATAAAACAAATAGATAGGTGATAGACAGACATAAATAATAGATAGGCAGCCATCTCTTTGGCTCCATAGACAGGTGTTTTAATTAGTTAAAAGTCCTTAATATTAAGGGCCTCCTACCAAACACTGCCAAGTCATTTAATAAGATGTATTTCTAATATCTATCACTGTGCCAAAGACATGGAAAGCACTTCATATTTCTCTCTTCGCCATCCTTCCTTCCCTTCCTCCCTCCCTCCCTCCCTCCTGCCCCCTCTCTCAACAGGGTCTCACCTAGCCCAAGCAGGCCTCAAACTCAGTACATAACCAAGGATGTCCTTGAACTTCTGATCCTGCTGCCTACACTTCATGAGTCCTGTGATTATAAGCATGCGCCACCAGGCCTCGTTTTTAAGAGGTGCTGGAAATGAACCCCAGGGCTCAGTGCAGGTGAGCCACATGTTTTACTAACTGAGCTGCATCTGTAAATCACAAGTAAATGACTAAATAAATAAACAGGTGTTTGGGGGGAGTTCAAGCCAAAAGACCTGTTACGTTAAAAAAAAAAAGTTCACTCTTTGCATTGTAGACACCTCCCAATGGATATCCTTACCATATTTTGGGTTGTTTGTTTGTTTGTTTTTAAGTTTTTTTTTAATGTGGTGTGTGGGGAGGGCCACAGAGGCCAGAAGAGGGCATTAGATCTTCCAGAGCTGGAGTTACAGGTGGTTGTGAACCACCCAACTTGGATGCTGGAAACTGAACTCCAGTTCTTCAGAAGAGAAGCAAGTGCTCTAAACTACTGAGCCATCTCGTTAGCTTGTTTTTAACCTCCACCATGTTTTAAAAAAAAATAATTTATTTAATTATATTCAGTGTGCATTGGTATGAAGGTGTCAGAATCCCTGGAACTGAAAATACAGACAGTTGTGAACCACCACGTGGGTGCTGGAAATTGGACACGGGTCCTTTGGAAGAGCAGACAGTGCTCTTAACCACTGAGCCATCTCTCCAGCCCCCCATGTTTTTAATCATGGCCCTTGGACTTAACACATATTCACATATCTAAATCATCCAACTCCCACCCCAGTCTCATGGTGGACACAGGAAGGCACCCAGGAACAAAGCCACAACCACCAGAAAACCAGACCCTGGGACTCAGACCTGCAAGATTACAATTATGAAGTAGCAACAGAAATAATCTGATGGTTGGGGGTCACCACAACATGAGGAACTGTATTAAAGGGCGGTAGCATTAGGAGGAGACCTGCTAAATTGCATAATGAGTTGCTGAGTTGGGGTGTATTAAAACAATTCCTATCTAGCCAAGGCAGAGAGACTCCAAAGAAGAACAGACCATACCAGGAACCTTCAAGCTGGCATTCTGCCAAAGACAAGCCGGCCATCCTGGGGAGGTCCTTACTTCAGGACTTTGCTGTTTGTAAATTTAATAAATGGTTTGCATCTGCTCATAATATTATTGCAGTCTATATGAAATGTCTCATACCTAAAGCCTGTTTTGCAAAGCAGAGCTTTCCATGGGCTGTATGTGTCAGCGTTCGCAGGAGAAACACCACACGGATGTTGACACCTGTGGTCACTGTGTGATAGGCCTGGACACCATCCAGTCTTTCAGAATTGGAGTCCAGGGGTGCCACAGCCCACCCCATATCCCTTTCTCCTTCTCTCCTTCTTTCCTCTCTTTCTACTCCTGTCCTTCCCTCCGTTTACTCCCTTACACTCCTCCCTTCTTGTCTTCCTCCACTCTTCCCTCCTTTGTCTTTTTATGGACTCCGGTCACTTGCAGGGCTCAGTGTGTGACACCTTCTGTGCATCATTGGGCTGAGCACGATCGCCTCACCGCTCTTGTGCACACATGCAGGCATGTGCGCTTCTGTCAGCTGCCTTCTTTGATTACCCTCTCTACCTTATGTTTTGAGACTGTGCGTTGCTCACTGAATCTGCAGCTTGCTGATTGGCTGGCTGGCCAGTAGGCCCTCAAGAGTCCTCTTGTCTCAGCCTTTCCAGTGCTTGACAGCTTGTATGCGCAAAATCTGAGTTCAGATCCTCGCGCTGGCATGGCGTCCACTTTACTGACTGGGCCATCACTTATGCCCCCTCGTCTCACATTTTATGTCCTGGTACAACTTTTTCTTCCCATTTAGGAAGTGGTTCCGAGGTTTTCTGTGGGTATCACTTTTACATTTATTTGTTTGTTTGTTTGTTTGTTTGTTTACGGGGTCTGATGTATTCCAGGCTAGCCTCTACTTTATTTTAATCTTTCATGTGTGAGTGCTTTGCCTGCGTGCGTGTATGTATACCACGTGCGTGCCTGGTACCCACGGAGGTCAGAAGAGGATGCTGACTGTGAACCATCATGTGGGTATTGGGAACCGAAGCGATCGCAGAGTGAGCGATGGGAACTGAATCCTGGTCCACTCTCAGAGTGGACGTAAGCACTGAGCCAACTCACCAGCCCGCCCCCCCCCCCGCGCCATGCCGCCCCCCCCCCCCGCCCATAACCTTTTTAGTAGCCAGAAGATGACTGAACTCCTGACCCTCCTGCCTCCACCTCCCAAGTGTTGTGCCCCCACACAAAGCCACCATTTTCATTTTAGTAAGTTTCCTGTTCCCCGACTTTAACACTATACTTCCGGGCCGAGCTGCTGTTGAGCATTTAGCCTGCTGCTCCCGACTCTGAGGCTGCAGTCTCCATCCTTATCAGCCCACTCTCCACTCCCTTTATCCCACAATGGGTATGTGGCCACCAGTCTCGGCTCACTTTCTCTCAAGTAAAAACAAAAAACAAATACGTGCTTCCCCTTACTAAACTTGGACAGCAGAGCATGCCCAAGAAACACAAGCGGCTTGACAGTGGCTTCAGCAACCTTTCACCTCTAGGTAAATGGCTGGTGGGTACACTTTAATACAACACAGAAACAGAACATTCAAACATTGCTTCTGTTCAGTCAAACTGGACAGAGTTCTTCCAAAATATCTTGTCAGTATTAGCTTCAGTCCGAAAGGGAAAATGTCTTTACCAGTGTTTTGTTTGTTTTCAAGCAAACGAAGGGATGCAAGCTAGGAATGGAAGGTAATGCTAGCAAGGAGATTGGGGGATGGAACCGTCTTTTTCTGAAGGACAATTTGATGATGTGTGTCTAAAGCCTTTGGTCTTGTGGGTCTACCTCAAGGAGTTCATCATAATGCAACAATAAGGAGATTCGTTAAAGAACATTTACCGTGGCATTATCTGTAATCGCGACAAAGCCAGAATCAATCTCAATGTGCCACCAGACAAGAAACATTGAGCTGTAATAGGGCTTACTAATTAATTCAGTCAACTCGTATTTATCAGGTCCTGCTGGGTACCAAGCTTAGTGCTGAAGGCTGGGGAGTGATGGGGCCCTGGAAAAGATGCAGTGAGCCACTCACCTGATGCTCTGGAAAAAGTCACGATGTAAACGCTAATGGAAGTGAGATACAAAAGAAACCCACGTAATCATTATGTACTTAATGTTTTGTTTTGATATTTCTAATCATCAAAAGCTTTACAAAGAGAGTATTTCTGTGAAGTACATATATTTTTGAAGAGATTGTGTAGAGTGGTAACTGTAGATTCTAATAGCATATTGTACAATCAAAAACTGTTGAGAGTGGATTTTAAGTGTTATCACCTCAATCGTGGTATTCTCAGAGGTGGGAATGCTTGTTAGCATAATTTAACCATTCCATGTTGTGTCCCTTTATCCTAACCTTACAGTGCACCCTATCAGCAGATGGAATCATAAAAAAAAAAGTCTTGTTTTTCTCTTGAGACAGCACCTGCTGTTCCTGCTGCCTTCCTGCTCATATGACCTCTCCTCTTCCTGTCCTTAACCTCTTCTTCTTTTTTCCTCCAGTCCCCGCCCCCCCCTGGTGTTTTTTGTTTTGGTTTTTTTTTAGACGGGGTTTCTCTGTGTAGCCTTGGCTGTCCTGGAACTCGATTTGTAGACCAGGCTGGCCTCGAACTCATAAAAATCTGCCTGCCTCTGCTTCCTGGGTGCTAGGATTAAAGGTGTGTGCCACCACATTTGGCTTGCCCTTAACTTCGGAGTTACAGGTGTGCTCCACCATGCTGACTTTATATGAGGCGTTGGGGATTGAACCCAGGGCCTTATGCATGCCAGGCAAATGGTCTTGAAACTGAGCGACGTTCCCAGATCTGCAATATTTTTTTACATCAAGACACACTATTACATTTGGGAGATGGAGGCCAAGGAATTTAAGGTCATCTTCAGGTATACAATGAGTTGGAGGCCAGCCTGGGATAGGACCCTTCCTCAAACCAACCAGCCAACCAATCAGCGATAGATATGACTTCCTTTATTTTTTAAAAAGCTTTTTAAATGATTTTTTAAAATTTATATGCACTGGTGTTTTCCTTGCATGCCTTTTGTTAGATCCTCTGGAACTGAAGTTACAGACAGCAGTAAGGTGCAATGTGAGTGCTGGGAATTGAACCCAGGACCTCCTGAAGAGCAGCTAATGCTCTTAACCGCTGAGCCAGTCCTCCAGGCCCCTTCTCCCAGATACAATTTTCTTAAAAACAAGTACTCAAAGCTGCATGATGTTTGTGGAACATCCAGACATACTGATGACAGCCAGAGGCAGTTTTCCTTGGACCAAGTTAGTGCCCTTGGGCCACTAGGTAAGGGAGCTGACAAGCCTCAGCTTCAGCCACGACAAAAGCTCCATTTCCATCTATAAGATTAAGGTGGCCTGGACCCACTGGGGTGCCTGCAGTCTTAGGGTGACCTGGACCCACTGGGGTGCCTGCAGTCTTAGGGTGACCTGGACCCACTCGGGTGCCTGCAGTCTTAGGGTAGCCTGGACCCACTGGGGTGCCTGCAGTCTTAGAGTTTGTCCTTTTTCTCACCATGGTACTCATTTCTCATGTTGCTGTCTATTTTTACCAGTGTTGTGACATTTTTTGTGTGTGATTTTTAACTCTCTGAATGACTGAATTGGGTCACTACTCCACAAATCCAATTGTCATCTGTCACTGTGGCAATGCCTGGAAATACTCGATTGTCCATGCTGAGGAGGCACACAGCACTGTACCTGTGTGCCCCTAGGATTCTCTTCCCCACTGAGTGTGTCACTGATAGGTGGCCATCCTCCATTCTCCCAACCACTAACAAACCAGTGTGTGTGTGTGTGTGTGTGTGTGTGTGTGTGTGTGTGTGTGTACTTGACATAAGTCATCTTAGAAGAGGGAATCTCAACTGAGAAAAACCCTCTGTATGATTGGCCTGTGGGCACACCTATGGATTGATTATTGATTGGTTGATTGATTGATTGATTGATTGATTGATTGACTATAGTCCTGACTGTCCTGAAACTGCTTTGTATACTAGGCTGGTCTCATACTTACAGAGATCCTCCTGCCTCTGCCTCCCAAATGCTAGAATTAAATGCATACACCCCAAGTGTGGCTTGGGACACTGGTTGATGATTGGCATCACTGTGGGTGGTACTTCCCTGGGCAGAGGGCATAATGGTTTGTATAAGAAAGAAAGCTGAGCAAGCCTGGGGAGCAAACCAGAGAGAAACAGTCTTTTGTGGCCTCTGCTTCAGTTCCTGTCTCTACTCTGACTTTTCTAAGAAATAGAGGTGACCTGAGAATTGCAAGCTAGAACCTTTTTCTCCCCAAGCTGCTTTTGGTTACAGAGTTTTATCACAGCAATAGAAACCCTCATTAAGTCAATTAATAAAATATTTAAATAAAGACTTTAATCACGAGGTTTAAGAGCAGGGCCCAGAAAGATGCCCATACCCCAGAGAACAGACACAGACACATTTCTCACCCCAGTGCTGAAAATCTATGTTGCAAATGTCCTTTAAACTAACCGTCTTCCTCAAAGGGATGCAGGAAGGTGGGGGGTATCTTTACTGTCAACAAAGTAACAGGTTTATTGGAGCTATCTACAAGGTGTTCAGGGAAAGAATTCACCTTACCTGAGGTTACTTGCTTTCAGGCCTAATACCTGGTTTGTTTCTATTTTAACATGAAATATCTGCATGTGAAAGGAATATATGATATTTCTCAGTTGACAATATTTACAGCAAGTGGTGTTAATTGTGAGGGAAATTATTATTTTTACTTTTAAGTTTTTATTTATTTTTATGTATGTATGTGGTGGTTTTCCTTCATGTAAATATGTGCACCATGTGCATTCAGTGTCCAAGGAGGCTGGAGGAGGGCGTCACATCCACTGGAACTGGATTATAGATGCTTGTGAACCCCCATTTGGGTGCTGAGAATTGAACCTGGGTCCTCTGCAAGAACAGCTAGTGCTCTTAACTGCTAAGCCATTTCTCCAGTCCCCTCCCCCCCTTTTTTGGGGGGTGTTCTTGTGTCACAGCGGGACTCAATCATCCAATGCATTGGTGCCAGCTGTATACCGTACACCTCTATCCTTTTTTTCTTTTTTCGGGGGCGGGGGAGGCAGGGGCGTTTCCATACAAGGTCTTTCTTCTCAGAGCATCAAATTGTGAAGCTGAGTTCCACCGACAGGGTAAGTCAGTCATTATGTGCAGCAGGGACTAAAAACTGAAGCCATGTCAGGCAAGCGTGTTTGCTAGCCTGGTTAGGGTTCCAGCCTGTCCTCTTTGCAAAAAGAAATTTGTCTTAACAAATCGGTTTTGCTTTATTTGTGTTTTCCTTTGTACAGTATAAAGATTTTTTCCTTCTTTGTTTCTAGCAGTTATATAACCATGTCATTTCCTCTATTGTCAGATAATGTATCATGCCAAAGTTAATGCATTAAACAATAAATGTTCATCATCACTGCTTACTGTGGCCAGGTACTCGGGAGAGGAACTGCACAGAGTATTGGCTCAAGGGAGCCATATCTCGGGTACTCGAACAGATCTCTGACATGTAAAAGTTGTCCTTTTTTTTTCCAGATGTGGTGGTGAATGCCTTTAATCCCACCATTTAGGAGACAAAAAGCAGCAGATCTCTGATTCAAAGCCAGCCTGGGCTACCTGATGGGTTCCAAGCCAGCCAGTACTACATAATAAGACTCTGTCTCAAAATAAAAAATAATTGCCCTTTTGTTTCATAACTATTTTCCTGAGACTTCTGCCATATGTGACACCTTTTGGCTCCATCTATGCAACTGTCTTAATCAAAATAATGAACTTTTTCACTTAAATGAATGTGCCAGATGTGTAGGCATCCCAAGTGTGAATACACTCTGGCAGTACAGTCTTTGTCTGCATCTCCAAGAGGAAGTGGACTCTATCCATCCATCTATCTATCATCTTTCCTGTCTGTCTGTCTTTGCCTCTCTCTGGCCACACTGAGTTATCTCTCAGTTGATTCACAGCAATGGCTTACTGGCAAGAGAGTCGAGTGACAAGCCAGAACATCTGGGTGTGAGTCTGTGTTTTCAGGCTTATTTTTTTTTTTCAATTTCATTTTATGTGTATGTATGTGTGCCTGTGTGTGTACCATGTACCTGCTGGTGCCCTCAGAGGCTGCAAGAATGTGTTTGCGTGCCTGGAAATGGAGTTACAGAAGAGGCAAGCTGCCTAATGAGGGTGCTAGAGACTGAGCCCAGCCTAAGAGGACAATTTTGTGGTGTCTATTCACTTCTTCCTCCTTTACACAGATTTCGAGGATCAAACTCAGCTCACTAGGCTTATGGGGCAAGCCCCCTTTACACGCTGAGCCCTCTAGCTGGCCCCACACCTGCTCATTTCTCACCTTTCTTCTAATTGTGCTACCTCTTCCCTCCCTCCCCCTCCCTCCCTCCCTCTCCCCCTCCCTCCCTCTCCCCTTTGCCCTCCAAATACAAAGCCTTCCTTAAATACAGCATGGCCTTGCTGAAATGACTTCTTAGGGCTGTGCCACCAACAGCCACACTGCAGAGGGGGCTTTGCCTTATGTGTTCAGGGGTCGCTCGTACATGGGCCGCGCTCCTTGACAAAACTGCAAGCTACTTAAGAGTGAAGACTGTGGCAGGTTTTCTCTTTTCTTTCTTTTTCTTTTCTTTTCTTTTCTTCTTCTTCTTCTTCCTCCTCCTCCTCCTCCTCCTCCTCCTCCTCGCTGCCTCCTCCTCCGCCCTCCTCCTCCTCCTCTCTTCTTCTTTCTCTTCTCTTCTTGCTTCTTTCTTTCTTCTTCTTCTTCTTCTTCTTCTTCTTCTTCTTCTTCTGTTCTTTATTCTGGGTCAGGCCCATAGCAGGCTTTTGGTGCATATCTCTGAATCACTGCTAAATTTGCGGCTTGTTCAAAGGCAAACATTTGACTTAGACAGACACGCTGAGAACAAATGGGAACCCGCGATAATAAAAACCCCGTGAAATGCAATTTCCTGTTTTGTGTAACGCTGGAGTCAACTGTTCTGCCATGTCTCCTAGGAAATGTAGGTCGAGTCAAAATTGAAAAATGTAAGGAAGTCGTCCTGGATGGCGGCGGCTAAAGAAACAGAAGTGAAGCACTGTGGCTTTTCTGGCTGTGGACCCTGTTGAGTCAAAAGTCAAAAGCCCTGCCGCGTGTGAAGCACCGATGAGCCGCGGGCCACGAGGCGAGGGTCACTCTGACTCGCTCTTTGTTCTGATTTCTTCACATTGACACACTCCACTGCTGGCCAGAGGCCAGCTGACAGGCACAGCCCTAGGGACCGACGCAGAGGCTCCTCAACAGACAGCTGGTCCCGCGTGCCGGGCACTGGGTAGGCTTTGTGGGAGGTCACGCCAGCGTCACTGTCACTGTTCTACTAAACGAATCCTTGGGATCTCCAGTTGGGAGCCATGCAGGGCCCTGCATTTCCCAGGCTCCTCTGCCAGCTGTTCCTGGTAGGAGCCTGTGAGCCGTGCTGACAGCTGAAAGAAGAGGAAATTCATCTCTGTTGCTCCCGCCTTTGGAGGGACCTTAGGCAGGGTTAGCAAAGGCCACCACCTCACCTGGGCTGCAGCTAGGAGCCTACAGCAGCTGTCGTGAATGGAGGAATGAAGCCTCCAGCCGCGCCAGGAGTGTCCAGATGCTGGACAGTCCTCTGACCCTTCAGCTCCCGCAGACCCTTCGATACCTAATCCATTGCCTATGTGACACCTTACTCTGTTTTTAATTTATTTTAATTAATTAGTTCTTTTAGTTTAGTTTATTATTTTAATTACTTAGTTTTATTTTATTTTCTGTGTATGAGTGTTTTATACAAGTCTGTGTGAGCATGGTTTGCGAGCCTGGTGTTTGAGGAGACCAGAAGAAGGTGCCAGATCTCTGGGACTGGAGTTACAGATGATTGTGAGCTGCCTTGTGGGTGTTGGGAATTGAACTTGGGTCCTCTAACAGAGCAGCCACTACTCTTAATAGCTGAGCCATCTTTGCAGGCCTGTGAAAGCCTGCTCTGTGCAAACTGTGTGAAGCAGGTGCTGTTCTGACTGGCATGGCTGCCGTCCAAGCCATCCAAGGCAGAGGATCTGCCATTTGGCCCAGATGTCTAGGAGCAGGGCTACAGGGGCGGGGCTACAGAGGAGGGGCTACAGGGTCCAGAAGAGCCCTGGGGAGAGGAAGCATGGGCCAAGAACAGCAAGACCAGCCACAGCAGTACATTACGTATTAGCTTTTACTAGTAGAACAGAGTGACAAAGCCTGGGCCATACACTGGTGACTGATCACTTTACTCCCACTATCCAGGCACATAGAAAGTTGCTGAGGTGGTGTGAGTGTGTGTGTCTATGTGTCTCTGTGTGTGTGTGTGTCTATGTGTCTCTCTGTTTGTGTCTGTGTGTGTGTGTGTATGTGTCTCTCTGTGTGTGTCTGTATGTCTGTGTGTGTGTACGTGTCTATGTGTCTCTGTGTGTGTATGTCTCCCTGTGTGTGTCTGTGTGTCTGTGTGTATGTCTCTCTGTGTGTGTATGTGTGTATGTGTGTATGTCTCTCTGTGTGTGTGTCTGTATGTCTCTGTGTCTGTGTGTGTCTGTGTGTGTGTGTGTCTGTATGTCTGTGTGTGTCTGTACGTCTGTGTGTATCTGTGTGTCTGTGTGTGTGTGTCTGTATGTGTGTGTCTGTATGTCTGTGTGTATCTGTGTGTCTGTGTGTGTGTGTCTGTATGTCTCTCTGTGTGTGTCTGTGTGTGTGTCTGTATATGTCTGTATGTCTCTCTGTGTGTGTCTGTGTGTCTGTGTGTGTGTGTCTGTATGTCTCTGTGTGTGTGTGTCTGTGTGTATCTGTGTGTGGGAGCAGGTGATGGAGAGAGGGAAAGGGGTGCAGGTTCAAGTTTACATGGGTTTCTTGCTCAGATCGATGACTTCATGCATGCTTGCACGAGCTCACTTCCTCGATGTACCCCTGTGATAATAGACTAAACAAACCGTCCCTCCCACAGTGGTAGCGACAGAGCACTTGATGGTGCAGGTGCATTTGTGCAGACACAGAGGACATCCTTCAGGATCACATGCGCCTGCCAACATGGATTCCACAAGATGGGCTCAAGGGGACTTTATATATTGTACAATTATATCCTGGTTAATAATTTTAAAAATTCATTTTCAGACAGACCAGACTGGCCTCAAACTCACAGGATTCTGCCTGCCTCTGCCTTCTGAGTATTGGGATTAAAAGCATGTGTCAGTATACCCAGAAATATTTAATAGTTTTATGATATGTAAATTATAATTTCTAATTATAAAAATGATACTATTGACAATAAAAACACTTTTTTTTGAGACAGGGTTTCTCTGTGTAGCCTTGGTAGTCCTGGACTTGATTTGTAGACTAGACTGGCCTTGAACTCAGAGAGATCTGCCTGCCTCTGCCTCCCTGAGTGCTGGGATTACAGGTGTGTGCACCACCGCACCCAGTTTAGAAACACTTTTGAAAGGTTGTTTTGGCTTTAAACTGGCATGTTTACTCTTCATGAGGACTGAACCCCAGGACTGAGCACACTAGCCAGGCGAGCGCTGTACCGCTTTGTTGCACTTCCAATCCCTTTTAGATTTTATTTTAAGACAGGTTCTTGCTGAGTTGTCCAGGCTGACATCGAACTTGCAACCCTCCCATCCCAGCCTCCAGGTTTTGCTCCCAGCACCCACATGGCAGCTTACAACCACCTGTAACTCTAGCTCCAGGGAACCAGTGCTCCCTCTGGCTTCCTCGGGCATCTGCACACACACAGATTCACACACATAAACATACAATCAACAGTAAAATAAGTATGTAAAAAATGATATGATTCAGAGGTCATGGTGGTACATGCCTTCAATTCAGAACTTGAGAGGCAAAAGCAGGTGGATTGCTGCGAGCTCAGGGCCAGCCATGTCTACATAGCGAGTCCCAGGCCAACTAGACAGCCATGTCTACATAGCGAGTCCCAGGCCAACTAGAACTATATATTGAGACCCTGTCTCAAAACTAAACCAAAAAGGAAAACAAAAGCAAAAAGCAAAGAATAAAAACAATAGCAAAATGCTTCATTCATTTACTATTACTATAGAAAATATTCGGGTATATATGTGTATATATGTGCGTGCTTGCACGCACATGCTAGTGTGTGTGTGTGTGCGCACACGCATGTGTGTGTGTGTGTGTGTGTGTGTGTGTGTGTGTCTTAGAGGACAACTTTTGGGAGTCACTATCTGGGGCTGTCCATCTGGCGTCTGTGGCTGTCCTTCATGCTCCTGCCTAGCTGGCCCATGAGCTTCTAGGCAGTCCGCCTGTCTCTGCCTCCCATCTCACTGTAGGAGTGCTGGAAGTGCAGATGGCTGTCACCACATCCAGCTTTTCACATAGGCACCAGGGGTCAAGCCTGGGTTGCCAGGCTTGAGCAGCCAGCACCTTTATCTGATGAGCCATCACCCTGGCCCTGGGAAAAGGACAACTTCTCCAGACATAGTACAAGTTCACTGACCTAGTCTACTGTGGAGCTCTGTTCTTTGCTCAGAGTAGAGATGGACAACAGCTTGATTTTACTCAGGGATAGGGAGATGAGACACAGACTGAGCAAGCAAACTATGCCAAGGCCAAGTACAGGGCCAGAATCTATGACAGACTTGTGTATGAAAGCATGTAGGTGAATACACATCAGTGTTTGGATGAAATATGATCAGCATATGTTATGAGAACTACTTTCCTACTGTCTTAGTTAAGCTTTTGATTGCCATGATAAAACACCATGGCTATAAACAACTTGAGGAGGAAAGGATTTATTTCAGTTTACAGCTTTTGGGTCACTCCCCATCACTAAAAGGAAGTCAGGGCAGGAGTTCAAATAGGACAGGAACCTGGAGGGTAGGAACCTGGAGGGCAGGAACCTGGGGGACAGGAACCTGGGGGACAGGAACCTGGGGACAGGAACCTGGAGGATAGGAACCTGGGGACAGGAGCCTGGAGGGCAGGAACCTGGGGGATAGGAACCTGGAGGGCAGGAACCTGGGAACAGGAACCTGGAGGCAGGAGCTGATGCAGAGTCCATGGAGGAGTGCTGCTAACTTGATTGCTCCCATGGTTTTCTCATAACACACACATGTACACACACACACACACACACACACACACACACACACACACACGTTGAGTGAGGCAACATGTACTTGTAACCACAACACTGGGGAGGCAGAGGGCTCCCTGGAGCTCACTGGTTAGTTAGTCTATTCAAACTGGTGAATTCCAGGTTCAGTGAGAGACCTCGCCTCAAAAGATGGTGTACAGTGATTGAGGAAGACATATGGTGTTGACCTCCAGCAATGGCTCTTACCACCGAGTCAGTCATCTTTCAGCCTCTTTGCCTCCATTTTCCATGTCCTCCGTGGATTATCTAGTAGGAAAGAGAGGGAATTCTTCCAAAGAGAAGGTGTGGTGTAAGAGTGTTTATATCCTGGCAGGAATTTTATTCTTTGAAAGAAAGACAGAGAAACTGTGTTCTCTGTAACACTCCTCAAACAGATCCCGGTCTTCACAGCTCTGAAGAGAACATCTCCACAGTGTCTCTCTCTCACCATCCAGTTCTGTGGGCCTTTGATCTCCTCAGTCGACCCTTCAGGAACAGCTGACTAATTAATCTTTCCCCAGAAGCAGAATCTTGGGAACAGATGATAATTAGGAGATGAGCAAAGGGGCTTTCATCTCAAACATTTATTAACGAGAAGGAACACTCAGCTTAACTCGAGATCCTGCCAGGCTGCAGGTGATACCAGCATTACAGTCTGCCCAGAGTCACCTGTTGGTCTGAGTTCACTGGGCAACTTGAGTTTTTCATTTTCACTTGGCTTTCAAACGAAGCATCATGTTTTGGTAAGTGCTAGACTTTTGAAGCGTTCTTTTGTTTTTTACTTTAAAAATTAAGTTTTTGAGCCAGGTGTGGTGGTGCACAATGTTAGTCTCAGCAGTTGGAAGCAGAGGAAAGTGGATAGATATGGGTTCAAGGCTAGTCTGATCTACACGATGAGTTCCAGGAGAGCTGGAGCTACATAGTGAAACCCTGTCTCAAAGAAAAAAAATAATATTTGAGGCAAGGTCTTGCATGTAGCCCTGGCTAGCCTCAACTTTCCACAGAGATCAGGGAGGCAGACTTCTTCTGCCTCCTGAGGGCTCAGATTAAAGGGTGCCATCACACCTGACTTGTTTTTATTTTTATGTGGTGTGTGTGTGTGTGTGTGTGTGTGTGTGTGTGAGTACATTGCCCTTGGAAGCCAGGAGGGGACATCAGATCCCCCAGAACTGGAGTTACAGATGGTTGTGAACAACCTGCTGTGGTATCAGGAGCCAAACTCAGGTTCTCTGCAAGAGCAGCAAGTCCTATTAACCACGGAGCCTTCTCTCCAACTCTGTAATCTTCGCTCTGATTTGTGGTTTATAGTTCTTTCCACCCGCAAGCTGGGTGAAACTACAAGGTCAAATGAGAGGGATCTCTTCTGAGGTAACTTGTCCCATGTTTCCAGCTAACCAGCCAGAAGGCTACAGAAGGAAACCCCACCCACCAAGGCCCAAAGATGGGGTAGGGTTCCACAGGCAGAGTTGCAAAACTGAGGTAAACTGTACTGTGTGTGAACTTTCTTGGAGTGAGAATTTGGTTTCCTTGAAAACATAGAAATGCTATGTGAACATGTTTTTGTTTTAATCCCAGGTGTGGGGTATGGGGCTGCTTCAGACTAACTACAACAGCTAATTATGATTTGTCTCTTGTTCTGGCAGGGGCTTGATTTGGCAGCTAAGAATAGTTCTAGGGAGTCTTCAGAGGCTATATAGATGCCAGAACCCCAAGAGAAGCAGTGCTGCTGCTCATCCTGCTGCCTCTGCTGCTGTTTGCTGTTTGCTCCTGATGCTGCTGCTGTTTGCTGTTTGCTCCTGATGCTGTTGCTGTTTGCTGTTTGCTCCTGCTGCTCTTGCTGTTTGCTGTTTGCTCCTGCTGCTGTTGCTGTTTGCTGTTTGCTCCTGCTGCTGCTGCTGTTTGCTGTTTGCTCCTGATGCTGTTGCTGTTTGCTCCTGCTGCTGCTGCTGCTGCTGTTTGCTGTTTGCTCCTGATGCTGCTGCTGCTGCTGTTTGCTGTTTGCTCCTGATGCTGCTGCTGCTGCTGTTTGCTCCTGATGCTCTTGCTGTTTGCTGTTTGCTCCTGATGCTCTTGCTGTTTGCTGTTTGTTTCTGATGCTGCTGCTGTTTTCTGATTGGAGATATCCTGTCAAGGAAGACCAAACTTGTCCCAAGGAACTTGATACTAACAACATGCCCTCTCCCCCGTAACCTTCTTTCTCTCTTACCTAGTGTTGGGGGTATGACAGAGATAGGGGTGCTGTAGGGAGGTAGGGAAAAGAACCCAATAAAGTGGCCAAAAGCTCAGCTACACTTTCTTTTTAGTTTTCTTTCTTTCTTTCTTCCTTTCTTTGGGGGGGGGTTTCAGGGTTTCTCTGTGTAGCCTTGACTGTACTAGACTCACTGTGTAGACCAGGCTGGCCTCAAACTCACAGCGATCCACCTGCCTCTGCCTCCAAGTTCTGAGATTAAAGGCATGTGTCACCACACCTGGCTTCTAGTTTTATTTAGCATTTAAAACTAATTCTTTTTGAGTGGATCACACACACACATCACACAAACTCAAAAGGTATAAAAGGGCATACAGTGGTGCTGTGGGCATTTCATATGCACACAATGAACCTGGCTATTTGGGTGGAATCCTGTGCAACTCCAGAGAACAACACAACAGTCCAAAAAAAATTGTGTGCTGATTTTTTTCAAGATGCCTTAGTTATGTTTCTATCACTGTGAACCATAACCAAGGCAATTTATAGAAGAAAACATTTAATTGGGGGTTTACTTACAATTTCAGAGGGCAAGTCCATAACCATCATGGCAGGGAGTATGGCGGCAGACAGATAGAAGCCATGGTGCTGAAAGCTTACGTGTTGAGACAACAGTCACAGAGCAAAGAGAGAACCAGAGGGGCGGGCAGATTGGGCTTCATATGGGCTTTTGAAATCTCAAAGCTCACCACAAGTGACACACCTCTTCCAACAAGGCTACACCTCCTAATTCTTCCCAAAACAGATCTACCAACTGTGGATTAAGAATTCAACTATATGAGCCTATAAAGGCCATTGTTATTCAAGCCACCATACACATTAAACTGTTTTTGCTTATGGTATAAATTCTCTATTGTGGGGAGGGTAACGGAAAGTTCTGAGACACTCAAGCACATTAAAAAAAATATGTAATTCCCATTGAAATCATAATGACATCTACCTACATTTAGATGTGGTTCGTTTCAGTCCTTTAATATATAACAATAATAATATACAATTATTATATATTTTATATAGAACACATATGATATATTATATAATATATAATAAATAAAATATAAAATATGAACAATACACTATATAAAATATGTGATATACTTTATATAATTATATATTTATAATATATTATATATAATTTATATTATATTATATTACAGAATATATTTTATATTATACAAATATTTTACATTATTTATGAAACTTTTAGTGTATGAAATATTATATAAAACAAAGATTATGTAATATAAAATAAACATGTCATATTTATTTTATAATTATATATTAAATATATATATATAGCTACGTATTCATCAGGGTCCTCTAGAGGAATAGAACTGATAGAATAAATGTATATTATAAGAGAATTTATCATGTGGGTCTTCAGAATTTGTTGGGTAGTCCAACAGTAGCTGTTTACAAACTGGAAAGGTTGAACACCCTGTAGTCATTCAGTCCACAAAGCTGGACACCTTGGCTCTAAAGCCCTGGAGGGTTCCTGGAGAACCAATGGCCAACAGTACTCGATGGAAGACTGAACAAGCTGGGTTACGTTGTCAGGGAAGAACTGAAGCAGCAGCAGCAAGTGAGTAGATGCTCTCATTGACAAGGAGGGAAGTTGAACAGGCAAAAAGCAACAACTTTTTCCTGGGGTCTCTTTATATCTGGACCAGCACTGGAAGGAGCCACTCACCCTATGTGAAAGTCTTCCCCTTTCAATTAATACTTCTAGGAAATGTCTTTACAGACCCACCCAGAGTCTCTTAGTTAATTTTCGAGCCAGTCAAGATCAGCTGTCACACTAGGTATATTAAATGAGATGATTGCATTAACTAATTGCATTTTTCTTCTCATCTGCTAACCATTTCCAACTCCTCCCAAAGCCCAATGGCTGCCAAGGCCTAAGAAGGCTTTGCTTTATGCAAATAAAACAATATGTAGCTAAAGAGTGCTTGGGACTGAGAGTCCAGACTTTTTTTTTTTTTTTTTTGAGAGTCTAGACTTTTAAGTGTCACAATGTGTTACAAGCTCCTCAACCAACACCCTGTGGTTGGCTAGGGATCGGGAAAATGGGGCTTCAGACATGGTCAGCCTCCCTGAGCATTTTCTGGCAACTTTGAGCAGTATTTTGGCAGAACCTGAGCCATCTAGAGTTTTAAGAAATAGTTGTTGGGCTGGTGAAATGGCCCCCTGGATGAAAGGCTCCTCCTGCCTCCTCAAGGCCTGAGTTTAATTCCCTGGAGTTGGAAGAACAGAACCAATTTCTGAATGTTGTGCTCTTATCTCCACATGTATATAATATCACACACACGGACGTGCACAATATGCCCATATACACACAAACACACACATGCCAATACATATACAAATGCACACACACATGCCAACACACATACTTGACCATACACATAAAAGCACACACATATACACATACATACATACACAAACACATGCACACAAAACATAAAAATGTAATAAAATGCTTAAAAAGAAGTTATTATCAAATACCATAGGCCAATGGAGAGATCTCCATCTCTTCGTGTTAATGTGGAGGAGAAGACACAGTGCAATCAATTTCAGACTTAAGTTTATTTGTATAAAATGGTTATCTTCAAGAATATCCTCTCTTGATGGTAGCACTTGTATGAAGTGAGAATTTTTGTTTCTTTAAAAACCCAATTATGTTATGTGAATATGTTTTTGTTTTAACCCCTGGTGTTGGCTATGGGGCTGCTTCAGATTGTCCACAGCAGCTGACTGTGATTTGCCTCGTGTCCTGGCAGGGGTGTGATTCTGCAGCTGAAGGTAATTTACATTTGGAATTCTGGGGACTCCTGAGAGGTTATAAAATGTCAGAGCCTCAAGAGGAGGAGGCTTCTGCTCCTGTTGCTGCTGCTCCTGTTGCTGCTGCTACTCCTGTTGCTGCTTCTGCTCCTGCTGCTGCTGCTGCTGCTCCTGCTGCTGCTGCTCCTGTTGCTGCTGCTACTCCTGTTGCTGCTTCTGCTGCTGCTGCTGCTGCTGCTCCTGTTCCTGCTGCTGCTGCTCCTGCTCCTGCTGTTTGCTGCTGCTGCTGGTGGTGGTGGTTGCTGGTTGCTAGTTGCAATCCAGATATCCTAACGATGAAGATCAACCCTGCCCCAAGGAACTCAATACCCCTGATCAGCAGGAAGTAGTCTAACAATAATGAGGCCCCCTTTCCCCTCCTACCTAGTGTTGGGGCGTTGGAAGGGATAAGGGTGGAGAAGGGTAGAGGATAAAAGAACCCAATAAAGTAGCCAAAAAGCCTGGCTACATTTGTATTCTTTCTAGAAACAAAGTTTTAACCCCTGCCTCCCTCTCTCTCTCTCTCTCTCCCTCCCCCCACGTGCGTGTGTGTGTGTGTGCGTGTGTGTGTGTGTGTGTGTGTGTGTGTGTGTGTGTGTGTGTGTTTGAGACAGACTCTCATATAGCCCAGGCTGGCCTGGAATTCACCATGTACTGTATAGCTGGGGATGGCTATATAGCCGTTACTTCCTAAGTGCTGAGATTATGAGCTTGAAATTTCATGCTCAAAAAAACTTCATTCCCTGTTATTGTTTTGAGGCACTGTCTAATTATATAAATGTGGCTGAACTGGAATTTACTATGTAGACCAGGCTGGCCATCAAACTCTCAGAGATCTGCCTGCCTCTACCTCCCAAGTGCTGGGATTAAATGCATATGCCATTATATCCATCATAAAATGTCTTCTTAACAAAAGCAAACACAGAAACAAAACAATATATAACTACCTTCAATTATTTTTAAAGCTTAGTGACTTTGAAATTTGAAAGTTTCAGAATCAGTCACCTTGATATGAGCCTCTTACTGGCTAAAAGCCTTTCCAGCAAAGGCTCTGACATTGATCCATTTGCCTGTCTCGCCCAAGACTCTCCATAGTTAGAGGTGCAACCTGGTTGCACTGAGGATCCCTGAGATACTGGGTCTGAGAATGACACCCTATGTGCTGTGTTGTGCATGTGTGCGCGTGCACACGTGTATGTGTGCAGATATGGACACAAGTGTGTGCGTGTACATGAGAAGACTAGAGATGGCTGTCAGGCCTCTTCAGTCGCTCGCCAGCCTATATTAAGAGGTAGGGTTTCTCCCTTGGACTCAGAGCTCACCAATATGGCTAGTCTAGTTAGCCAGCCTGCTCGAGGGTTGTCTTGAGGGGTCACCACAGCCCTCCAGCATTTAGTTTGGTGTTTGCGACCTTAAGTCAAGCTTTCACATCAGTGTGGCAAGTACTTAGCCCACTGAGCCATCTCCTTAGTCTCCAAGGGAAAACATTTTCTAAAAGCATAGATAAGAGATAGTGTCCTTATCAGTAATTAAAATTTCATGCTTAACCAAATCAAATACTCACATTATCTTTTAATTTAAGAATGTAATGTGTGTTATGAAGAAGTCTGCTTCATTTTTCTTATTCCTTCAAATCAGAGTTGAAAGGATCTCTTTTTCAAAAATGTCCTTATTTCTTCACATCACCCTAATTCAGTGCTAATTTAATATTTTCATTAGTTCAGATATGCTAAGTTAAAAGAATCCAGTTTCTGACTAGACTGTGAGAGGAAAAGAAATGATCAAGAGTGATGAGGCATCCTACAGGATGGGAAGAAAATGTTTGCAAACCAACAACCAGATCCTAACGTAAAATATATACATAGAAGGAACTCAGAAATCCCAATCGCAACAAATGGACAAACTAAAAAGCGGGCAGTAGACCTACGTAAACGTTTCTCAAAAAAAAAAAAAAAAAAAACAAAAAACAAAAAACTAGGAGCAGTGGCACACACCTGTAATCCCAGCACTTGGGAGGCAGAAGCAGACAGATCTCTGTGAGTTCGAGGCCAGCCTGGTCTACAGAGCAAGTCCAGAACAGCCAAGGCTACACAGAAAAACCCTGTCTCGAAAAACAACAACAACAACAAAAGGCAAATGGCCAATAGATTAAAGGAAAACCTGAGCATCACAAATTCCCAGGAAAATTCAAATCCAAACCGAATGAGCTGTTCCTGTGAGCGACATCGGCCTTTACTTCATAGGAAGAGGTCTGAGGCCTCAGAGTGCTGAGAGCTGCGCAATGCATCTTAGGGCCTTGCAAAGGCCAGGTCTGTGTGGGAAGGAAGACGTGCGGACTGAGTGCGGAGAGCGGTTTATAAACTCTGATGGTTGGGTTTTTAAAAAGACACTGGTCTCATGATGTAGATCAGGCTAACCATGAACTTGCAGGATTCTACCCTCCTCTGTCTTTTGAGAGCTGGGATTATAAGTAAGAACCTCCAAAAACAATCAGGAGGACACACTCTTTTTGGTCTTATCTTTCCCTGTGTCCATCACATTTGTCCTTTTCTCAACAAAAATCACAGGCAAATTCATCTCTACATTTTATATTCTGCTTAGTTTAAAGTTCACCTGCATGCTTGTGCATGCAAATTCATGCATGATTATGCATGTAATCTCATGCATGCAGGCACACGTGTGTGTGTGTGTGTGTTTACATCTGTGTTTGTATGTGTGTGGGTGTGTGCGTGTACGTCTGTGTTTGTATTTGTGTGTGTGTGTACTAGCTAGACTCTCAGGCGTTAGCAAGGGCCCAATATTTTCTGTTCATTTGTAGTTGGGCCTAAGCAGGTTCAAGGCACCTTTGCAAGGAAACCATCAGCTTTTCTTTCTAACATTACCTCAGGCCAGTGAGCACAGCTATCACCAGAAAGACAAAGGCAGCAAGTGCAGTCAAGACTGTGGAGACAAAGCTGGACTTGCGCAGTACGGACGGGAATGTGAGTACTGTTGTTGCAGAGCACAGCACAAGATTCCTCCAAAGATTAAAAATAGGACCATTACGGGCAGATTCCTCCCCATGTATTCTCCCTGATCCTAGCTACCACAGCCGCCTCTCCTGCGCCTGGAGAAGGATCCACGTCATGGCACGAGTACGGCCAGCAGGCAGTGCTTATTTTTGGCGAGGGGGGGAGCAGAGAGCAGAAGAGCCCACTGTCTAGGCAAACATGATACCCAGCCGAGAAGCATGGCAAAGCCAGACTTAGTATCTGGGTTTGTAAGTGTTGCTGTAGACACATCTATCCCCTCACCCGTCCCTGGGGAGGTAGGTCTCTTTTCCTGGAATAGACAGACACTTTCTTAGAAGCTAAGATATTAATTCTGTTGCAATTAGATACCTAAGCTGCACGAACATGTGTCAAGCTGCACTACCATTGTTAGATCATGGACTGCTTCAAGGCGCTGGGGGATCTAAGAGACCAATTCTGCAGCCTAGAGAAGTCAGGCCACCCCTTGACTCCTGGAACTCTCTCTTTATGACAGATGCTTAAGAAGCTGTGATGGGGCTGGAGAGATGACTCAGAGCTTAAGAGCACTGACTGCTCTTCCAGAGGTCATGAGTTCAATTCCCAGCAACCACATGGTGGCTCACAACCATCCATACTGTGATCTGGTGTCCTCTTCTGGCCTGCAGGTATAATAAATAATAAATAAATAAATATTAAAAAAAAAAAAGAAGCTGTGATGTGCTGGTGCTTTGAAGCCCCATCCCTTGAAGCTTCAAGAAAGATTTTTGGTCCCACCCAGCTCCTGGCTCCTTGCCTTGCATGCTAAATATCATTGTGTAGAATTCCCCACAGTCTCTGAAAACTTTAAAAGGGCCAGGTTTCTTCCTAGTTTGGGGGTTCCCCACTATGTTGTCCAGGATGGGAATCTCTTCTCCTCTCTTACTGCCCCTTCCAGCACTCTCACAATTCCCTTCTTTGCTGGCTCACAGTCACCATAGCCACCAGGTCGTCTCTTGTAGTAAAGCTCATTTTTTTTCCCGAAGGGTGATTTTGTGCCATCTCCTTTCTGGAAACTGCGTTCTCTCTCTTTGTTCTCTCAGTACCCATAATCCTGAGATAGATTTACTAGCATGATGGTTAGTGTTTATATTTCAACTTAAGAGACTGTAGAAACATCCGGGAGATGGGTCTCTGGGCACACCTGTAGGGTATCTTAATCGTACTAACTGAGGTGGGAAGACCTGCCCACTGTGGGTGATACCATTCCCTACTTGGGATCTGAGACTGTGTAAGTGGGTATAGGGAGCTAAGCAGCAGCATGCACCCAGTCACTGCCTGCTTTCTGACCGTGGATGGCCTGTGACCAGCCACCTCAGGGTCCTGCTGCCCTGACTTCCTGCTATGATAGAAATGCTCTGTTAGACTGTGAGCCAGGAGAAACCTTTTCTCTTTTAGGTTGCACCTGTGTCTTGCATGAGCTTCTGATGGAGGGGTTGAGTCCACCAGGACCAGTTTGGTTGTCTGCCCCAGAGCCCTCCTTTCCTTGAACCTGATCGGCTGTCTCATGCAGCAGCAGTGAGCCCTCTTATTCTTCTCCCAGTGTCCCCAAGCTTGCCTGTGTTTGAAGGGACCTGACCCCAGGGACCCAAAACCTCCCAATGACCCCAGTGGCTTGACTAGACCAACTCCACGACAGGCTTCGGGCTTTCACTCTGCCTAACTAGGCCAAGTTTCTAATGATTCCTGAAAAAATAAACACAAGCTATGGACAGCTCATGGCAGCTAATCAGCTTATAGGACAAATGACTAGATACCATGTTTTTATTACTTCATGGCCTTGGTAAAGAACACAGCTGGCCCACATCCAATCAAATTAAAGATCAACTCCTGAGTAAGAACCATAATTTCAGTGACTCAATTCTGTCATCACAGATCCCTCCAACTGTCTATAAATTGAGCCTGCCTGCTCATTTTGGGGTTGCCCTCCAGAGGACAGAGGTGATCCTAGCATGTTAGAATAAAAACACTCTTTGTTTTTGCATACTGCTTTGGTGTCTTTCTTCAGCAGATCACCCGAACCCTAACGTGTTAACCCTCACAGAAAGACCACATGACCCAGCAATCGCACTCTGGAAAATACATCCTAATCTATGAAAGAGATGTCTCCACTCTGATGTTAATGCAGGGTTATTCACAGTAGCCAGGACCAAAGCATCTCAGAGTCCACCCACCGCCGAGTGGGTAACAATCATATGGTGGACTTATACCATGAAATTTTGTACAGCAGAGTGGTCAAACTAGACGACCCCTCCTCCATTTTAGTCTCCAGCTCTAAGAGTGACCTTGTGTCATCACTTGCTAACACAGTCGTTTTTGGATTTATGATAGCTGGACTTAGGAATGTTTGATTTTATGGTGCTGTGAAAGCCACAGTTGCCTGAGTCTGGGTTTTAAACCTTAGTCTTTCCCTGGGCTAGCAGTATGCCACCGGACAATCTTCTCGCGGTGCTGAGCGGGGAGGGGAGACTTCTCCTTGGCAGTATAATGTGCTGGTAGGGGGCGTTAGATAGAGTAGGTTTATAAAAGATGCTTTTCAGGTCAGTGCTTTTAACTTACCTTGAGGTTACCAGGATGTAGCCCGTCCAATGTCAGGGACCATCTATCTGTGTTTGCATCACCTCACCTTCTTTTCTCTTTTAGCTCTTTTACTATCTTAATAACCAGATATGAAATCCTGTCTCCGTGAAATCCACGCTGAAGAAACACCTGCGTTAGCACCATATTTAAATATGAGATACGTATGGATGGACTTAACATGCATTGACCAAATACTAAGAGCTGCATTTCCTTGATATTTTTTCTTTTCTTTTCTTTTTCTTTTTCTTTCTTTCTTTCTTTTTTTTTTTTTTTTTTTTTTTTTTTTTTTGTTATCAGGCAAATATCATGGAATTCATCTATGCAAACTAAGATGGCTCTAATTAGGATCCCATCTTATATGCAGCCCACATCAGTGTTTGGGGTATGACTACATAAAATTAATATTCCATAAGGACTGCCCTTGAAATTGTTTTTGTGTCCACTTACAAAACCTCTCTGTGAAAAAATTTGCACAAATTGATCATAAAGTAATGAAACAAATAAATGGAAATAGCTGGAGGTTGAAAATGAGAATTTGTACTCCATAGAAAGGCCATCAGTAGCCGCCACTGGGTGTGGTGGTGCACACCTGTAAGCCCAGCACACAGGACACTGAGGCAGAAGGACTGTGAGTTCCAGACCCACCTGGGATACACAGTAACCTTAGAATGACCTTGGGTACATGGGGAAAGCCTATTTATCAGTTGCTTGCGTTGGGGGGTTGGTCTGGTCCTATGGATTCTGGTGCTAATTACTGGCCTCCAATATCTAGTTGCTGCCCAGATGAGCAGACACTCACGTACCCCAAAATGAGTTTATAATCCTTGCCTCCAAGTTATCCCTGAAGGACTGAATAAATGCCTACACACCTGGGCGGGGCAGAGTGAGGAGGTGTGGCCAAAGTTGGAGGGCATTGGAAACAGGAGGATCTTGGGAAGGAGAGAGGTGGGGGGGGGTGGAGGGGGGCAGGATAAAGGAAGAGAAGGTCAGGATGGGTTAGCGTGGAGAGAAGCACACGGCCAGGCCGGCGTGGGGGGAGGAAAACAGCCCAGATGAAGAACATTAGCAAGTATTTTGGGATTATGGATGGGAGGTAGCCCAGATAGGAATGATTAAAGCCTGGGGTGGGGGCTGGGAGGTGACAGGATGGTTTAGAGCGTTAATATCTGCCCAGTCCCACATAAAGTGAGGCTATTATAAAATACAAGAGATGTCTGTGTCTTTATTGATTTTGATAGCAAGTTAGATAATACTGCTGTAATGATTATAGGTATTTAATAATCAACATTATTAGATATTTTAAGGTTTTCTACAACATACTTGTCTTGGGACTGTGACAAAATATCTGAGCAAAGCAACTCCAGGGATGAAGGGATTGCGTTGGCTGACACTTCTGGGTTACGGTCTCTCTTGGCAGGGACGTCACGGTGGCAGGTGCTCGGGGCTGCCAGTTACCTTGTGTCTACAGCCAAGAAACAAAAAGCGATGGATGCTTTTCCTCAGCGTGCTTTCTCGCCCTCATTCAGTCTAGGACCCCAGCATAAGGAACGGCAACACACAATTAATGTGGCCCCTCTCATCCCACTTGACCTAAAGATAACTTGACAGGCTGCCCGGAAGCTTCATCCTGGGCGATGCTAGGGCCTGTCAACTTGACGGTCACTATTGGCCATCACCCCCTGGGTCATGAAAGATAATCATGAATTTAGAAAACAAAATGCGTTGCCGACTCCACTTTTCCACAGCTGCAGTTTCCGGATGGATTGAATAGGGCCTCCCCAAAATGTGTTCTAGAATCTAACACCCATGTCTACTTAAAAGGAGAGGATTCCACACTCAAATAAGTCTGGAATTCAGAACATATTATATAGCTCCACTACTTTACGAGACCTCTGAGTTTATAAATGGCTCTGCAGACTTGCAGCTAAGCCACCTGTTTAATTTTGTTTAAACAAAATCCCCCCTAGCTGAATTATCATGGGACTTTATTTCTGCCTGTCAGTAGCGAGCTGCTATATTTTAGAGCTCAGTATGGACCAGAAATTTCACAAGTTTTCTTTTTCTCTTCTTTTAATCCAAGGCTCAAAATACATACTTCAATCCCTCTCTCTAAATAGCTATCACACAGCTGCACCCCTAGCCCCACTGTTAACATTTTAGAAAGAAGATGGAGGCGAGAGGAGCAGAAATCTGAAGGGTCACCCTTGGCTACATATCAGGTTGAAAGCCAACCCGGGCTACATAATGCCCTGTCTTAAAAAAAAAAAAAGTGAACGATAAATATTTTGTGATATATTATGCCTCTATCTTTCATTTTATATGATACTCTTTGATTTCTTGGGATTTTGAGCTTTACTTATCCATGCATATATGTGCTTCTTCAGGAACTAATGTGCACCTTATACACGCAGCACCCAAGGAGGCCAGAAGAGAGCATCAGGTCCCTTGGAAATGGAGCCACAGGAGGTTGTGAGCTGCCACGTGTGTGCTTGGAACCGAACCCTGATCCTTTGTAGGAGCAGCAAGTGTTCTTAACCCCTGAGCCATCTCTACAGCCCCTGATTTCTTCTGGCATTTCAGTCCTAAACGTTTCCTCAGACCATACACATCACATAGCAGTGCGCAACACAACATGGCGGTGGAGCTGCCCTGGAAACTGTTTTCCTTCTCTTCCTAAAATGTCTTAGGGCCATCTCATAGAAAGATGTAGGAGTGAAAAAATTCCTTGGCAATTCCCACAGTGTGCTTCATTTTAATACAATCAATAAAATTAAGTGGTGTCCTAAAGGGGGTAAAAGGAAGATTAGCCGCTCTGTGCTTCAAGAGGCTCAGTGATAGCGAGTAGTCTACCAGTCTTTGCGCCAAACAGCCTGTTGAGTGTGCTGTGAAAATGGAACCAGCTTCCATGTGACCTCATGACCCTTCACATTGCCAACAGAAAGCCCGACACTACGGCAGTCACATAAAAACTGCTTGCTCTGCTGTGCACGTGTGAGTGCGCGTGTGCACATGTGTGTGTGCACGTATGTGTGTGCGGGTGTGTTTGCCTGTGCATGTGCGTGTGAAGTACAGAGGTCGACACTGTTTTTTTTTCTATCACTTATTATGTTTTTTCCCTGAGACAGGGTCTCACTCAACCTGCAGCTCTGTGTTTTGCTTAGACTGGCTGGCCAGTGTGCCTCCAGGACTCCCGTCCCTGTACCCCAGAGATGTGCTGCCAAACCTGGATTTTACCTGATCCCAAGAATGCAGAGGCAGGCCTGATGTGTGGGCAGTGAGCCTTTTACTCACTGAACCCTCTTCTCAGCCTTCCTTTGTATGTGATAGTTGAGTCATATTCTAGGATGAGGAGGGTTTTTTTTTTCTTTTTTTAATAAAATGCTTGTTCGTGTGCAGACAAGCTTTTGCATACCCGCTCTCTCCTGGATGCAAACCGCCTTGGAATTGGAGTCTGGATGGCTCTTTACAGGAGCCGTGGCTTGGATGCAGTTGACAATTCTCACTCTGGTTTTCTAGCGTGGTTCGCTGCTGGCTGCTGGCTGCTGGCTGCTAGCCAGCACGCATGCCTTGCCTGGCTAAGCGTGCTTCACTGTCTGCTCCTTTCCCTTGGCTTGAAGGGGCTAGCAGCTGCTTGGGAGGTGGAACAGAAAGGCCTGGCAGGAACAGGTGGCCCCACATGTGTTCCCTGGTGAGTTCAACAACTGGTCACCGGGTAGGAAGAAGAGACAGGGAGGAACCAGAAAAGTTGAGAGAGGTGGGTGGGTGTTGAGAGATAATCAGGTTGGAAGAGGAAGAGCCTTGATTATGTGTGTGTGTGGGGGGGGGGGAGGTGTACTCGCGCACGTGCTCAAGAATATTGCAGAAGTCAGAGATCAACTCCAGTTTTTGTCTCTACTTACTCTCTAAGGTAATTTCTGAGACAGGGTCTCTCACTGACCTCACAGCTAGCTCGGCTGGGTGTATCCAGCACTCCTCCTGTCTGTGCCCTCCAGCCCCACCACCCCTCCTTCAGAGCGGGGACTACAGGTGTGTGTAAGCCTGTGCACCTGGCTTTCATGTGTGTGCTGGAGACCCGGGCTCAGGTCCTTGTGTTTGTGCAGCAAACAGTTCATACACCGAGTAAACTCCAAAGCCTGAGATCTTCCTCCTCCTCCTCTTCCCCCCTCCCTCATTCTTTGCATTGTTTAACAGCAGAGGATTAAACGTACACAAGTAGACACCGAGGTGGACGGTTCTCTTTTTAACACGGAGCCACTTGGCTTTCCTAAGTTCTCTGAATCGACAATTCCAATAGTGCTTGAAATCGGCTAACATTGACTTCTCAGGACGTACAGAGACCACATGCACGGAGGCAGATGTGCTTTGTCTGAGCTTTTCTCAGGAGCTCTTCCTGTGGCCATCACTGCCTCAGGCTTTGAGGGGGGAGCCACAGTGCCCAGCAGCAAACAACAGACCACGAAACAGCTGCCGAATGAATGACAGGATGGGGTGGCGGGCTCAGCTCTTGAGTGTCTGCTGCTCTGTCAGAGAAGCGGAGTTCTCTCCCTGGTTTCTCTGTGTAGCCTTGGCTGTACTGGTACTGGAGCTCCTTTTGTAGCCGAGGCTGGCCTCGAACTCACAGAGACCCGCTTGCCTCTGCGTCCCCGAGTGCTGGGATTACAGGTGAGCACCACCACTGCCCGGACGGCTTGTCAACAAGAGACACATTCCTTGTGATTCTATTATGTCAGCCAGTGTCTTTGCTGTCTATTGACAATATTTTCTTGAATTACTGTGCTGGCGATTGAAATGTGATTATTTAAAAATTTAAATTTGCATTTTAATGTGGGGGTGCGGGGGGTGGGGTGGGGGTGGGTGGGCAAACGTGCCCCAGTGAGCAAGTGAGGGTCTGAGGACAGCTTGCAGGACTGGGATCGCTGCTTTCATCATGAGCATTCCAGGAACTGAACTCGTGTTATCAGTCTCTGTGGCAGGTGTCTTTATCCACGGAGCCATCTCGCCGACCCTGAAATGTAATTATTTTTCAAACCATTTTTTCCTACATGTATTAACAGAAATTTTTTCATAATGATCGGTCCTCTTCCCCTGCCCCCTGGTTTTATAGTAGCAACATAAATGGATTCTTTTAAAATGTGGTCCATTAGGACCCATTACTGTCGTCATTCGTTTAGGTGCCTGATGTGTCCTGGGTCTGACCATGGGTTTCTCTCCAAGCTGGGCTGTTCACATGCGGCTTTAAACGTTTTGCCTGCCTCCCGGCCTAGGAAGTTTCGAGGCCCATTTTATGCTTTCCTGGAGTCAGCTGTTTCTCTAAGTGACATTTTCTTTTAGTGAGGAATGGTCTTTCTTTGTTGTTGTTTTTTGTTTGTTTGTTTTTTGTATTTTGAGACAGGGTTTCTCTGTGTAGCCTTGGCCGTCCTGGACTCTTTGTAGAGCAGGCTGGCCTCGAACTCACAGCGATCCGCCTGCCTCTGCCTCCCGAGTGCTGGGATTACAGGCGTGCGCCACCATCGCCTGGCAGGAACAATATTTCTACAGCTGCCTCTGAGCACTCGAGGAGCATCATTTCTAAGCCCTTTGGTAGCCATACTTGGAATAAATAAATCAGCAGACTTTAACAAATTATACTGATTTCATATTGTACTTCTAGTCTGAGTCCACAGTGCAGGGCTCTTCATAGGTCCCTCTCCAAATTCTTCCACAGGAAAAATTCCTATTTTCCAGAACTATCCCATCCTATTGTATACTCGTCCTATCCTAAGTTATGTACAAATATTTAAAAATCACCATGCCTACCACTTCACTAATAACAGCTTAACCCGATACATTTGGGGTATTTTATAGTTATGCAGTGTTTTACCTGCTTTTATTATCAAATTTTATTTGATTTATTATTTTTTCAAGCATAGTTAGCAATATGGAATAAAACTAAATGGAACCATTTCTGCATTTAATTTTAAGGTATGGGCCATTTTAAACTTAACTCTTTGAACAAAAGATATGTTTCTTAGCCGGGCGTGGTGGCGCACGCATTTAATCCCAGCACTCGGGAGGCAGAGGTAGGCGGATCGCTGTGAGTTCGAGGCCAGCCTGGTCTACAAAGTGAGTCCGGATGGCCAAGGCTTACACAGAGAAACCCTGTCTCAAAAAACCAAAAAAAAAAAAAAAAAAAAGATACGTTTCTTGATGTAATAATATAAGCCTAGACTTGTTTTCAATAAAAGAACTGCCAGAGGGCTGGAGAGATGGCTCAGAGGTTAAGAGTGTGGGCTGCGTTCCCAGAGGACGCATGTTTGATTGTCACACACATGGTGGCTCACAAGGACCAGGGGATGTGACTCCTTCCTCTGACCTTCATGGGCACACATGTGGTGCACAGACATACATGCAGGCAAAACACATTTAAAAAAAAAAGAAAAAAAGAAAAAGGACGTGACAAATCTCAGTGACAGCAGAGAAAGTCTCAACTGATGGAAGCACCCCAGCCAACCAGCTGCTGCTGCTGTGGGGGTTAACCTGACTTAAGTGGAGGGTTTCCAGACAGCTGTGGAGTCCTCTGATACCGTCCATCAGCTGATAAGTTCCTTGGGAACAGAGACAGTTTTTCCTGAGTTGCCAGAGGCTACAAAATGATCAACTCATGGAAGGTGTTCAGCAAGTCTGTCTTGAACGAATGGAAGGAAGCACAGCTGGATATGCAGGGATAAATCTCAACAGGATAAAATGATGGGGTAGGACCGGTTAAGAGTCAGTGAAGTGTGGCAGTTACCTTACAAAACAGCAAATCTAAAATATAGAGGATGCAGGAATCCAGGCTTAATAATACGTAGAGTTCATTGACAGAGCATCGCTGCTCAGAAACTCAAACCCCTGATAAAACTTTAGATTTCATTTATTTATTTGTGTGTGCACGTATGTGTGTCTGTGTGTATGTACGTGTGCACGCTGGTGTGGATTTTTGTGTAGCATCTTAATTCCTGTGGAGACCAGAAGAGGACTTGGGAATCCCTTGAACTGGAGTTACAGGTGATTGTGAGCTACCTGATGTGGGAGCTGGGAATTGGACTCAGGTCCTCTGCAGGAGAAGTGCACTGAGCCATGTCTCTAGACCCAATATTTCCTTCAATTGCACATTTGTTCTATGTTTCACAGTGTCTGGACAGTAACACCTCTGTTGGAGATTGGTTGGATGTGTTCTGATGCTAATTGCTGGCTCACAGGATCTTCCTGACCCTCGCCCTCCCTGGTAGGCTGAATAAATACACCTGGGCAAGGGAGAAGGAAAGGGCAGAGTGCAGGCTCCTCAGCTTTGGGAGGGAAAATCTGAGAGAAACAAGAGAGGAGACAGAGGAAGGAGGAGAATTGCCATGGGATAGTCAAGGAGCCACATGTCCCAGAGGAGGGACTCTGAGCTTCCTCGTGGAAAGATATGGAGAACATTAGCAAGCGTTTTGGCATTATAGATGGGAGGTAGCACAAACAGAAACTCTTAGAAGCAGATGGAATGGGATGGAGACTGGGAGTTATTGGAGGACAGCTTAGGAGATAATATCTGCCTTACCCCAGGTAAAGGCTTATTCTAAAATACAGTAGGTGTCTGTGTTTTCATTGATTGCTAGTGGGTTAGAAAATACTGCCTTATTAACAATTAGCCCAATAATAAAAACACTTATTAACTTCCAGATGTTCCCTGGAGCACCGCATCCAGCTTCCAGTCACAGCTGAGATGGAGGAGGAACCTTAGGACAAATGATGACTCTGAAAACTATGAGGTGACCAGGTGGAGGAAAGGATCAAGCAGTGACTTTTATTTTTAAAATATACTTTATTGGTGGATACTCCCTATATATGTGTCAAAGAACTGCCTTAACGTTTTTTTAAAAAGCAAAAAATACTTTATTTTTCGTCACATGTGTGTGTGGTGGTGGGAGGGGTATGCACGTAAGTGTGGGTGCCTGAAGAGGTTAAAGATGGCGGATGCTCAGAAACTGGCATTGCAGGCAGTTATGAGCCATCTGACATAGATGCTGGGAGTCAAACTCAGGCTGTCTGGACGAGCCATGCATGGTCTCTGTCCCATGAAACCACAGCCTTTCCATATTTATGAAAGACTGCCACGAGAAAATGTTGGTCTGTGGAGCTCCAAAAAGCAGAACTAACACCAGTGTGTGAGGTACGGACAGCAACTTTTGTCCAATCAGAGAAAAAAAAAAAAATGGCCTTGGGGTTGGAGAGAGAAGTGGGGGTGGGGGAGAAGAGCCGGGGAGAGGTGAACGAGGGAAGGAGGACCAAGATGAGGGACACAGAGAGAAGACTGCAGTCATCGGACTGTCAGCGCCCCTGGCACTGTCATAAGCCACTCATGTGACCCTTTCGGGAGGGCCAGAAGGAAATGCTGTCCGCTGTGTCAGAACAAATGTGCCCAAAGGAAATGCTCAATGGAGCGAGTCCACCTCCAATCCTGGCCACTTGTGCCATCAGGGAATATTACTTGCCTCTAATAATCATATTTTTTCTGACCCTGAAGGGCTATCTCACAGACCTAGGAGTGTGGTTCCTAGGCCACCTGCCCTGTGTTCGTCAGATCCAGGTCATGGTATAGCAGTATTTCATAGACAGCACGTGAAAAGTGGCCCCTATCAAATACGTGCAAGTGTCTTACTCTTTCATAGACACATTACGCCCTTCCTGTTGCCACAGGGAAATGGAAACAAAATTTTTTTGAATTTTAGCTCAGTGTCTCCTAAGTTTAATTACCACTAGGACACTAGGGCACTTTAAAAAAAAAAAAAAAAAAAGGAAAGAAGGAAGGAGGGAAGGAGGAAAGGAAAGAGGGGGAAGGAAGGAGAGAGGGAAGGGAGGAGGGATGGGGCAGGAAAGAAGGAGGGAAGCAAGGAAGGAAATGAAACAGACCCCCACATTGCCTCTTCTTCTGAGGTTCCTCGTCAATACTGTCTGCTTTTTATTCTGTAGCCACCAGGTGGCGCTACTAGACCGACAAAACGAAGTCAGGTCCGTGTCCCCCCCACCCCCACCCCCACCCTCCTTCTGTCAGACCTGGGCCTAGAGCAGGAATGGTTTGGATTTGTGCTGGAAAAGGTGGCAGGGCCTCAGATATCTGGGTCCACAAGATACACCCATTGCCAGGTGAATGATTGGTGGGATTTTTCTTGTAGGGTAGGGTCTAAACCCTTTCCCACCTCAGAGCTGGGAATAAGAGTTTACAACCCTTAAAAAAATGACTGAGCTGTTAGGAAAGTCTGGAGGGTGGAGCCTGGGTGCTGAAGCGCCTCAGGCAGAGGCCTGGCCACTCTCCTGCCTGGAGGGTTTACAAAGTTTACAATGTATACAAGGTTTACAACGGGAGTTCAGTCTGGAGTCCAGTCTGTGCCAGGGACTTCCCTGCTGCCTGAGTCTGAGAGAATAGCCAACATTTAGTCTTTTACCGGTGTGGAGGAAAGCATGGCAGTGTGCAGGCAGACCTGGTGCTGGACAAGCCGAGAGCTCTACATCTTGAGTGGAAGGCAGACGTGAAGAGCCTTGATTTGCCTCACATCGGGCATAGCTTGAGCATTTAAGACCTCATAGCCCCGCCTCCACAGTGACACACTTCCTCTCATAAGGCCACACCTCCTAATAGTGCCACTACTCCTTGTGCATGCTTCCTCTTCCCCTCGCTAGGGGGAAAAAAAAAGATCGACATACGATCTCACCATTAGAACTGGATGAGTGCAAAGGAACAAGCAAGCAGAAAGCAAGCTGCTTTTGGGCAAGGAAAACCCACACAGACAGTCGTGCCAGCACCAAAACCATTCATGATTGAGGACAACTAATTCTAGGCCAAGAGTTGTGTGAGGAAGTGACACAGCTGGTGCCTGAGGATGCAAGATTTGAGTTTAGCTAACTTACAAGCAACCATTACTGCATGCACACTGGCAGAAGGTGGCTCACAGACCATGGAGACTGTTTGGCCAAAAGTCAGTGAGGATATCTATGAAAAAAAGATGTCTTCTGGGCTGGAGAGATGTCTCAGAGGTTAAGAGCACTGTCTGCTCTTTCGAAGGTCTTGAGTTCAATTCCCAGCAACCACATGGTAGCTCCCAACCACTTGTAATGAAATCTGATACCCTCTTCTGGTGTGCAGGCAAAACACTGTATACATAATAATGTCTTGTAACAAGAAGGTCACCTACAAGCAGATCAAAACATTTCATACAAAGAGAGAGGCTCTGATACGCTACTGTGTTGAAATAACACAAAAAGTGACTTTGTCTGCACATGTAGAGACAAAGGCGTCCCCGGCTGATGCTAAGCCTGCTCTTCTTCTCAAGCCCATGCCCTCTAACAGGGGAGGAAACCACCTGAGCCCAAAGACATGAGAGGAACTGCTTTTACTTCTGAAGGACCCTGTCCTGACTTTCTCTGTTGGTTTGTCATAGTACAACTAAAATAATAAAATTTGGCCCAGAGTGCTTGTTTTCTGTGGTGATAACTAAAGGGGAAAAGAAAGCAGAGTCTACCAGAGAGCAGAGTCCACCAGAGAGCTCCCCAACACCCTTGATCTGATGACAAATGGTTTGCTAGAACACAGGGCTCCGTAGAGGCCCAGAAGATTGACACATTTCAGACTCTACTGTTGGCTCTGTTTCTTTTTTTTTCTTTCTTTTTTTTTTTTTTTTTTGGTTTTTCGAGACAGGGTTTCTCTGTGTAGCCTTGGCTGTCCTGGACTCACTGTGTAGACCAGGCTGGCCTTGAACTCACAGCAATCCGCCTGGCTCTGTTTCTTAACAATTAAACTTTATTATACAACCCAACTATCTTACACAAGAGGGAAAAATGGTTAAAGGGAAACAAGAGTGAACTTTCCGCTATCTGTTCCACCGGGACGGGTCCCTAGGTGTCTCTGGCCTCCGCACTGGTCCGGCCTATTCGCTGATCCTTTTCCTGATCCACGTGCGCTCGAGCTTGGTCCCAACCTGCTGCCTCCTCTTGTCCTCTCCCAGTCTGTCTCTCATGTGCAAGGGCCTGTCTCCTCCTCCCATCGAGGGTTGATTAGAAACACAATAATCCGGGTGGAGTCCGCCAGTCTGCTTCCTGAATTCCAGGCCCAGGATGGCTCCACCCAGTCTATCTCAAGGTTAATCTCAGGGAGTGTCCATGGCGTGTCTAAGGGCAAAGCCCGCCAAGACTGCTTTCACCTGTGACAAAGCTTACAATTCTTCCCACACACTCTACTGTTATAAAGCAGACACCGAATAGTTCAAAAGAACTCAAAATTGCTTCAGAACAGCTTCTAACTTTCCAAGGCCTGTCCTAGAAATGATGCAGCAGCCCAGATGGTTCCACAAAGGTTCAGTGGCTCAGAGAAACCTGAAAAACAAAGCCAAGTCACACGTTGAAGTCATTCAAATGGTTAAAAAAAAAAAAAAACCCCAACGCTCCCCCCAACACACACACACACACACACACACACACACACACACACACACACAGACACCAAGGACAGGAAGACACAGCCTGAGGTGCACTGATGAGGCAGAAACTTACCCCAAGTCAATTTCTTACAAATTCAAATACTTATTCCTCTGTGTCACCAAATAGAGGCAAAAGCTGGAAGATGCTGCTGGAGTAGGGGGAGAAGTTTCTGGAATAAAGTGACTCTGGCAATTTTCTGGGTCACTTAGTCTCTGTTCTCTGTCCTGGGTCCACTTCCTGCTAGTGGCTGATTCCCAGAATGGGTGTTTTCTTCTGGCCATCTGTTGCAGGATATTTGATCACACCGTGAAACCAGAGATTGGGTTATTTGCTAAAAACAAAAACAACAAATCTGTTTTTAGTTGTAGTGTGGCTCAACCTTAGCACCCATCTTTAATCCAAGAGCTTTCTGCTTGAATATTGTAAAACGGATTAAATAAAGGCCACCATAGGTCAAGAGGGGGATTAAGCAACCAGTTGACAGGAAGTGAACACAGGATTATTGAGAAAAAACCAGAGAGAGGAAGAAGTCAAAAGAACTGATGCACAGGCAGTAGAAAGGAGAGCCATTCAGTAGGAAGGAGGGTGAGACAGAGCGGGAGAGGCAGCTTCCTGCTCCTCCTAAGGAGGAAGGTCAGCTGGGTGCTTTCTCTACCTCTCTGAGCTAGCAGGCATTCACCCCAGCATCTGGCTCCTGAGTCTTTTATTGGTAAAACTGGATGATGAATATTTTGTAACAACAGCCATCACTTGCCAGAATTGTACCCAGAATTACTGTGGTCAGCCTGTGGGCCCTGGCAGCTGCAACAAGCTGTGCTCAGCACCTATCCTCAGAGGACAAATCTGTTATGGGTTCAGGAATAGCTGCACACTGACCACTCCCAACACCAGACTCAGATTGATGGACGTTTAGTGAATACCAAATAAAGACTGACCGATCAGAGATACAATGTGGGCTTGGGAGCCAGACCGGGACACCAGTCTGTTTATAAGACGGGGTTTTGTTTTGTTTTGTTTTCGTTTGTTTTAAATAAGAAAAACTGTAACCAGGTAACAACCAGGTATCCAAGTGGGAAGCAAGGTGTAAGGGGGGATGGGGGGGGTGGAGGAGTGGGGGGGAGGGGCACAGCATTACATTGTTTGACTAAACAATGAGTTTTGTTCTGAGTACATTGTATCTAGGTAGCAAGAGAAAGCATTTTAAGATGGTTGGCTAGGATATAGACTTGGGGACTGTGCATTTCCCCACCATTCTGGGAGAAAGGAACATAGCAGGGTGTCGTGGTTTTGTTTAAGTAGAACATATATCATGAATTCAAGCAGAGCATTCAACAAGTATTGAATTGTAAGTGAAAGGCTGTTCAAGCTCCCAGGCAGGCAGGGCCTGAGAGCCGGAACTTAATTTCACCTCGTGATCAACATGGAGACGCAAAAACAAAATGGCAGCTGCAGTTATGTTTAGGCAGTGAGGCGTGCACGTGCCTGGACATGTCTCAGTGTTGGTGTGTCAACAATCCAAGAGACAGGCCATAGCGAAAAACAAGAAAAGATTGATTCTACGCAGCCACATTGGGAAGAGACACAAAGAAAGCGGCCCAGTGCCCCATCCCGAAGCCTTCCTTAGGATCCCATCAAAGGTCTGTGCTGAAGTGTGCTAAGGGCCTTTCCAGAGCAAAAGGGAGGTGACAAGCCATAATCAGTATCTATGACTCCCACATGACGTCAGGACCCTGTAACACATATCGCCCAGTCAGAGTGTCTGTCACCATAGAGAGGAGACAATAAGACAAAAATGTAAAGAGGGGCTGACGAAGGGCATACATGTGCTCTCAGCCTCTGGCTGTGAATCCCCTACGCCAGCGCCAGCACAAATAAATGCTGTTCCCGGCAGAAAGCCTCCACTTCCCACCTCTCTACACGAGAACTCCATAACAAAAATAGGAAGCAAGAAGCAGTGAGTTAAGCAGTCCACGTCAGGGTGAGACCCTGTTCATCTCTGACAAGATCGTTGTCGCTACTGTAGTTGCTCTCTTACAAGGGAATCTGAAAAGCGCTCAAAACTGTGTGGAATCTTCTCCCCTCTCCAGACAACTTCCTGCTGCTTGTTGGCAATGGGACTTCAGCCTCTTTCTTTACTCAGCGAGGCAGGGGAGTAGACACTGAAAAAAAAAAAACACAAAACTAAATCTAGATTAACATTCAAAAGTAGCCATTTTGCAGAGGAGGACACGCAGGCAACACAGGGACAAAGCATGAATGAGGCAAAGCCCCAGAAATAAAAACAGCATGGGAGAGGAGGCGCCCAGTCCTCGGCTTACCACAGCACATCCGGTCTTCTCACCCTTTTTTTCCCCTAACAAACTATTTGTAGTCCCCGGCTAACTTGGCAGGCAGGGCTTTCCCAGTTTCCTCCTGGCAGCTGCTGGGGTTTTTCAGCTAAGCTATACTGTTTTTTCCTTTAAGCTCTAATACGAATTGTCCTTGAGTTTCATTTTGAGTCCATTTCTACGTTCTTTTAATAATGAGACTAAAAATTCCCAAAGGAAACCTGTTTCCCCTATTAACGACAACTCAAGTTTTGGGGGTGGGGGAGAGGCGGATTCCAATTTCTTGGGGACCACTGTTTCAATAGTTTGATAGCTAAGGGAAGGGCCACACAAGCCTTTTTAGAATGTCTTCATCCCCTCAGGGACCATTACATGAGCTGTCAAAGACAAGGGTTAGGAAACTGGAGAGTACGTTTCTAAAGAGGGGGATGAGCTGGCTTTGTGGCGCACACCTTTAATCCCAGCTCTTGGGAGGCAGAGGCAGGAGGATCTCTTTTGTGTTGGAGGTCATCCTGGTCTACATAGAGAGCTCCAGGACAGCTAGGGCTACATAGAGAGCCCCCCCATGTCAAGTAGAATAAAAATAAATAAATAAATAAATAAATAAATAGAGGCGGGGCTTCGGAAGTTCCCAGGCGGGGTCATAGGAGAGTCACAAAGTTTACACAAGCACAAAGATGAAGTGCTGAGAAGAAAGGTGAGCCGAACCCAGCTCCTCCACCTGTGGCTTCTCCCACAGGATGTGGGGGTGTCCCCAGCTCAGAGGGCTGTGGCCTGTGGCTGTCTTGAGAGTCAACCTGGAGGGAACAAGTGCAGCATTGGGACAGCCAGGCGAGAGACTGACTTAGGAGGCTCAGGGAAGGGTGGTCCCACCTTGATGTTTGGGAGCAGACTTCATCAACTGGAATCACTGGAGTTTGGTGCCATTGACCCTGACACCAGTAGGTATCCAAACCAATAGTTGCACAAATGCAATGTACAGACATCCTATACCACAGACTATAAGATGATAAGCAAATGCCCTAGTTTGTTTTTTGTCATTGTGACAAAACACTGGTCAAAAGCAATTCGGGGAGGAAAGGATCTCTTTGTGATTCTGGGGTGGGTGTCAGAGTGACAGCTGAGTTTGTCCCGTGAGGCAGGCCGAGAACTGTCAGTCCAGTTCTGGGAAACGGAGAGTAACAGCTGCGGTGAGGCAAGACGACCTCTCCTCTCGCACCAGGAAGGGAAAAGCCCCTAATAGGGAGTCTGACAATCAGGCTCTGGGTAGGCTGTTTTATAAGGGCTCCTTGGGTCCTTCCATTTCCCCTATCCACCCCACCTGGGTACCCACCCCTGGGCAGGCATTTTTTTCCTACCGTGCCCCTTGGGAACAAGGAACAGCCATCTTAAGAAACCAGCCCTACCAGGTGTGGCACATGCCTTTAATCCTAGACACAGGCAGTGGGCCTCTGGGTTTGTGGTGAGCCTGGCCTACTGAGTGAGTTCCAGGGCAAGCAGGCTTACACAGAGAAATCCTGTTGAAAACAAACAGAACAACAACAAAAAAGGAACCAGCTCTCGCTTTTCCTACGTGCCTGGATCCTACCTGACCCTCATCATGGTCCATCACTGAGGGGAGCCCAGCCAGTGACCTGGATGCAGGAAGCTGGGGGCAAGAACTGAAACAGAGGCCAGGGAAGAACAATTGTTGTCCAGCTGAGCTACCTTTTTCCTTTCTTTCTTTTTTTTTAAATGTGCTGCCTGCCTAGAGGTGGTTCCTCCTGGCCACAGTGGGCTGCCACCCCTCCTCCATTAACCAACAAATTAAGAAAATGCCCTACAGACATGTCCTCAGGCCAATCCGCTGAGGAAATGCCTCTGTTAAGGCCCCTGCTTCCCAAGGTCAATTTGACAAAATCCAACCAGCACAGCAAGGTAAATGACTCTTCTAAAACCTCATGACGTCAGTTCCCACAGTCAAAGGTATCCGGACAAAAATAACAAATGCCTCAGGCGACAGTCTCCAAATCTCTTCTTTACTAAGGAAGAAATGCAGGCGACAAGAATCTGATAAAAATCAGGGCAGAAATTAATGAAAACTAAGAAAAAACACAATTTTTCTTCCCCCCAAAATGTTGGTTCCTCAGAATAAAGATGATCGAGACTGACAGGTTCCCTGACAATCTAACCATAGAAGAAAAGACCCGACTTACTGAAGTTATAGGTTAAAAGGCGGTTTACAGCAAATTCCAGTGAAATCCAGGGCATTACTGCGGACAACATTTTGGAAACATACTTTCCGGGAGAGGGGGAAAAACCCTGAAAATTCTAGAAGAAATGGATAGTTTTCGAGGTACGTGTGGCCCACCAAAATTAGATCAAGCATACAAAATCAATGTTAGAGGTTCCCCACGAAGCAGTGAGCTAGTTCCCAGCTGAGAGAAACCCAGGCTGGCTTCCTTCCGCCAGCTCCTCAATGAACAACTAACGTCCACGTTCTTCAAACTATTCTAAAAACAGAGAAGGGCACCACCAAACTGCTTCTATCACAGCAATGTTACCAACCGGATGAGGACTCAGCTACAAAAGAAAACTACAGACCAATTTCCTGATGAATATGGACAGAAAAATTCTCAACCAAATAGAAAACAAACTCAAGAATACACGAAGAAATTCCCACATCAGTCCAAGTTGGTCTCGTTCCAGGTGCAAGGATGGTTCGACATTTGCAGATCCATCAGTGTAACTGTTAAGGACAGAAATCATCTCATCGTCTCAACAGATGCAGAAAAGGCTGTTGGCAAAGTTCAACAACCCCTCATGATAAAAGCCCTGAAGAAGCTGGGGCTACACGGAGCACAGGCCAACAAACAGAGGCTTTGCCATGGCAACCTCACAGGCAGCGTTAGCAGGGAAAGGATGAATGAATGCGTCTCCTCTGCAATCAGGAGCAACAGGCTGGGGAGATGGCTCAGTGGTTAAGAGCGCTGGCTCCTCTTCCAGAAGACCTGGATTCAATTCCCAGCATCCTCCTGGTGCCTCACAACCACTTGCAATTCGAGCTCCAGGGCATCAAACTCGCCACTTCTGGCCTGTGTGAGCATAGCATACACATGGTCCACAAACGTACATGCAAGCTAAACACCTGTAAGCTTAAAGGGAGGAACACGGCAAGGGACTGTTACAGTCAGCAAACATAGCGCCCTTCACGAGCTCCACAGAGAAGTGTGCAGCCGGGGGAGACCTCAGTGAAATAAGCCTGCCTGCAAGATGTGGGCCACAGGGGTGGGAGGGGGTGGGGTGGGGTGGGAGGAGCTGTTTGTGGCCTCATTCAGGCCCTGTCTTTCCACCCAGTTGTGAGCAATCAGCCTTTCATTCTGGCTGCTACAGCCGACAGCTGCTCCCTACACCACTTCTTCCCTGACACAGCACACTGTCCCCTCTCCCTGTGAGCCAAAATTAACACTCCCTCCTTTAAGTTGCTTCCTGCTGGTCCTTTGGCCACAGTAATTCAGAAAGTAGTTCCTGTGGGCCCTCTTTTGACTCCTAGTACACTCCCCCAAGTTCTGCCTAGAGCAGTAAGAGAAACAACTTTAATGCAGATGGGAAAGGAAGATGCGTGATTTTCTCCATCTGAAGATGACATGATGTTATACTTAATCTTAAAGAGTCCGTGAGAAAACAGGTTTCACAGCCACTTTCAAACAAAATAAGATATAGGACCATAGCTTTTTCTTTTTTTCTTTTTTGGTATGCCAATGATCAACTTATAAAAAGAGGAAACACATTCATCATAGATTCAAAAATTAAGCATGAGGAGTAAGCATAACCAAAGATGAAAATGGCATTTATAATGAAAACTAGAACACAGAAGAAAAAAAGAAGCACCCCGCCTCCCCCCAGCTCTTCCTCTGGTGGAGTGTTGTAGAGATGGGTACACTGAAAGTGACTTGCAGATTCACTGTAACTTCCATCAAAATTCCAGCATTCTTTAGAGCTAGGAAAAGAAAAAACCACCAAACCAAACCAAAAAGCCACCGTCCTCAAATGATGCGGAAGGCCCTAAAGACCCTGAGTAGCCAAAGCACTCCGAAGTGTGGAGAGCAATGCTGGAGATGGCACAATGGCTAACTTCGAGCTATACCACACGTGAGGACTGACAGCCAACACTTTGTATTAACGAGCAATTTATTTTAGTTTATTTAGGGTCCCCACTGTCTTCTGTGCTGTCCCCACCCCAGTCCACCAAGCCCAGAACCAGTCAGGGCGTGGCTCTGCTCTGCTGCTCAACTGCTCAACCATTGACTGTAGACAGGAAAATAAGAGAGCACCATAGGGTTGAGCAGTTTCACGGGTCACCCTACTCAACACTAAGACACACTAGAGGGACGTGAGCTGAGACTTACCCTGACGCAAAGCGCGCCTTTGCCACCATGCATGTGCCATGAAGAGGAAGACTGTTCACACCAGGGAGGAACAATTTTAAACAAAGAAGACGTTCCCCAGCTTTCCATGGCCACGTGGAAAGCCTTCCACATGGCAGCAATGCACTGCAAAGGACATCAAAAAGTGACTGAGCCTGTCAGCAAAGGAAACCAACTGCTGATTAACCAGCCAAGAGGAGACTGGCAACAAGTCAAACTCCTTTACAAGCCTGGAACCAGCCCAAGGTCCCACTGGCACCAGAATTGCCCTTTTCTTCACAATATATGAAGAAGACCACCAGTGGGCCATGGATGAAGGTGATTAAGGTAACAAGGGTCTGGTGGAAAGCTACCAGACCAGAGGCTCTTGTTTTCTAACATGGTAGTGATCGAATGCCATGAAATGACACACCTTGGGAAGACTGCTACGGAAAACCTCGAGTCAGATTATTTCATACCTAAGCATCTCCTCCTGCCCCTACGCACCCTGATCAGTGCTGTGTCTGTCACATGTACACAAAACAACACCAGCCAAGGGCCTTGGCCTGATCCCAGAGTCCAGGCAATGGGACCTGCTCCTCTCAAAAGATACAGAGGTGCGCCTCACTGATTTCAAGCCTTGTAGAGGCTCCAGAGAGAAAGCTGTTGGTGTCAGCCTGAACATCTTCAGGACAGACTAAAGTCTTTCCCACCTGCTCAGAGAGAGAGAGAGAGAGAGAGAGAGAGAGAGAGAGAGAGAGAGAGAGAGAGAAACACTCGCAGATGAGATTGCCCCTCACCATCGGGTCTGGCAATGGGCCTGTACTTGTGTCAGCAACAGTTCATGTCCTGACCAAGACTTTGAAGGTGAACTGTTAGCATCATACTGTTCACAGGTGCCAAAGTTCAGGGATGGCTGAGCATATGAACTGGACCTTCAAGACCGTTTTAGCTGAGCCTTGCTAGGAAGCCTGGGTGCCTTGGGTTCTGTTAGCCCAAGCCCTCTCCTGAGCCTGATGCACCCCCCCACCTTAGTGATAGAGGATCTAGAAGGAGACCCCTGGGGGCACACAGCTGGCATGGAGAGGTCCTGACACCTCTACCCCTAGGAAAATCCCTCTGCCACATCACCTTGGAGACCCTAGAAAGAACCATGATTCTCTTATGAAATTGGCCACACACCTACGAGCCAGGGAACATAGCCCTGGTAAAAATAAATTGGACAAAGGAACCCTCCCCAATCCATTTGGAAAGGTCCCTGTGTGGTAATTCTGGCTACTTCCACTGCTGTTCAGTCCTACACTCTGTGGATCCACCACACTTGGGTTAAAAGGGCATCCCAGCATGAACAGCTGGAGACTCGGCTATGAACGTCCACCCAGATCAGCCTCCCCGCACCACCTTCTAGAAGCAATGGGGCCCAGCCAGGATCTCCAGCATCGCTTCAGCCACACCAGAGGCTGAAGCTTGAGGAATTTCCTTGTCCTTGCTCCAGTTGCAAACCTGGAAGTCGCCTGGTCTACCCATGGCAGAAGCCTGAGGACTTCAAAGAAGGACACTTGGGAATTAGGGTCCCAGTGGCATTATGTTCCATTGGGACTTTGGTTTCTGTAGGACTGGCTGCAACAGCTCCCAGTAACTGCAGAGAGACAGAAAAGATTGTCCTAGCCATGCTTAAAAAAAAAAAAGAACATTCAAACCCACCAATAACAGAAAAGCTCAGAAATGATGCTGAGGGCCTTTACATGACATAATCAGAGCAGTGGGCCTGGGCACAGCTTCTCACAGCTGTAGCTCAGCCGAGGCTGTTGCCACGTCAAGGCTGATTTCTCCAACTGTCTGAGTGGTGCTTGTTTCTTGATAGCCTGGTTTCTGTGACACCTTCACCAACTAAATGTCTCAGAGGGCTTGTTTGTCTTTCAACAAATTGCAGTTTGGTTTTGGAGGCCCACAGCCTCTTGTGTGAAAGTTTAGGATAGCAATTCTCAGCCTGTGCATTCAAGTCAAATTCCGCCTCACCGTCAAGTCCCACCTCTTAGTTTTGCCTTTAGGGACAGACCAGAGTGACTTTTCAGTTCTTCATCTCCCAATCTCATCTTTTCAAAAACTGGAATTTTGAGGAATCCTCCCCTTTTATCTCAGGTACTACCTATTTTTTCCCTGGAGTAGACTTCTCTCTCTCCCTGAATTGGTAGGACCGAGAGCAGCATGCAACCCTGGAATCCACTAGAAAGTAATGTCCTCTCCCTCTGGCCCTGTCCTCAACTTTATCAAGTGTTCCCAGTGGTACTTGCTACAAAAAGGACCCCTGATCTCCTAATCATCAACAGTCAGAAGGGAGATGCTGCGCCCCTCATTTTTCTATTGTAGACATTCTAAGGTATCCCAATTATCCATCCACTATTGTCTTAGGAGTTCTTATTTTCTTCCTACACCTCTGACCGCCCCCCATCTCTCCTTGGAGGAACTGTAGTCTAGTTTCCTTTTGACTACCTCTTCTACCACCATAGAGATCACAATCTTTTGTTCCTCTTTTTACCTCTTCACAAACTCCTTCAGTCTCTCTTTTAGCTCAACAGACTTCTACATCACACACCTGTCTTTGGAGATGCTTTAGTCTTCAGGCCAAGCCTTTCTTATAAATGGACCTTAAGGAGGCCTTGGTGTGATGGGTCCTCTGGATCTAATCAAGAATATTTTCTTACTTGTTTCCCTGGGCCTTTGGAAAAGATCGGAAGGAGTGTCTGGATTTCAAACGTCTCAGAAATATGTAGGTGTTGATTTCCTGATAATGCACTGAAGAACTCACGTGGAGAAAGTCTTGTGTCTGAGCTCTGTCTTGGGGATCATCACAATCCCATTCAAGACCAATAATTGGGAAATTTTGTTCTGACTTAGGAACTCCTTCTCTGAGATGTGTTGTCTTCCCCAGATAAGCCAAGCTGCTCTTCCAATCCTTCTCGCCCCCATGAAAGAATGATCAAAGTGGACGCCATCCCAGCCCACATGTGAAAACCAGGGGAGACCCAGGGGATCTTCCAAAGGGGGCTCTGTGTCCTCCTTGGAGCGTTTTAACTTCAGTATTGATGAGCAAACTGCTTATAATTCACCCCCTCCTTGTTCAGACCCCAAGGATGACCCCAGTGGAAATGAAATGATTTTGAGATCTTTAGAGGCAAGGGAAACTTTTCTATGTCAAAGAGGGGTTGGGCAGGCTGTTGGGCGAGGACTCCGCCTCACCCCGGGGCTCCTTGTGATCTGAGGCCCCAGCTCCTGTCCTTGCCCTCTGTTTCCAGGAACATAATGAGGTGTTCTTGGGACTCACTTTTTAAGGAGAATATGGATGGAAATTCTTTCAGCCAACAAAGGGCTAAATTTATTTCCTTTGGAGAGAGTCAAGGTTTTTTGTTAACATGAAGGTGACATAGCCAATTCTTATCTGAGCTAAATTTGGCCCAAAAACCTTAAACTTGGGGCTGGGTTCTTTTGACCAAATGGAACAGTTTTAAATCATTTTCTGTTTCTCTCTTCCCTTGGATCAGGAGAAAGCTTCTTAAAATCTCACCATTCTCTCAAATGGACTACCAAGGAGACACCTGAGGAGGAAACCGTGTGCCCTTTGCTTCCTCAAGCCTACAATTTTTATTTTGGCTGGTCCCTGTGCCCTGTACTCCACCCACCCACACCCTGATGAGTTTGTCCATCTGGGGCAGTGCCCCTCTTCAGGAGATCAATGGACTGCGCCTCTGCCCTTCTCGGAGTTACTTAATTGCTCTTATTGCAGGTTTCTTGGACTCTCCCTGGACAGTCACACACTCAACCTCCAAAATTGTCAATGACCAAGGAAGCATTTATACTCTAAGTTTTCTATGTTGGTTTGTGTATGAAGTTGCCTGATTTCTGTGGTGCTCTCTCCGTCTTCTGGAGACCTCTCTCAGCCCCTGCCATTGGTTTCTTCTCTTAGAATTGTAGTTGGTCTTTTCTGGAGGGTGTGGAGACACAAAAGTCAGGTGGTATTGCTGCTCAAATGTGGGAGGGACTTTATTTCCAGCTCTTCCAGAGACTGAGGGGCTGTCTCCCCAAATACAGAAATCCTACAGAGCACCCAATTTGTGGGGAATTAGGAACCTACAGTATTAGTTTCTGGAGAAATGAGTACTCCTTCTGATACACAACAACAACAACAGGGGTGGCGGGGTGGTGGCGGGGTGGCGGGGTGGTGGGATGGTTGAGTGGGGTGGCGGGGTGGCGGGATGGTTGAGTGGGGTGGCGGGGTGGTGGTGGTGGCGGGGTGGTGGGATGGTTGGTTGAGTGGGGTGGCGGGGTGGTGGGATGGTTGAATGGGGTGGCGGGGTGGTGGTTGGGTGTCATAGATTGATTTTTATAACCCTGAAGGTCCCTTCCTTCTTTTCCTCATTGGCTGAGTAAAGGGGTGGCAGTAAAAATCTTACACATCAGCTGTCACCCACATACGTGTCTTTTTCTCAACAAAGACCATGAGTGGGTTCATCTGTACACTTTACGTTCTGTTTAAAGTTTCTCAGGAGCATGAACTTATCAGTTTCTAATCAAATAGTCAAGCGTAGCTCTTAATAATATCTAAACTCTTCACTTAGGGAGGGGGTAGCTAGCCTCGAAGTCACCAGCAGGATTCTAGTGTTTTCTATTTACCTATAGCTGCCTTTCAAGGCACTCTTGTCTTGAAGATGGACCATCATAGCTTATCTCTTACACACAGTACAATAACCAAAGCAACATGGCATTGACACAAAGCCAGGCACAGAGACCAATGGAATAGAGTAGAGACAGCTACCCACTCTCTGACGAAAGTGTCAAAAGTGCACGTTGGGAGAGAGAGAGTCTCTTTGGCAAATGTGCTGACAAACTTGGATATGCACCTGTAAAAGAATGAAATAGATCCACAGCTCTCACTCTGTTCAAAAACAAAAACAAAAACAAAACAACAACAAAAAGATGGCTCTGGGGAGGGCCTCCTGTGAGATGTGGCAGAACATCCTGTGGCAGCGTGTGGCAGAGCAGGGAGACAAAGGAGGCCAGATATTTTGTAACTTTACACTCTCATAAGAACTAATGTATTCTGAGACTAAAATGGTCCCACAAGACATACACCAATGCCTCTTAATTGTCCCAGTGGCACCAAGGAATCAGGGGTTCCCTTTGAGACACTTAGTTTCACTGATAAAATAATTTTAAAATGGACTCAGAAGGAAGTTTGAGGGCCATCTTATCGGAGTTTGAGGAAAAAAAAAAAAAAAAAACCAACAGGGCAGGCAAGCTGTGAATCTCAGCAGCTGTGGGCATGGGGGAGATTAGGAAGAGGTTAGGCCTTCTGTCAGGCTGTGCCACGGAGGCCGCTCAAGAATTGCAGAGACACGCAGCGAGAAAGCCAACATGTCAGGGCGAGCACACTTGGCATTTTGGCTGGTGTCAGAAGAATAGAAAGAAAGGAAAAGTTACACACTTTTGAGTTACAACTCAGAAAAGGGGGCAGGCTTAGCAGTAGCTAAAAGATCTGCAAGCATCCGCCTCAAAGGCGGGGCTGCCGGAGCATGCGCATGCATCGTTCTCTTAAGGGGAAAATGATTCCTTCCATCTCCTTAGCTTGTCACGTCAATCAGCTTTCCCGAGGAGTGGTCTCCTGGCCAGGTGGTTGGCAGGCCTACTTGGGACTAGCTGTTACTGGAGGACACTATTCTAATCTTTGAGGTAAATCAGAATGTTATGTCTCCACCGTAGAAGCTCAGATCCCGCTTCTCTGACCAGGAGAAAACAGCCTTCCCCAAGTGGGCTCCAACAAAGCTCTGATACCTCCCACCTTTCCATATGGTAAAATGAAAGATGGGGTCCAAAGTCAGAGCTCCATCCTCAAGGGCTTCCAAGCCTGCTAACGTCTGTCTAGCTGCCCAACACCTTTTCTTTCATTGCTATTATATTGGCAATTGAGTTTCAACACGGAATTTCACTGAGGACAAACAATAGCCAATGAATAAACACAACTTTTTTTTCCTTTTGGCAACATTGTTTATGTTCAACTAATGAACATTATAGTCCAGTAGGAAGTTGAAAATCATGCTACCATGCACACACCGCCCATGTTGTTTCTGGTAAAATATCTTAGAAAACTGAAAGTAATGTCTTAAAGAGATATCTGAGCTCCTACGTTCATGCCAGAGCTACCTCCAGCAGCCAAGAGGCAGAAGCGTGCCACTGGCTGCCGCTGGGGAGCAGACAAGCTATGTGCTGAGCTACCCACACCGGCCACACAACCATCTCCACATCTTCTTCAACACAGGAGCTGAGGGAGCTCACAGCTTCCCCTGGCAGTTGCAATTGTATCTAGCCATTTTAATTTTATATGTTGTACAAACAAATTCTCATAAAATGTACTGGTTTGTCTACTTGGGGAAGTTGAGCTCAGACCATGAGGTCTCCTCATAGCATGAAAAATGCTTAATTATGTGAATGCTCAAAGGCCTTTGGAAAGTGCAGCATTTCCTGACAAGTACAATAAACATCAATTATTTAATACCTCTTTAAAAAGGCTGACAAAGTATTTCATGTTTGGAGGTGATATATTCCCTCCAAGGTCTGTGGAGAAATTATGATGGTTCCACCCACCTCCCACCTCACACTCATTTCCCTGCTTTGTGTTCCTAGTCCCATGTATATATAGAACAGATAAGTTTATTTAAAAGTGAATTGGTTTTAGTGACTGAAAAAAATTAATGTGCTATGTTATTAATTAAAAAAACCAAATGTGTGAAATATTTTCAAATTCTTTTATAAAGGAAAAGCACCTATGGGGTAGCTGTTTTCAATTCATACAGCCTAAAACTCCTTTAAAAAGAGGTAACTTAACTTGCAGATAAACCAAACCAGAGTTTGTGTGGGACATGGTCACATCATGACTGTAGCAGAACAATAGCCAAACAATTTAATATATTATAAAACAGCATCAAGAGCCACACACCCGAACAAGCTGACATCTAAGATGGAGCGAAGAACCCAGCATGCTGATCTGTGTGTAGGGACAGAAGACAAAGGGGGAAGGAAAGGCGCTTGGACAGGACAGGCAGCAGGCAGGTGTGACATTTTATCTTTTACTTTAAAGTCCCGCTGGTGTCTTGACATCTACACAAGACTGTGGACATTTGCTATCATCAGTGTCGGCCACCTCCCAAGTGCTCTGTTCCTCTGGTTTGGATGGAGCGGGGGTGACCGAGATGCTTCCATCGGTGAGCTCTCAGCACCTTGCACAGAAAGGCTTGGTGGGTGCACATGTTTTCCCTCACCATCTTTGGAATCCCCAAATCTCCCGATGGTCACGCTCTACACTTTCTCCTCACAGAACTTATCCAATCTCATCCCCTCCTTCAAATTTTGGGGTCTTAAGCGATAAGAGGCAGTAAGCTATACCAAAGTTACCTTGAAAATTTTCAAAACCAAAACAGTATTAATCTGGAAAGAATTAAGGGGGGAAAGCATGGTAGAGAATATCACTGACAGGACCCAGTGTGACTGCATTTCTGAGGCACCTGCTTTCCTCCCCCCCCCCCCCAGGTGGAGGAGTGGGATGCTCACAGACCAAGACTAGAGCTAAGTACAAGGTCAGAGACTGCCTCTCTGGTGGTTCAGTAGCACCAGGGATTGCCATGGAGAGCCTCTGTGCTTCCACACACACGCCACAGCCTATCACAGGTATGAAGGGCAAGGGTCCTTCTAACTAGTGGGGCAGCCACAGGCCTGCAGAGCTGCCAGCCTTGGCCTCTGCTCCTAAAGCTGGCACAGGGGAAGATGCAGGATCAGCATCTGCCCCACCAGCCTTTCTGGGGTCAGTCCCCTGCCTCCTGCACAATGGAGCTTCCTGAGTAAAGAATACGCCTCATCTTTGAAAGCAAATACTGGAGGATGCAGTCAACTTCTGCCCGAAGCACTTTTCTCTCACTTTTCTTTCATTTACTGTGTGTGTCTGGGTGTCTAGGTGTGCCCTAGGGAAAATTGTATTTTATTTTATAGTTTTTTTGGGGGATGGGGGGGCTCTGGAAGAAAACCATGAGGTCAAGTCCTGATTTTACAGATGAGGTCACCGAAGGGCAGGGAGGTAAAGGGCCCTTTTCGGGGGGCCTTCTCAGAAGCAGGGTGTTGAGCAACAGCTAGTGTGCTGTGTCTGCCTTCCATGTGTGCATCTGAACTCTACAACAGTGGGTGCATGCTTCAGGGACTCAGTGTCAACCCAATGTCACATGTTCTATCCCATAGTTAAAAGACACACATGTCCTTTATGGAACTGTAGAGTCACTCTAGAACAGTGATGAGATCTCTGTTGATGAAATCAAAGGTTCAACTCCCAAACTCTGGTTCTAAATAAACCTTTTCAGGTCTTGTAGTTTTGTTGGCTCTCTGAAGAGCCTTTCCAGACAGCTCCTACACACATCTGTCTGCATATAGCTTCTGGGGTTTTACAGAACACACACACAGCCCTGCAGTATGTACAGTCTGGCTTCATAGCCCCAGAACTAAAGGTAGCTGGCAACAAAGTTGGTGGGTCAGAGCTGGACAGCGAAGGCAACTTTTTTGCCCCACTGTTTGGAGATGATAACCTCCACCCCGCACCACCCCCACCCCCGGTACTGTGGCTCTAACGAGGAAACCAGAAGTGGTACAACCCGGACCTGACTGTTAAAAAGCCAGAAGCACATCTCCTGTCACAAGTAGTCACCCTTGAGGTGCAAATATAACCCAAAGTCATCCAGAGAAGACAGAGAACCGCATCAGGGACAGGGCTATCTTCCTCACAAGGGGATTCTGGGTTCCCCACGGTGCCTGAGATCAACTGCTCCACCATTTAAATTGAGAGTTAGCAACAGTCGCCTGGCTTATGTGGTGAGTTGGCTGTGCTTGACAAGGCAGCCTTCAGTAGCATTTGCTCGCATGCTATTTTCTTCATGAGAACCAGCCTGGTGCCTCGGGGCAGATGCAGCCTTCCTGCTCTCTGTCTACGCCCATTCGCAGCTCCCGGCTTCATTTTCCTTCATAGCCCTTACCACCATCTACCCCAGGCAGGCAAACCTTCTCTTTCTAAGGCCAGGGAGCAATATTTTGCTTTTCAGGGGCCAGAGGATTCCTTGGTCCACTGCTCAGAGTCCCCAAACAACCTAATGAAGAGGCATGTGTAGGACTGTCTTCCAATAAAACTTTATGGAGACACCGAGAAAAGCAGTGGAAGCATCAGTATTGGCAGCAGGGATGTTAGCATCGGCCACTTCACCGTAGGCAAGGAGTGCAGGTGCAAGCCAGCCCCTCAGGCCGGAAGGGCCTCGGGAATAAGGAACACTATGTGCTTCCACTTTGGAATGCTTTATCCTCGGGAACTGCATAGTTAGTGAGCTATTCCAAGCTTACACGTGAGGAAACAAAACAGAAGATCAAAAGGTTTAGGAGACTGTTTCGCTCTTCCAGCAAAGTGGCAAGACCTGAAGGAGAAGAGGCCTTTGTCCTAATCCTGGCACTTTACCAGCCAATCCATGGACAGCTTTCTCTCTGGCTGCTTGTGGTCAGAGTGATGAAACGCTAGCCTCATTCTGGTGCTGCTGGCCTCTTCGAGCCTCAAGAAGACTTTTCAAAGAGCAAAATCAAGAAAAAGAGTATGAAAACAAGGCATCCCAAGCTTGTCACTCTCTTGTGGGCGCCTTGGAGAGCTTAGGTTGTCCCAAAGACATGTTGGCTATGACAGGCTAAGTAAGCTCTCATCTTCAGTTGCCCTGGGGTGAGTCAGCAAAGGGAATGGCTTAGATCCACACTCATAAGTGCGTGGTTCTGGAGTTATTCCCAGTCAACGGTATTGTACACTCATTAGAATGTCCCTACTTTGGCACCAAAAATATTTTGAAAGAGAAAAAAAAAAACAAAAAACAAAAAAACAAAAACAAAAACAAAAAAACACCTTATTATTGGGTTCCAAAGAGCCAAGGAGAGGCATTTTTCAAAGTGTTAAAAAGACAGAACTTTTGCCCAGATCTCAGTGAGTGGTGCTAGCTGAGGACTTGTTTGTGAAAGGACAGAGTGACTACATGGGGAGTCCATGGATAAAGCAGAGACATCAAATATGATCTCAATGATTCTTTCCTGAATGTTTGTAACCAAACCCAAGCAGGTCACACTACCAATTACCATGGGTCTTGTGACATGCACACCATCATGGAGAGAGAACATTTGAGTGTGACTGTGGACAAAAGATACTGGACTCTCGCCATGTAAATGTCAGCTTTTAGGGCAAACCCCACCCCCACCCCCAGAGGACAGCTCAGAGTGTTTTCTTTTCAGGGAGAAGTGAGCAGAATCAAACCCTGCACTGATGATATGAAATTAATAACTCATTATGCTCATCTGGAGGCCCTAAGAAACCAGAGGAACAAACAAGCTTATTTATTTCATAAGAAAGATCATAAGTAGTCCACGAGTGCAGTCTCCATGTTAACCAGCAAGTTCCTCTCCTTGCAGAGTGGCCGACAGCAAAATAGTGAGAACGAAGACCCCAAGATGCACTCGTCATCAGGGGTCTGAGGCATGCGGCCCTTTTCATCTGCCCCCAGACGTCAGCCGCAGGGCTTTGGTGACCCTCAGCAGGCCTGCCTTCTGATCACTGACCTCTCCCTTGGGCAGAATCTAGGAGAGGTTAAGGAGGTAGACACCCAAGAATGGGAGACGTGTTTCCCTTCAGTTATCTGGTCCCTTCCCTAAAGATGGGGTGAGAGTCAGTTTTGGTACCAGGCTGTGAGACTAACTTGAAGGCTCTGAGCACCGGAGAGAGGGCTGTGAGGAATGAAATAGCGTCAGTGTGGGAAGTGAGAGGCTGGGACACAGACCTCAAAAGCTCTGAGCAGTAGAAGGCAGGCAGGCTTCTAGGGATATTCCAAGAAACCTGTATTTGTCATTTCAAAGAGCACGGCCAAACCTTAAAGCTTGCTGGATGGGTTCTGATATTGTACTTATGAATTCAATGATGTCAAAAGTCAAAGCACGGCCTTCTCCAAAGAATGAGGAGGAAACTGGCAGCCCAGATCAGAGACCCATGGGCGGGATGTGTGTGTGTGTGTGTGTGTGTGTGTGTGTGTGTGTGTGTGTGTGTGGTGTTGGGATGTGGGAGGGAATTCTAGACGCACCAGAATACCTTCTGCAATGGACAGTAGAAGGACCTCCTGAGGAGGGACTTAGGAGGTGTGTGGTTCATAGTTCCCAAGACTATTAACTTCTCAGGCCCAGGGCCTTCGGGAAATCAAGACAGCTTCTGGGGAGCTGGAGTTGGTTCTGTGATGGGTGCCGTTTCTTTTGAAGGCCTTTCCTGCATCCTAAAAGTCTTCAATTTTATTTTTATTTTTTGGTGCTAAGATTTTTTTAAAACAATAAAATGAGCTATTGAGCTCCCTGTGGCACCCATGATGCATCAGTTTTTTGGCTTTTTGTTGTTGTTGTTGTTTTAATTTTCATTTGTCCATGAAGTCTAGTCTGGGACTAACCAGGCTGGCTCTCAGTGTGATGAGTCAGGGGAGCAGCGGGTGGACTCTTGGCAATCTCTTTCACTCTGATGTCTGGGCCTTTAGTCGCCCTTTCTGTAGCTGATGGGTTTTCTGTGCAGAGGATTGGTTTGAGAACCTTCTAGTGCAACCAGGCCTTTAGATCCCAAGCATAGACAATCTCTTCCAAGAACCATGCCCCCTACAGCCTGCTGCCACAGATAACCCTTTCTCTTCTTTCTAGATGCCACCCTAAAAAGCCTCCCTCCCGCCCCCCCCCCCCCCCCGTTTTTTCATCCAGATGTTGTTTGGTGGGTCATTTCCTATTTACAGACACTAGGGGGCACTATAGAGATTCGGCTAAGGTCTCAAAGAAAGCCCTTAAGAAGCAATTTGCTGATCTACTTGAGGAGAAACCCATTTTGCCCTCTCCTGCGCCTCCTCATCCAGGGACCCATCTGCTCTAGCTGTTTTGGGAAACTCAAGCCAAGCTGTGGTTGTGCAGACACCTTCAAGTCTCTTCACAGGAACATGAGTCATCAAGAAACAACAAACCCTACGGATCCACTTGCCATATTACCTGCGTTTTCCGAGGCTCTCCTTTGGACACTCCCCAGTCCCTGACCATATGGGCACCGTGTGTAAGTCTACAAGATGTAACCCAAGCCTCAGCCCTTGCAGAAGTCTGACCCTTCCCTCAGGCCTTGCACGCAGGCTTTCCGCACAGAAGATAAAGCCTGGAAAGCTGGTTACTTCCTACCACAAACTGGACTCTAACAGAACACGCCTGTCTTTATGCTGGAACCCCCAACGGCCAAGCCCGGTGTCCAGGGGCCCATCTATATCCTACGGAGCACTAGAGGTCTGGGAACGACTCCAAAGATACATATTTTTCTTTCTAGATTTTTCTGCTGCACTAGGTTAAAATAGATCATTTACTGATTTTTATTTCTTCCTTTTTGGGTGGGGAGGACTTGAGAACCTTATCAATATTTGCCCCCGTCCCTCCACTGACTTTCGTTTAGGAAAAACTAGAATGACCCAAGGAGAAGAGTTGAGAAGAAAGGCCCAACCCTGTGGTGCTCAGAGCAGGCAGGGGACAGAATAAGATAGAAGAATTGATAATTTGAACTCCTGTCCCTAGTGTATCTTTTAATAAGGGGGTGTGAAAACATGAGATGTTTGCAATTCTGTCCCTGCTTTACATAGACCAAAGTGACCCTGACCTCTGCTGGGGTTGTCAGACATGGCAGTTGGCACATGTGTCACTGGACTACAGGCCTGGAAAGGTACAATTGGAAAGTACACATCATTTAAAGTACACATCCTCACAGGGCCACCTCCTTGACACACACACACACACACACACACACACAATATCTTGATGTACCCTTCTTGACAGAGTCTTACTCTCACACAAATCAAAAGCTACCCAGATGTCAGACATTAAGCCTTTTCTCCAATAGAAAGAGTCAGGCTACAATCATGGTCACTGTAGCCTTCTTTGGGAAATAGTTTAGGATAACAAACAAAATGAAACAAAAACAAAACCAGAAAGAGAAAATCAGCAGCTAAATCCATGTAGAGTACTCATGGCCTGATCGTGAGCCCTGTAGAGTACTCTCCTAAAGAACAACCAGAGATTGTTTCTGGAGAAGAGACAGAACACTAGGATTCGAGATGGCTATCTCAAAGAGATCACCAGCAGAGACACGCCAACTCCAGAGAGGTGTATAGCAGACACGCTCCAAGGCTAGGCGGCTAAAGATGTCACCTACCAAAGAAGCTGCCACGTCCCAAAGCAGAAGAGATGAGACTCAAAACCTAACCATGAGCTGGGGACTTCAAAGGAGACACCAGCTCTTTTTCTCTAAGAAAGGAGGACGTGCGGGCCCCCAGCAACCTTGAGCAACCCACTCCATCCCAGCATGCAGACGGCAGAGCAAGCTCGAAACCAAAGGGCTTTCTGACCCTAGGACCAAGTATCTGGTCTCTTCTCAAGAAAGTGTCAAGTAGATTTTAGGAGAAGGAGGAGCAGACACTGCAGCTGAGCAAAGGGGAGGTAAAAGAGCAAGAAAGCCTTGTTACACATTTAATGTAGAGTAGTTCAGGGCGTGGCTGTGGGGGTGGGGGTGGAGGGCATGACTGTGGGGGTGGAGGGGGGAGAGTTGAGGGTAGGGGATGGGGGGGTGGGAAATTGTCCGTAGTCCATCTATCTGTGGCTCCCCTCTTCCTGGAAAAGGACAATGCATAAATCTCTGGAGGCCCAGGCAACGTGCTTGTTGGCCGCCATGCCCACCTTGGGCAGAAGGCTGAATGGCAAAATGAGAGACGGGGCGGGGCAGGGGGGGTCTTTTCTACCTTGGTGTGTTCTCCTTGGCACCACCTCTCCAGACCTTTGGCAAAGGAAGCCAAGGCAAAACATGGAGGCGCTCGCTGGGTAAGCGGGAAGTGCCGCGAGCATCGACGAGAGGCACGGGCAAGGAGGGAATAAACCACACTCCATAGAAAAAGAGCCCCTTGTCTACAGCCTGACGACGCCAACAGTGGGAGGGAGTGGAGGGTAGACAGGGAAGGAGGCAGCGTGAGACCCCCTCTCCAAGATTCTGGAGTCATTTCAGACATGCCCCTGTGGCAGCAGCAGAAGCGTGGACCCCAATCCTCCCTCAAGCCGCAGCCAGGGAAGGCAAGCGTGGAAAGCTTTCTTCTTGCCTGTTTTTTAGCGGGGAAACCTCTTGCCAAAGAGACTGGGAGCCTGTTAGGTCAGGAGGGGTGATGTCAGGCCAACTAGTGCGGCAGGGTCCCCCAAAGAAACCTGCTCTGGAAACTGCTGACATCATGAGATGCCGCTGGCATACAACCCCTAGGGAAAAGCTGTCAATGGAAGCCAGGTGATGCCATCAACAACAAAGGGACAAGTTGCACAGAAGATGGGACCAGGACCTGTGATTTGGTGGTAAAATGTCTTTTGTTAATGAGCCCCATTTGCACGTGTTAATTCACTGCGTGGATGCTGACTCTGGAGCGGAGGAGGAGGATCAAGTCCCATCCCTCTTCCTGTGACACAGGCCATGTATGAAGACATGGCCTCTGGCCCAGCACTCCTGATACCTACCTACCTCTCCGGATTCCTAAATAGCCTCTAGAATAGTCCCAACCAACAGCAGGCAGCCCTGGCCCCCAATGCTGGATGCCTGGCGTCAATCCCTCTGGTGCGAGTGCAGCTGGGACAGCATGCTGACCAAGGACGGCACAACTGCAGGCGCTCTGTGTGATCCCCACCACACTCAGGGTGCCCTCAAACACACAACTCTGAAATAGTCAGAAGTGGGGTAGGGGGGTGTCAGGCTCACTGGTCTGCCCCCCTTTGTTTCTGGCCTCACTTCCTGCAGAGTCAGGCTCTCAATGTTTGCTGATTGAGCATTAAAACGGAAGGGAGCAGAGGGAAGGGGCAGGGAGTGGAGAGACAGACAGAGGCCTCTTCCCTGGCTGAAGAGCTTTTCCTCACCTGCCATTACTTTCTCCTTATTCTTGCTTTTGTTCTTCTTTCAGGGACTACTTCACTCTTCAATTTTAGTGTCACTTTATCTCATCCTGGAGTTTGTTTTGTTTTTTTCTTTTCCTTTCCGTTTATTTTTTGCTCCTATGTGCTGCTATCCGCTTGTATCTGTCTCTTGTTATTTGTGTATCTCATGTATTTCACTGATGTTTTCTGGCTTGGTCATTTATTTTGTATTTTGTTTTGTTGTTTTCTTTTTAGTAAAAGGGGCAGGACCTGGTGGGGGGAGACGACAGGCAGGTGAAAGACTGCCTAAGATAAACACATCCCCACTATTTGTCATGGGGCAAGCCGTCTCCTCCTTCCCCGTACATTGCCCTCCAGTGGATCAGAAGTGATCATATGTGGGGGTGGAGACATAGCTCAGCTGGCCAAGTGCTTGTGGTGCCAGCATTAGGGACCTGAGTGCCCATCCCCAGCACCCACATAAAAATCTGGGTGCTACAGAGCGTGCCTGCAGTCTCAGCGTTGTGAAGCAGAGAAAGAAAACTCTCTGGAGTTTGCTGGCCAACCATCATAACCAGTGGGTGAGCTCCAGGCTCTCAGAAAATAATATGGGCAAACAATTAGAGGCACCCAATGTCAACTTCTGATCTGCACATGCACACATGCACATGTGCACCCCCACGTGACTTCCCTCATCCCCCTCTGGGACCTTTCTCTTTGTTCTTCAGATCTACCAGCTACTGGAAGGCAATCTAAGCTTGGAGGTCCACCTGACCTCCTGTCCCCTTCTGCTCCAGGCCACCTTCATGAGAGCCAAGAGATGCCCATTTGCAGTCTCTTCCCTAGAGGCTGGTGGCTGACAGTGCCAATGCCCCTGACTAGCCTTCATTTTGAGGCTACCAAACAACTCCCAAGGTCCAACCTCACCCTGAGAGCAGTTTCTTTACCTCCAAAGAGGCTCATATGGCAGGGGCCGTGTCTCCCTCACCTTTGATCCCAGCCTCAGGAAACACCTGGCCACCATAGATTCTCTCTGTTGAAAGGATACAGTCATTTCCCTAAAGACATTCTAGTAAAAGTTCATTTTCTAAAGCACTGCAAAGTGTTGGGGAAAGAGAGTGTGCACAACAAGGGCAGGCAAGCAGAGGTTGTGGCCTCTGCTCTGAGGGGTTGACGTTCAAACCATCTGAGAGTGGGGAGGGGCCTGAGAAGGCGGGGGGGGGGCGGGGCGCAGTCTGAGGAAGGAGGAGGAGGACAAAAAGGCCTCTCCTCTTTTCAGAACCCTGAAACGAACTGGGAAGAGGCTCTAAGCAGGTGACAAGAGCATCATCTGGAGTCACTAGACTGGTCATTTCTGCTATTCAGGTTTTAGCTCCTTCCAGGAAATGTATGCAGCAAATCACAACCAGCCTCTTCCAACTTCTCAGATGACACTTTCGGGCCTCGGTCCCCAGAGGAAATTCTTGGGGGTCATTTAAATGAGAAGTGTCCCCCAGAGGCTTGGCCACTTGGACACGTGGTTCCCAGTTGGTGGCACTGTTTGGGGAGGGTTAGGAGGTGTGGCCTCGGTGGAAGAAGCATGTCCCTGGGTCCAGGCTATGAGAGCTTAAAGCCTCATGTTCCCTCAAAGTTCAGTCTCTGTCTGTCTGTCTTTCTGTCTGTCGATCTGCCTCTGTCTCTCTATGTCTCTCTGCCTCTTGCTTGCCATTGAAGATGTGAAAAAGCCTGCTGTCATGGCTGCCCCCTGCTACAGGCCTTCCTACCATGATGGACTCGTATCCCTCTGGAACTCAAAGCCCCCAAAAACCTCTTTTCCCTCCCATCCATTGCCTGCTTTATGGTATTTTATCACAGCAACAGCACTGATACATGGTTGTTTGTATTGCATTGTTATTTTGTACTTTCACATCCTGGGTTGGTGAACTGATTCCTAAGTTCTCTTGGAAAGGGAACTGTTTTGTGTGATCTCCAGTGCCCCATAGGTGTAGAAAGGACTTCAGTAGCTTTCTCTACAGCTCCAACGCTCTGGCCCTGGCGGCTGAGCCCTGTCACTGCTGTTGGCATTTAGGTAGCACGTGTGTCTCCGTCATTCTGTGTGTGCTGATAATCTCTTGGTGTCACCCTGGATGCCCAGCCAGAAGACTTTCTGCATCCGGACCCGCTGGAGCTGTTTCCTAGTCACTGATTTTTCTCAAGTCTGCAAAGCCTAACACCTCTTCAGACCTTTTCTCAGACTTGGGCTAATCAGAGCCTGTTCATTTTGGGGGTGGAATAAGGAGAGAATGCACCTCAATAACTGGCTATCAGCAAAACGAAGTGTGGCTCCCAATACCAACAAGCTGTTACTGCAGCAGAAACTTCATCTTCATCTCAACCCCCCCCCCCCCCCGAGAGTAAGTGTTCATCCTTGAGTTTAATGCAAAAAGAGAACCGATCGGTGGCTAGGAGTGGGTTTGACGCTGGGAGAGAGAAAGAGTGAAGAGCTGGGGACAAAAGAGAACATTCCATTTTTCTTACTGTGCAAAAACGGGCTGAGGGCTCAGCCAGCCCAGTCTGTATTCTCTTCAGTTTTAACCTTATTTTTGACGCTCTTTCCCAGCATGCATCTCACCTACCCCTCTTTCTTCTCTAAGAACCAAAGGGGAGAGGAAACAACCCCTCTTAGATACTCTCCATTTGAGCTGGAAATGACTCAAGCAGGCACTCTGGCTCACGTCTCATGGTTTTGGGCCTCATCCAAATCTCATGCTCAGGTGTCACTCTTAACGGTTGAGTCCTGACTTCCCTTCAGAGAAGGGCATTCAGTTACCACAAGACTTCCGAAAGACTGGCTGGCTGGCAGCTGCTGCTTTCTCCCTCCTCTCAGATCCAATGTTCCTCGCTAAGGTTCTAGTTTCAGGAACACCCCACCCCACCCTCAATCCCCTGTCAATAGTCTAGCGTCTCTGCTCACACCCAAATTCCAGGAAACATCTATGATTCCAAGGACCAACATGAAAGGCATGCCAGACATTGAGAGAGAATCCTTCAGAGGTTCCTGTAGCTTTTAAAACAGTTGAAGTCTGAAGTCAAAGTCCCTTATTCTATTTGAAAGTGATGCCATTTGTACTTCTGGGCCAGAAGCCTGCCATCAGGTGAGTCCAGCCCTGACTAAGCAATGGGGAAAGGCATGTGGAGGTGGCATTGAATACTTCAGTGGGACAGTGGGAGGACAGAAAAGAAATGAGACAGAGGACCCCCCATGGGGCACTTTTGGGCAGTGAGAGGACTGAGGAGATGGAACAGAGCAGGAGATACTTCCAGGCTGGGTCTCAAAGGCAGCTAGGAAAATGAGGCTGTCTTCTCAATGGCCCCAGCCTGCGCTGGCAAATAGGAAATCTGTAACCTGGAGACCAGGAGCTCCCTAAGGGACAAGGAATTGCCTTTGCCCACGATGTACTTTTTCCTGGGAAGCATTACTCATTGTAAAGTAAAATAGAAGCCTCATCCACTTCCTGTGGTTTATGCCTCTCACAGAATCCTTGTCTTCCTCATGTGGTCCTACTCACTCTCAGTCATCATGTCTTTTAATCCACATCCTCTATAGGACAGTGTGGGCCCAGTTCAAGGTCTCAGCCATCAAAGCATCTGAATTGCCAACTGGATGCCATTTTCTATGGGGCTCCCCTTTCAGGTAGGAGGTCCCTTAAGAATTTACTTTTCTGTTCTAGCCCCCTTTGAGCCAACTGTAATTCACAATACAGACTCTCCTAGAAGAGACCACTTCCTTGAGTCAGGGTCTGAGACACTATCAGAGGTTGGGGATCTGTACTCTATAAGCTCTCGGACACTCCTGATGAAAGCTGTAACTCCCTAGGGGTCTTAGGGCTCCTGGGCAGTGATGCTGGGTATGGCCACTCACACAGCAAGGGCAGGCTGGCAGTTCATTCCCATTTTAACCCTGATTGCAATCAAAGTACCTCCAGCATGCCTCCCCCCACCTCCTCTCTCTCATGTAGCCCAGGCCTCATGGGACTGGGTTGAGTGGCAAGGGAACCAAAGGAGACCAAAGAGCCTCATGGGACTTGAACCAAGTGCAGGGGCGGCTTGCAGTCGTGGTTGGCAGCAGTCTGGGCCTTCCAGGAGGTATCTGGGAAATTCCCAGTAACTGTTCCTGCCTCAGTTTGTAATGCTTGCAATATTTTTCCTTCCTCCAACAAACTCAGGTCTCTATCTTGCCTCTTCTGAGTATTTTTTTTTAAAGCGGGAAACATACCATAAAAGCTACCACCGTGACATTTACTGTATTCACAACGAGTAGCAAGCCTCCCCTGAGCTCCAGGCTGGCTTCACCATTGCAAAGGGAAACTCCAAAGACCTTGAAGTCCTTCAGGTCCCCTCTAAGTCAAGCCTGTTCCGCTAGCATCCATCTGCTTCCAGTACCCGTGGATGTGCTTATGTGACACATTTTACAAAGTCAAGCCATGCACTCTGGCCTTTTGTGCCTGGCTTCTGTAACACTTTTGAGTTTCACCCACGTTCTATAACCATTTGTCAGCCTGCCTGCTATTCTGTTTGGTGAGGCTCCAGATGCCTCATATTTTGTTTACCTGTTCATTCACCGATGACCGGCAGAGCTGCTTTGGCCTTTGCACTAGCACCAGGACTGCAGTGTCTTTGCACATCTGTGCCCGCATCTCTCTTTGAATGCCTCCTTGCAGCTTTTGAGGGAGAGGCCTAGTGACAGAGGTCAAGCCCACAGGGCATCACACCGTAATGCTTTGTTCGGCTGACTCGACACTTCCTAGCCTTTTGTCACATTTGCTGCCGCTTTACATTTGTCTTGCAGTGGGCAAGGACAGCAGCGTCTCCACAATCTCACAGGCACCAACCATTTTCTGTTTTTGTTATAGCTGTCTTAATCCGTGTGAACTGCTGATCCTCCGTGGTTTGCTTTCACAGTTACACAAAGACTAAAGACTGGGAACACATTTTCATGTGGCTTCTGGTCCTGTGTCTTCTTTGGAGAAGTGCTTGAGGTGTCGTCTCCTGTTGAATTCTAGAAGTTCTTTAGGTCTTCTGAAACCAGACTTATCAGACATATGACAAGGATAGCTGTACCTGTGGGCATTGTCTTTTCAGCATGTTCAGAGACATAAAAGTACAAAGTTTGATGCTACTCATTTCTCCCTCCTTTGGGGCTTTTGTATCGTATCTAAGAAACCACAGGCAAATCCAGGCTTAGATGGCTCCCAGGACACTGGAAGTGGCCCTGGTGCCTTATGCACAGCCCTGAGGCAGCCTGGCACTGTGCGTGGCAAACCTGAGTAGCCCAGTTCCTGTTTGTCACCAGCTAAGCTGTGCCAACACCATATGTGAAAAAGACGGTGCTTTCCTCCCTTAAGTACCTCTGGCATTCTCGCTGAGCACCAGCTGGCCTTACAAGCATATTCCTGTCTTCCTCGAGCTACGTGTCCACATGGTGAGAGGAACATGCTGTTTGCCTGGATGAGCTTCACAGGACAGCGAAGAGCAGGCCCTTCCCTTTTAAGGTTATTTCTCAAAAGTTCTTGATTTCTCATGACTTGACAGCAATTTGGGGAAACCTACTATATTTGAATCAATGCTGATCCTACCAGGAACCATGGATTTCCAGAGACACCCTGAGATACAGAGCTCTTGGTACGAAATGTCAGATTCGGGGATCCAACATGGGTCCTTAGCCTTGGCGGTCAGGGAGTTTATCACTAGGATCAGGAGGATGGCACTTAACAAAATTCTGCCTCCTGAAAGCCTGCCCCTCCCCCCCCCCCATCCTCCTGGCGCCCTGTGAAATCCCGATTCTGCACCAAAGGACAGCAGCTGGGGGGGGGGGTTGGCGCAGGGCTGGGCATCGTCACAGCAGAAGGCCATGCTCCTACTTTTAACTTGTCATCAGCACCTAAATCACAGGGGCCCTTTGCTGATTCTAAGACGCCTGGCTACTGGCAGTCTGCGCCAGGGAAGGCTTCAGTGATAAACAGCACAAAGGCTTGGCTTTGCCTAACCCCTTTGCCTCCAGGGAGAGACAGGGAAACCCAGCCAGCCTAGTTCTGCCTAAGATGGCCAGGGAGCACTTGAAGTGGAAGACTGGACCCCTGCATGCACCTGCGGAGCTCAGCATGGGAGCCAATGCTGGAGAGATGGGCCTCTGACACAGCAGGCACACAGCTGGGCTCACCTCAGGTGGGAAGGGAGATCCTCTCAGATGTTTGACAATGGGGACGTTGAGGGAGCAATGGCTCTGACCACTCAGCAAGTGTGAGAAAGAGAAGGGCTTTGGGAGCTCCCCTTTCACAGTCTGGCCTCCTGTCAGCCTGTCAAGAGGGCCTGAGTCACACAGGGCAGGACCTGCTTTGAAAGGAGAGAGTGCTCCCAAAGGCAACCAAGCCCAAGATCTGCTCCTGTCAGGTCATGACAAGGCTAGGGTGGGGCGGGGAGGAGTGGGGTCAGTTTGCAAGCTGACCCCTGGACTTTTCTCCCGATGAGGCCTCAGTGGGGTCACTCCTGAGCCTTTTCCAACAGCAGAGCTACTCAGCAGCAAGAGCGCATCAGTCCCGGAAGGGGCTGAGGGTGCGGGGCCAGGGCTGCTCCTTAGCTTGACTGGAGGAAGACTTGTGGGGACCACAGTGAACCGCAGTCTCTGGAGCATCCTGTTCAGAAGAGTTCCTTCACAGGCCTGAGATTGGCCACTTTCGAAAGCCAGTCTCTGTACTGTTGGCACTTCTAGGGTGGCAAACTCAGACCAGCCCTGCATCTGCTCTGTGGGCCACCAATGGGATTGCTGGCAGGTGCTTCCCCCCTTACACCCCATCTGCCCCTCCCACACCCCGTGTCTGCATCCCTTATTGCCAAAGAAATATGGGGTGCCTGTGTAACTAGCTCCTCACAGAAGCCCTAGGCCCAGGTCTGCAGTGAACTCCCTGTGGAAAGTCCTCACACAGGTGGTCCTACAGTTTAGAGCAGAAGCTTGCTCCTGCATCCTGGAGACTCCCCTGGCATGGAATCTGGCCCTTGTGCCTGAGCCTTGGCTTTTGGCTGATTTTGCTCTGTATCCTCTGAGAGAAATCACAGTTGTGACTGCAACTCCATGCTGAGTCCTGAGAGTCCTGCTAGAGACTTGTGAAGGTGTGGTGGCCTTGCGGGGAAGCTCAGCACCTCAGCCAGGTCTTCCTCCTATCTCTCTTTTATATGTGAGAGCACCATGCAGGGTGAGGATCAGGCAAAGGAAGAGGAAAAACAAGTTTCTATCTATTGGACCTACTCTGTCGCCTTCCATCTTCTTTTCCTCCCGGCACCCCCCCAAATTCGGACACTAAACTAGTTGTCTCTTATGCCTTACCCCTCACTATCCCTCCCTCAGAGGCTTTGCAAAGCCCCTCACTGCCTCCAGCAGTCTCTTGAGTGCATGGCTTGCTCTGGAGCTCATGCTGGCGTGGACAGCAGCTTCCTTGCTGGCTGCTCTTTGGACAGTGTCAGCCTTGACTTCCCAGCCTTTGCTGGTCTCTGGTCCTTCACCATCCCTCTTTCAAGTGTTTCTTTGCTTGCTCTCCCTCTGCTGGGCGGTTAGACTCCTCTGTCTACCCCGAGGTCAATGCTGTGTCTCTACATTTGTCCTTGGCACATCCTGAAATGTCAGTGCTGTGTTCTTCCTCCACTACGCTCTCTCTCCTGCCAGGCCGGCCTAGGGAAAGGATCCAACTGATGACAGGGGTATGGGCAGAGCTTCCTTCTTTTGCCCTGCTTGTCCCAGGTGGGCAAGGAATTATTATCTGGGCTGTCTCGATGTCTGTCGATAGCCAGGCCCCAGCCTGCTGCCCACAACTTTCTCAGGTTATGTCACTATTGACATCAAAGCAGGCTCAGGCCTCGGTCATTCAGCAATTTCATGTGGCCACAGAGGCTGGCCACCCTTACCGAGCTGGCATTATGATCACAGACTCAAAGGAACATCGTGTTTGCCTGGCAACTCTGTGTCTTGGTAACTGAGGCACAGCCAGAGGTAGTAAACTAAAATTATAGCAACCTCCCTCCCCTTCCTTCCTCGAGTGACAGTTGCCAGGGCCCACTGGACACAGCAGCCAGCACTCAGCCTCAGGGTGGTAACTCACACACCACCTTCCAGAATGGCCCTTCCACCCTTCCAGGATGATTTTCAGGGATTTCACTTGGGCTCTCTGAAACTTCCTTCAAGAGGTTGGAGGATATATGAAAAAATATAAAACTAGAATTACTGAATAGATTTGCAAAAGTTGGTGGTAATGATTTTCAACTGTAATAAAGCACTGTTTTTTCAGGCTCAGTAACTAGACTCTTATTGACCTGTTCTCCCGAGTATCTGCTGCTCAGGTTGGAGAATGCCAGGAAAGGGTTTTCTTGGGTAGGTTTGAAGCCGTCATGCTTGCAGCTTATCCTTTCAGGAGGACTTTGCCTATTGGTGCATCAGTGGTGTCTGGTAGCCATTTTCCCATGAGACTAGACTGTCAGAGCTTCCTCGGGAGGTTAGGGTTTCACCTCCAGTCTTTCAGCCAGGAACAACAACAAGAGGACGTGGCCAGGAAAGAAGGGTTGTTAATGTTAACCACAGAGAAATGGGCAGAGCAGCGGATGGAGCAAGGAGTTGGTGGGAGGTAAGTGGGACGCCCACCTCTTGGTAGCATCAGCAGTGGTCCCAGTGATCTCGGCAGAGTAGGGCTGTCATTAGGTTGGACATCTCGTGCCTCCCACCCTTTGGAACAGCAGAAGCATCCGAAGTGACATGTAAGGCGTGTAAGGTACAAGGAGGGCACTATGGCAAAACCCAGGTCACTCTCTACCTTCTGTCCCAAGCTAAATGGATGATTACATACTTGGTAACGTCCAGGAGATGCAAGGGGTCAAAAGAGACACCCTGGAGTCTGGTGTGCCTACAGACCTCCAAACTTTCTCAAGGTTTCCAAAGCTGACAAGACAGGAAGGCTGAGGTCCTGGCTTACTTTAGAAATTTCAGGTTGGGGGTGGCAGCTGAGTGGGCGTGAAGTTCATTGCAGTGCCCTTTGCAGGGCTCCTGGGAGGAGCACTTGATTATTCAGTGAGGGGCATTCGATTGGGTAGGTCTTGCGACATTTTCATTAGCCACCCCCATTCATTCATTCATTCATTCATTCATTCATTAAGACATTCATCCATGCAGCCAACATTTAAAAAAAAAAAAAAAACCTTCTGTCCTGCGAGCATTGTGCTACATGAGTCAAGACACTGGCTGCCAACCTTGAAGAGCGCCTAGTCTCAACCCTTGCAGCCACCACTGCCTATCACGTGTCCCCCTCACTAGACTCCCTCGCATTCATCTCTCATTCCTTAGTTGAACAGTCTCTCATTGTAGACTCTTCAAACGTTGACTAAGAGTCTCCCTGTAGTGGGTTCTACAATCTGTGTTACCCACCACGGACACTTCTCAGATCCTCTACCAATTCTTTGGACACACTCTGAAGGAAAGGTGGAGGTTTTTCCAAGAACAAGAATTGACAGAGGCCTGTGAGTGAGGACACCAGGCTACCCAGACCCTTCTCCTTGGCCTCCTACCCAGGCTTTCCAATTTCCTCCTTGTGGGGGTTGGGGGGAGGCGAGCGGGAAACAAACAGCCAAAGCCACAGCAGACAAACTGTATCATGCCTCATTACAAGGGCCTGAAGAGGTCTTGCAGACCAGTCCTTCCATCTTCAAAAGTCTTCCCCAGCAAGCATAGGGCCTTTGGCACACAAGTGAAACTCTCAATCATTCAGGGCGCTCTTCAAGGAGTGGGAGAATGAAGAAATATCCCTACTAAAGTAAAATACCAGGACAGCTTCAAACTCAGCCGGTTTCATATCTTTGACATGAACCATGTGAACCCTGCAGAAAAGGCAGGAGAGCTGCAAGATTTCTAACCACTGGAAGGAGGAGATGGGCCCAGGCTTTAGTGACCACCCACAAGCAAGAGGGGTGGGCAGCTAATGGGTAATGAAAACACCCCAAATAGACTTCCCTATTGCATAGCTGGCCCTTAGGACAGCCTTGAAAAGAAGGTCCAAGATAGCCCTAGATGTGATACCACCAACCCCGGTACACTATAACCCAGAGAAACAAGAGTAAGTCCAAGCTGGCAGCGTGGCCTTCCATAGCCGCAGGAGGTATCTCTGTCTCGATGCTGACGCTGAGCACAAACTCCTCCAAACCCCACGGACACTTGGTCCTTAGGTTCTTTATGCCCAGTCTTCTCCTCTGCAGGAAGAGAGGCCAAAATGGGGTCTTTGAAAGTATATGACATCACAATGGGTTCCGGGATTGCGGCTAGGAGAGGTGGTGCCTGGATCGAGGGACAACGTTACCAACATTGACAACCAGGGATCCGTTAACCCCTGCACTCTTCCAGCAGCCCCCAGAGGCTCGCTATTGCTAATTCATCTTCATTTTACAGTTGAGGAAAATGGGACACAGAAGATTTTTAAGAATGTCGCCTAATGTCACCCAGCTGCTTCTGGAACAAAATGTTCGTCACTTTTCCATACCTAGCTCTTCACAGACCCTTGGAATGTGGCCTTAACCTGCATCCAATTCACAAGCTTGTTGTGGAAACTGTCCCAAAAGGGGAAGGAAGGACGGTGTGGCCAGAGGGCCAGCTGTCAGGTTGGAAAGGCTCCAAGGGTCGGTAGGTCAGAGCCTTCCTAGGTCTGGCATGTGGGACTGCCTTCTGCCTTTCTTTTCTCATTACAGTCTGGATTGTGGCTTTTTAAATTTCTTTGCCTGGTAGGCACGCTGTCTCCATAAGCCTCAGCCCATTTTATTGGTTTGCTGTCCCCGCCTTCTGCTTCTCACCTGGTCTCCTGTCCCAACCCCCCACCTCTCTTTTGAGTGATGTTTCCGCACCTCTGTACTGCTGTGCTAATATTCTTTACTTACGTCCTCTGCTGTTTCTACGACATGTTAACCTTTAGGATTTTTTTCCCTCAGCTTACAAACTTTTCTGTATATATGTTGTTAAATCTGTGTCTGTGTTATTGCCCCTCGGCTCTTACAAAGCTGGCAATCAAACTCAACGATTTGCTTATGGTAGGGTCCAGGAGGTGAGGAGGTATTCACTTTTCAGAATAATTTTTTAATGGCTTAAAAGCTCTTACATCTCCCTCCAGCTTTAGTCCCTGGGCACAGTGCCACCTCTATAAGAAATCTGTGCCTCCAGTGCTGTGCCCTATCCTCCGCAGGCACCACTCCCCGTAACCAGAAGACATGACCCCCCCTCTCGCCCCCCAAAGCTGCTTTTCTGACTTGTACTCATTGTCTCTCACACAGCTTCCCCGTGGAAGATGCCCCAAGCTCCTCCTCACGTGACTCCACCCCCTGTTGCCTGTTGACGTCCCTCCGCACAGCCTGTCAAGGGAATACAGATCCCAAGACCTTTTGCCTGCTAATGGCCTCCACGCTCCTACGGAATATGGCTCCTTCCTACCTAACTTGAAGGCTCCGTGGGCTTCGATAGCTATATACCCCTTGACCGTGTTTGTCTGGGACTTCCAGGGTCATGAAGTTGGCTTAGGGCTTCCTTCAAGGGACCATTCTGGTGGCTCTAAGTTCAGGAACGAGACAGTAAAGCCAGTCTTATATCAGCTGCCTCTCTTCACTATCCCACAATAACACATGCATTCCTCAAAGAGAAGCACGCACGCCTATTTATTTAACTTACTCTCCCAGAGTCCATACACTTTTTGCTGAAATGTTTCTTTGGTGTCTGGGTGTAGGCGTGCGGGTGTGAATGCATGTGCTGCTGTCGTCAGGGTATTGATAGAGACGTAGTTCACACACACACACACACACACACACACACACACACACACACACACACACACACCAATAGCACACCAGACAGATGAGGAGTGGCAAGTGGGTGAAGAGCAATGTTCCGACCCTGGCTCCTGAGCTACAGTTGAGACAGAAACTCTGTTCAGAGTAGGGGAGGGGCGGCCAATCTGTTCTAAGTGCTTTAAAATTCAAGTTCTGAAATTTGTACTGTCTTACGAAAGAAGGCTTCTCTAATGACTGTTACCCAGCGAAATGAAAGGCGCCACCTTTCAGCAGAAGCTGGGCCTCCAGGAATTGCACCTACTTATCAAACAGTGAGCATCACCAAACTTGTTCACTTCGCCTCGTCACTCTGTGTGCCCCACCCTCTGTGAGAGAAAAATGTCTCCCCATGGTTCCTAGTTTCTTCCATTGCTGGATTCACGACTGGCTGGACCTTCCAGCAATACTGTTTGCCCTGCTCTCTCCCCTGGCAAAGGCAGCTGCCCTGGAGAAGTCCCAGAATTCCCTGTCTTCTTGTGCCGACTGCAGGACCCTGGCTTTTTTTTTTTTTTTTTTTTTTTTAATTTTTTTATTCCCAAGGATAGTCCTGAGCTCCCAGCCCTGTCCTCTATTGATTTCTGGAGAACGGGGGGGGGGGGGGGGGGCAACTTAGGCATTATATAGTGAGATCTGAGGTCAACAGTGATAGTCTTAGCTGGGTGAGACATTGGCTTTCACATTCATAGTTTAAGATTTTTGTCTAATTTTGAAACACCAAAAAGATTTATAAGGAGGTATTTTTGAGTCACTTGTTGAATTCTATTTTAACAATGAAGTTCTCTTTGAATTTAAAAATAGTTTTTGGCTGATTCAGGTAACCAAGAAGCTGCCTTATAAGTGTAAGCTGTAGAAATGATTCCTTGCCCTACTCTAACAGCTCTGTCTTCTTTTATGTGGGCACACATATATTTCCTCTTGTTCATTTATTTTCGACATTTTAGAAGCATTTTATTTAAATTATATCTCCTCTTCACCAGCATATTAAGTTTTTCCTTTCCCTCTGTGTGTTCTCTTTCCTTTACAAGTCATGTATTTTTTTTCTACGCCCATTCATAATGATCTCTAAGTTCCTGACACACATGATTGAATTCATGGAAGTAAAATGGGAGGGGCAATGAAAAATTTCCAGTCCCATTGGTTATCCCTTCTCTTTCCTACCAGCATTCACATTTGTCACAGGAAGAATATACCCAGCTACTCAGCATGCCCAACTGGGGCAAACAGATTGGGCCTCCAACAGTAGGCCTCCAAGAGCCCGTTTTCCATCGACAGTTTAATCTCAGGAGTCCCAGGTACTGAGAGCTGAAAGCCCATTTTGAAAGCTGGAGGTGCCTCTCTCAGACTTAACACACCTGTCAGCAGACACCTTTGGGGACACGAGGGAACAGACTGGAACTTGCGAAGGTTAAAAAAAAAAAAGCTGTCCCTGAGAGTGCCAGGGACGAAGTGGAATAGAGACACAGATTCCAAACCCTCAAAGGAATGGGGACCCCTTTGAGGCAGATAATGAGCTCCATAGTGCCAAAGTATGTTGGGGGTCTGTGTTCATGAAAGTAAAGGAAATGTCGTAGTAGAAAGGTACCCCTTGGGGTCACAATCAGGAACAGAGGAGAGGAGGGGCAAGGAATGTGTAAGTGGGCTTGGAGGTGTGTGATGGGACTCCACTAGGGATGCAGAACTTCAGGCAGAGGTCCCTAACAAAATAGGCTTCCCAAATAGCTCCTCTCTGTCCTACTTGTGTTTTGATGATATTTTTGGCTGGGTTCAAGGAGGCAGTGTCCTGGAGTCCTGTGACTGGAGGGCGTAGGGGCAGTCACTTCAGCTGGGGGTTCAGAAGTTGCAGTTACAGTTAGACAGGGTGGCGGGGGGCAGGGATGAGTAGCATCCTCCTGGCTGTGATAGTAACCCCCAGCAGTTCTGGTTTCATGGTGGCTGCAAACCCAGAGGCTCTGATCTTTCACACATTGACCAGGGTTACATGCCTAACAGGTAGGATTTGGAGGAAATCAGGTCCTTCCTGATTCCAAAGCGTCTAGACACTTCCAAATGTTCCCTATACTTTAGTGAGCTTGGGATGTGGGCCTAAGGCTTACAAATAAAACCAAGGAAGCAGCCTAAAGACCAAGCGCAATCAGGAGCCAGACTGTGGATTGGGCCCTTAGTGACAAAGGCCACACGCTTCCAGTTCCCTTCCTACTGTTTTGCTTAGGAGCAGGAGCAGAGCGAGGTGGGCGTGGCTGCTCCCTGCTGGAAACTTAGAAGGAATTGCATGGTTTCTCTGCCTCCCAAACCACAGTCAGAAGCACCACTAAGCCTTTCCATGCCACTGCCTCCAGCGTGGGCAGAGTGGAAGGCAGGACGGCTTCTCCCAAGTCATCAAAGGGCTCTCATCTTGCCTGACCGCAAAGCAGTTTCTCACTTGAAACTGAAAATATCTTTAACACACTTACACGATGGAAAATAGAAATTAGAAAAAAATGAAAAACATTCCTTATCAATTTCTCACTGTGTGGGCCACTGCTCCCTCCTCTCTAGACTAGGAAAGTGAGTGACAGAGAGAGAGAGAGAGAGAACTCAATTGTCTGACAGTGTAGAACAGTGGTTCAGTTTTGTAGTGTATGTATCATGGTATTCAAAGAACTCAATCAACCATGCTATTCTTGTAAGTTAAGGCACAGGAGAATGTTAATAAAGACTACGGCCTTGAAGACACGTGCAGGCAAGCACATGGCTAGAAACATGGTGCTTGTTAACCGGGTAGTTCTGGCAGGGTGCAGGCGGGGAAGGACTCAGTCTTCTTTCAGGGAGTTTGACCCATGCTCCATGAGTATTTGGGTAACACAAATTGGGATTCTTTTTTCTTTCCCTTTTTCTTTTCGTGGGGGGGCACAAAGGTTGGGGGGAAGACCTGGGAGGAAGGGGAAGTGAGTGTAATCAGGGTGCATGCTGTGAGACCCACCAATAAAAATGTTAAAAAAAAAAAAAAAGAAAGAAGAAGTAGCATTATACAAAACTGCACACAGCAGCAGGTACAGCTCTATTTATTTCACAAAAGGTCTTTGGGTTGAAAAGAATGACCAACGTCAAAGATAAGTAGTAAATAAGGCTTGGAGAGGGCTGGTTTAAAAAAAAAAAAAAAGCGATTCAACAAGCTAGGAAAACATTGAAGGGGACCCGGAAACACGGTGGTAGGAGGGCAACAGATGCCTCAGCGGGGCCTTCTGAGCTAGGTAAGGGCGGGCTGGTAAGAGGGCCCCCACAGCAGGCCACAAGAAAGACTCAGCGGTGAGACTTGGGCACCACCCCAAAATCCAGAAGCATCCCAGATGGCCCACGTCCTTTAAAGAGTGCTAGGCTGTAGGAAGGGACTGGGGCCAGCCCAGCCTCACACCCTGGGCACGGTATGCTCAGTCTCAGGACAGATCTCAAAAGCCTGCCTGCGAGAGGAGCCTACCGGCTGCACTGAGGAGCGCAGGCCACCACCACCAATTTGCACTGAGCTCAACGACCAACTGCTCTGGTAAACAGACACCCAGGGCTCGAGCTCAAGGTGCGCATGCTTGGAGCCTGCTGGGAACCCCAGCCATTGGCTCCACCTTTGCACCAGAAGTCCCAGCCAATCCCAGACGCCCCTAGTGGTTGGAACGGGAAAACCTAGCGGCCGTTGGAAGGCGTTAACCGCTCCAGCCCAGGGCCCTTCAGTTGGCAGGAGCTAGGCTTCCACAGCGCTCTGCAAGGCAGCTGGGAATGGGGTGGGGTGGGCTGGGGTGGGGTGAGAGAAGGTCCTTCATCCCTAACCCTAAACTGTTGCCAAGACCTTGAACACAGCTTGAGCACAGCTATATATATTCTTGTGGTGACAGTGGCCTTAGGGTGAGATCAGGAAGGAGCTGTATGCAAGTTCAATTAAATAGTGTCACCTACCAACTTACCTGATGGCCTTTTGGAGCAAGTTTTGGGAAATTTTCAAACCCGTCACAGGAAAGAGGCATTAAACTGGGACACGTGGTCATGTGTAAACACTTGGCTTGACAGATCCACAGATAAAGCTCTCTTGGAGCACAAGGCTGGAGGTGGTGAGCCAATTTACTTCGCTGAGAGCTGGCATGCCTCCTGCCCCTTGAGTAGAGTTGTCTCATGCCAGAGAAGTAACCTCTGTAGCTTTGCCCGCCCCCACACCACCCAGACCACCCAGCTCGCCGGTACTTAGTTCACAGACGGTTTCTGCACAAGCTACTTCCTGTCTGCTTTTCCTATCAAATCCCACCCTATCCCCCACCCCCGCCCCATATGTGAGAGGCATTCTTTCTAGATAGGAAGAAAAAAAAAACAATTCCTCAATTGACTTTTAAGTCACTCTGATGTCATTGAAGAAGTTGTTTTGTTCTTTTAGGGCCAGTACAGAACCTGTTGCACAGAGCTCGGAAGCTTGAGACAATCAGTTATGACAGTCTTAAGTTCAAATCCTGATTTTTAGACTTGAAGGGTCTGGATGGGGAAACACCAGAGATGGCAGACACTGTGGGATAGAAAGGAGAAGCTGTCCTTCTGGAAGCTACAAGCTGGGGACACGAAATTGGGTTCCCAGGAGAAGACAGCAGGGGTGTTTAAAAAAAAAAAAAAAGGATCTCTTTATCCTGTGGTGGGGTCATTCTTAAATCTCATTTTAAAATAGCTTAGACCTATATGTTAATAACACACGTGTAGTGGAATCGATTAGAGATGACTTACCGCGTTGTGGTATTGGGTGTCCTGACGTAAGGGGATAGGGGCGGGGAGCACGTTTCTTCTCTGAAGAGCCACAACCTTGTCACTCCAGGTGATCCTGGAAAAGGAAACACCACAGGGTGATGCAGTAGAAGCGAAGGTGTAATTCTAAGGGCCCTTAAGATATTGGGATTTAATCTTGTAGGAATTGACTACCTTGGGGGCAGGGTTGCAGTGCAGGATGCTTTTTTGAGCAGCAGGAGTTGGGTACAGCTGACGCACGATGGTCTTTGTTAGGTCCATAGTTCCTATGAGTCCCATCCCCTGGCATGCCTGGATCCTCTTCTAATGACTGACCACGAACTACACTTGTGTCCGTCACCCACCTTCCAAAATTAGAAAGCCTTCATTTATCTCTGATGAGTCTCCTTTTCCCCCCAGTCTCCTTTTTAACACCACCAAAATGCCTGAGGCTCGTGGGCACCATGGTTCCCTGCCCAGGCTGGAACTTTGTCCTCTGCGTTGAGTGACAGAGTGCTACATACAGGTGGGAACCTGGGGTCATGTCCAGCTATAGCGCATGCTAAGTCTTCTCTATCTGAGACCCAATGGAAACCAGTAAGTGAGCTGAGCTGAGCTGAGATCTAAGGAGCTCCAAGCAGGAGACCCAGCTCCGCTGGAGGTTAGGCTACGAGGAGAAAATGGGATGGAAACACAAAATGTGGATGTGGCATGAATCCAAACTCTTTCCTTTTGTTGAGTGTGGTCTGGTAGCTCTTGCTGCCACTCAAAGGACATGGGCTGGCCTTTTTGGAGCAACTGTGACAGACAAGTCACCAATTGTGCCTGTTGGGTCAATCGACAGACCCTTGAAAGGGTTGGTTTCTAGGTTGATGGTAACACAGAGCTTTTGATGACAATCAAGTCAAAGGAGGGAGTCACTTGTAGACCCTTGGATTCTGCCTCTGTGGGTGGTTAGATGGTGCTTTTCAGTAGTTAATGCTTCCCTTTCACATAAGCTTAAGTTGGTCTGATCCTTGCCATAAAGAAAAAGTCTATTCAGAAAAGATGAAAAAAAAAAAAAAAAAAAAAAAAAAAGAAGACAGTTATCAAAGCAGAAACCCAGATAAGAATATAGGTGGGGCATTAAACATGGCAGAGAAGTTAGGGTCCAGCAACAGAGGTGTCAGGCCAGCAAAAATAAATAGTTGACAAGTGAATATAGCCTTAAGGGCAAAGGGAAGGTAGGCCAGGATGCTTTAAGAAGCCAGAGACAGAACCAGGGGAGATGGAAAACTTTTCCTCTTGCTCTACTTTCTTCCTGTCCTCCTCTTTCCCCTCAAAGCCTTGCTTAGTGCTAGGTAGGTACAGAGATTGGGACAAACAGGCTCCTACTTCACCGTGGAAAGAGTGCATTATGTAGCAGGGGTTGAAAAGGGCATCTCCACTGGCTGCCTTCCCTGGCTGAGCAGCAGAGACAGCTGGAGGCCCCCAAGAACGAAGGGGGCACTGTCTCAGAGGTTCCTGGGCTCAGGTTAGAAAGCAGCTAGCTTGTGTTGCCGAGGACTCATACTGTCATCTTTGTTGTTTCTTTTTGGGCTGCAGCTGGGGGTGGTTACAGGCACAGAAGAGGCTGAGTCTGGAGGAGGCCAGTGTCACGGTTGTGGTGCTCATGGTTGTCGGCGGGAATAACTGGGCCTCCTCTCTTTTCTCCAGGTGCCCTCCATGCTGCTATGGGTTATCCAGCGGCAGCTTACCTTGGCTTCTATTGTGGCCATTGTGCAAAGTGGAAGAGAGAGGGAAAATAAATGTGTGTAAAACCCATAGGAGGCAGGGGTGGGAGGGGGACACGGCTCACCTTGTATTCCTAAATTAACAGAACAAAAAAAACCAAAGGCAAAGACTTTGACGTATAATTTACACACCTCTGCAAGCTGGGGAGCCTGAGTGCCACAAAATAAACCTCTTGTAGGAGGTGGACAGCAGTGTTGAAGGGTGCGCAGACAGACGCTGCTTGGTGAGGGGACAGGGCAGACAGACGCTCCTTGGTGAGGGGACAGGGCAGACAACGCTCCTTGGTGAGGGGACAGGGCAGACAGACGCTCCTTGGTGAGGGGACAGGGCAGACAACGCTCCTTGGTGAGGGGACAGGGCAGACAACGCTGCTTGGTTTTCACCCCTAGGGCCTTTTCGGGGTACATGTGTGCTATTTTATGAACTTTGGAAACATACACAGAACATTTCCAGGCTATAAATCTTCCAAGGGAGGCAAGGATCAGTACCCATCTAGTTTGGGACTGTAAGGTAGGCACTGGCCTAGAGGTTTAGTTGGTCTGGAAAGCTTTCTTTACTATTGGTCTTGTCAATGCACAGGTTTCCTGGGCAAAGTTCAAAATAAGTGGGGGTGGGGGGGGGAGAAACCAAGAGGCAAACAGGCACTGCTTTTACGCCATAAAGCCGTGGGTGCTGGTGGCATCACTTTCATTTTACACAAGCGTTTGGGGAATGTTTGTTGCTGTTCATGGTTCTGTAATGAGGGATGGTGTTCCAGGGAGGCAGCCACTGAAGTGACAGCATCCATCACCCTGTTTTTCTCGTTGCTGTGGGCCATTGAGACTTTGATGCTTCTACTGTTCTTGGATAGCAGTTGGTTGCCAATGACTCGACCCAGGTCCACCAGCTTAGTGATGATGGCATCAAGCCAAACGCCTCCCCTATCTTTTGTTTCTTCAAGCAGATGTCACAAGAAGAGCTGGATGCCACAAGGGTGGCCTGGCACGTGGCTTGCTTAGGGGTTCCCACCTTGATTTCTCTGACATTTTGCTTATGTTTATGGGACTTTTGCAAATTTCCCAGCATCCGCATCCTCCATAAAGTTGGGGAGTGTGTTTTCTAGGTCTCATATTTTCTCGTGTGTGAAAGCTCAGTTTTTTCCTTAAACATGTTTGCCTCTGCTCTCCCAAAGTCAGCTGCCTATGAAATGGCTGAGTGGTTCTCAGCTTTGGGGAAAAGAGAAACCTCAACCCAGAGATAACCCACCTGCCTTGCTGCTGCTGATAGCAGGTTGGGTTTTGTCTGAAATGGAGTTTAAATTCTGGAGTCTACAGTCAGCAATGCCAAATAACAAGCTTTCTGGTGCCCTTGCTTGTGGCAGTCCTTGGAGACTTGGGATTATAAATAACGTGATGGGTCTGGCCTGTAACTTTACAGAGTCCCCAGTGGCATTCACTGTCATTCCTGAGTTGAAAGGATTTGACATGGAGTCCTCCCTTGAGAGGCACAGAAACGCTGATCCTTACCCTAAACTCTGCACTTGAACAGAGTATGGCATCTGTGTTGTTCTGATGCTGCTTCTGTGAGCCATGTATACTTTGGAAAATCTCTGACTTCTTTGGGTTTTGGTTTCCTCATGGGCAAAATTGGGATGTTAATACCTACCTCACTGGCTCAGTTTGAAGATTGAATAAGCTCCATGATCTTCACACTATGCAAACCATTGTGATTGAAAAGCCAGCTTTAAACACATGTGGGGCACACAGAGAACATGTATGTGGACATTTCCACCACCTTAACTTGCTGTTGCATGCCGCCTGGCAAGTCTCTGGTTACATGTCAGTGTGGGTGCATAGAAAGGGCTTATATCTTTCATCGGCTAATGGAGGCTTCAGCCCCTCAAACTTTGAAAGCCAGTGCTTCAGACTTGAAGAAGCTGCATTCAAAAATAGTGATTACTTCTAGAAGTTTCCTCTGAACAGGATCACAGTGCTCACTGCAATGATGTTAGAGGCAGATTTAAGTCCACTCATGCGGCCTGATGTCCCGGTATTTTGTTTATATGTTTTGCGGTGTTGGGGATTGAAGCCAAGGTTTTATACATGCTAGATAAGCTCTCTATAACTGAGCCACACCCCCAGCTCATCACTGTGGCAGAACATTTGAGACTGAAAATGCTGAACATGCTCTGTGGGTTTCCAACAGATCATTCAATTGTCTTTAATTAGAAGGTGAGCAGAAAGCAAATTATTAAATACTTGACCCACAGAAAGGCGACGTGACTTGCCGTCTCGTCTGTTACCTTGTCTGAAAAGAGAGGAATGCCCTGGGAAATCTTCAGAGACCCTTAGTTTGATTTACTAGGAGAACGAGACCAAAGCGAGGCTTGAATGAACAACCAGGGCTGGAGTGAGTGAGCAGCAACGTGAGGAGGGAGTCAGAGGTTGTCAGGACTTCCTCCGTTCTGGCCAACATTCGGGCCTGGTGGATGGGGAGCCACAGGCATGACCAGAGCAGGAAGGAAGCTGGGACGCTACTCAATGCCACGGGTTCTGACTCTGAGAGACCAGGCACTCATGTTCCACACTTCACCTTGAGACCGACTTTTCAGAGAGTGAACTTTCTCGCAGCGAGTACAGTGAGGCATCTCACTGTGTGCTGGGGATGTGGTCTGGCTTCTTTGGGAAACAGCCATGCAGATGCTCCAGGACTCAAGTTACTGGAAAAGGGGGCACTGCTCGGAGAAAGGTTAGGGGAACACTGTACATTAAGGACATTGGGGTCCCCACTCCCAGTCCTGGAATATTTTAAGCATAATTTAAAAAAAATTTACCTGCAAATTTTATAAACTCTGATGGCTTTTTGGAGCATGCCATGGAGTTTTGGTTGAGGCGGTCCCTCACAAGGCATTCCATGCTTGTCTGGAGCTTCTCACCTAGTCCAGGCTGGCTCGCAGCTCACGAGTGGTGAGGGTTACAGGTGTGCAGCGCACACTTAGCTCCCATCAGAATGTCTAAGGAAACCCGCTTTTGACATGATTACAAATGCCAGAACCTCTGCTACAAGGTAGAAATGTTGAGAAAGCACATGGTTTTCTTCTTTCTGCACTTTAAAAGATGTTCTGCCTTTAAATACTGTGTAACCTGTCAGCTCTTGGCAGTTATCTTAATTTTTTTAATTTATTCAGATTACAACCCAATTGTTATCCCATCACTTGTATCCTCCCATTCTTCCCTCCCTCCCGCTTTCGCCCTATTCCCCTCCCCAAGGTCTAAGACTGAGGGGGACCTCCTCCCCCACTATATGGTCATAGGCCATCAAGTCTCATCTTGGTAGCCTGCTTATTCTTTCTTTGAGTGCCACCAGGGCTCCCCACCCCCCACCAAGGGGAGGTGGTCAAATATGGGGCACCAGATCTCATGTCAGAGTCAGTCCCCGCTCTCCACTCAACTGTGGAGAATGTCCTGTCCGTTGGGTAGATCAGAGTAAGGGTTCGATGTTTACTACACATATAGTCCTTGGTTAGTGCAATAGTTTGAGAAGACCCCCCTGGGCCCTGATTCACCCATCACAATGTTTTTCTTGTAGGTTTCTAGGACCCTCTGGATGCTTCTATTTCCCCATCTCCTATATTTCTTTGACAATTGTCTTTAATTCAGTTGAGAAATCGCTCTTTTCTTGCCAGTTTGCTGCATGTTTAAAATTAGGAAGTGATGCCGGATTTTGTCCAGTGATTTTTTTTTTCATCCTTGAAAAATGACTGTTGTTATTTTGAAAAGTAGACCAGGTATGTGTGTACTGACGAAAATGGAAGAAGAGGTTAGCTTTTCCCCCTTATAACGATACCCTCGTGACTCTTGAAACCCGGACTTGTCAAGAGTAAATATGTTTCTCTATAGTAGACATTTAATATTAATTTTTCGGTTTTAATTATGTGTATGTGTGTATCCATAAGGTTATGAGCCAACATGAATGCAATTATTGTCTATAGAGACCAGAAGAGGAAGTTTGACCTCCTAGGGCTAAAGTTACAAGTATTGGGGGCCACTCGGCATAGGTGCTGGGAGTCAGACTTGGGTCCTCTGCAAGGGCAGTGCATATTCTTAACTACTGAACTGAGCCATCTCTTGAGCCCCTTTAAGTCATCTTTGGCTTTTGTAGGCCATGTGAAAGATCTGGCACTTATTATTTCTTAGATTTATTTTAGAACCTAGGGTTATACTTTTAAAATATATGTCCTTAGCTCACATGAAGACATTCTGACCTGTCTGGTTGGTTCTCCCCTGGTTTATGGCTGCTGTCCGGCAGCAGCAGTGGAAGTCTAACCACTGTCTTACCCTTCACAGGAGGCTTGGTAACTCTTTAACCTAGAATATTTTTGCAAAATATTTTTTGAAGAGAATGTTAATTTTTCGTATACTGCATACATAAATTAAGCAAAGGCAGACACTGGGTAGCTGCTCTTCCTGCACCTCTCAGCTGTGAGTCTGGATGTTAACAGATAGTGAATGAGTGGCCTCCCAGACATTAGAAGGTTTGGCTCCTTGGCTTGGGAGTCACTAGCTGAGATGCGGCTCTTCAGAAGCGGAGAAGCTGCAGTCTAGAAGGGTTGGTTGTCAAGCCTTAAGCCTAACAGCATATGTAACTGACTCTTAGGAAGGCTTACATCTCAGCTGTTGTTCTAAGGGATTGAATGTGGGTCTGTCTGCTTTGCTGTACAGTGGGGATGGGAGAGGCCCCGGGCATAGCTTCCTTGCAGGGAACTAACTGCCTGTGCCCAAATTGGAGTCTGGGAACAGAACCTGGCTCTTACCTTTGTATCACACTGTCTTTCCACTATATTACATGGAGTTCTTTCTCAGATATCTCCCTTTACATCCTGTTTGTCTTTCACAACACTGAAAGTTTCATTTGACGTGTGTGTGTGTTTGTGTTTGTGTGTGTGTGTGTGTGTGTGTGTGTGTGTGTGTGTGTGTGTGTGTGTGTGAAATGACAAGATTTATAGCCTTAGCAGAAAAAGAGGTTGGAGTGTCAGGTCACCATGTGTGCTGTTGTATGGTTTTTGCTGTGTCCCTGCCTCTGAAAGTGAATTTGGAAGTTCTATACCTCTCATGGCCAGAGCATGCCAGAGTAAGTGGCTGTGACCATGTATTTCCCTGGTTAGACCCAAAATAGGTGCTCAGGCAACACCTGACAGGACGAGCAGCTTCCACTGGAACTTCCGAGATTTTCCCAGATGCCATGAGTGTAGTTCCCTGTCCCCTCCTACAGATGGCGCATGGCTCTCAGGAAAAGGGGGTGAGAAAAGGACGGCTGTTGGCTGGTGCTCAAGCAGCCCCGCCCCATGGAGGCCTGTGCACAGAACAGATTCTCCCAGCCCAGGCCTGCCAAAATGGCATTCTCGGGAATTCCAATAAAAGAAAAATTCACAGCACCTGTTAAGCTCTGTACAGTCTTAATGTGTTTTATCAAGTCTTCACTTGAATACAAATTTAATATCTCAAGAATCCAAACTTTGGAATGAGGAGGTCCTAGTATATTAATGGAAAAAAAAAAAAAAAAGAAGGCAGAAGTTTGAAAGTTTGGGACTGGGAGCTGGCTCAGCAGTTACAAGCACTTTTTGCTCTTGCAGAGGATCCAGGTTCAGTTCCCAGCAATCACCTAGTCACAATTGTTTGAACTCCAGTTCCTTTGTAGGCACCAGGCATGCATATGGTACATATAAACAAAGCATCCATACATACACATAAATTTTTTTTTTTTTTTTTTTTTTTTTTTTTTTTTTTTTGGTTTTTCAAGACAGGGTCTCTCTGTGTAGCCTTGGCTATCCTGGACTCGCTTTGTAGACCAGGCTGGCCTCAAACTCACAGCAATCCACCTGCCTCTGCCTCCCGAGTGCTGGGATTAAAGGTGTGCGCCACCACACCCGGCCCACATAAAAATCTTTAAAAAAAGGTCTGAAAGAAAAGAAAAAAAGAGAAGGAAGGCTTCCAGTCTGCCTTTTTTTCCATCCGACCTCAAAACAGAATTGAATATTCATAGGTAGCTGAAGACCCTTTTTCAGGTTACCTTCAGGAATCAGTTGGATCAATTATAGCCTCTGTGTTTGTGTTTGTATGTGTGTGTGTGTGTGTGTGTGTGTGTGTGTGTGTGTGTGTGTGTTTAACCTGTCTGGCATAACATTTTGTCTGCATTTTAGGACACTAACTGCTTTTATAGGTCAGTAAACTTCAAACAGGCAGCTCTCCTTCCTCCCGCCCCTCAGGCACTCTTCTTAAGCTGCTTGTCCCCAGGGACAACGATGACGATGTTTCCCTCATGCCCAGTGGTCGGTTAGACCTGCGCACAGAGGCTCCGGTAGAAACACACCAGCTGTGGTATCCTTGCACACGTGCCAGCTTAGATCACGTAGGAGCGGGGAGGGAGTGCACGTTGTCACCGGGCTACACCACTAGCTGTGTACTAGATGTTGTGGGCACTGTCCTTATTGTCCTCCACAAAGTTTGTGCTTGGGAACTGTGCGGCTGAGTCAACAAATGTACAGAGCAAAAAACAAAACAAAACAAAAAAGCTTTCTGAGAGTTTGATTTTGAGTTGGGTCACATAGCTATCCTCAGCTGCATGTGACCCATGGACTACACACTGGACCCTTCTCACTCTCTTGTGCTTTCAAGGAATGCATGTACTATTTACACACACACACACACACACACACACACACACACACACACACACACCACACCCCACACATAGCCTTTCCTTACCTCTAAATGTCTTCCTCCAAGTACCAGTGCTAAAAGCCTCGCTCCCTGCGCACTCCAGCTGTGACTGTTCACTTGAACCTTATTCATGAGGCTTGGCCTGCCACTCCCTGGAGGTGTTACCTTCTCGAGGCAGGAGATCATCTGTATGTTTAGCCCCTCAACTGCACTTGGACAAATTCATAGGCTCACTGCCATCCACACAGTCAGCTTGCTGCTGTGATTTTAGTGCATGTTTTTCTAACCTTGTGTTTGCCCAGTACAAGTTGTAAACAATAGGATCGGCTTGCACTACTGTGTAGCTTTTTAGTTTTTCCAAGCCTCTGTGCCTCACAGCATCACACTGAAAGGTGATAGTGCCATTGGGATGTGCTTCATTTCTCGTCTACTTTTGCCCATAGGTCTCACTGCAGAAGACGAGCGGTCACCAGCTAGATCCAGACAGGCCTCAGGATGCGATACCTGGAAGTTTCTCTGGCACAGGCAGGAGTGTTGGGGGAGGGCAGGTATCATGCCACACAGCAGCACGGGATTGGTGGATCCTATGACATGATCCCTCTTGGAAGTGCTGGGCTTCTGCTTGGAGAACACCGGGGCTGTCACCTGCCCGGCTTCAAGATGTATATGTTCTGCACCTTCCTGAGGCATCTGCCAACTCAGCGTGCTTCAAAGTGACATCACCACATAATGTGTACCCCTGGTGACATATGAACTGAATAAAACATGTATAAAATGTCTTCCAAATATAATATCAATGAAATACTTGGTCCTATGTGTAATAGACAACAGTCTTTATACTATTTGGATGCAAAGATGTATTTAACCCTTTAACTCAAAAAAATCAGTGAGAACTGTTCTGTATTAACCAGTGGAGGCTTTATTGCTGGTGATGCTAGAGCCTTCATCTTAGCTGGGAGAAGAGTAAGTGGAGCATGGAAGCCTTTGCCTATGGCCATTGGGCTGGGCTGTGCCTCGTTGCTCTGTTGCCGTGATGAGATGCCGCGTTTAAATGTAGCTTCTCTATGTGCGCCTTTGCATAAGAACATGGAGACTTTTATATTAAAAGCTTCAGGCACTACAGCTGGGCAGATACTCAGCTTTTCTAACTCACTAACAGTGCCATGTGACACGTTACCTGCCACCTTAGTCTTGTTCTGGTGTCTGTTTCTTCATCTGTGTCCTGATGACTTCCCTGGCCCCCACCTGAGACCCTCTCGCTGGGGTCAGAAGTTCCCTCTTATATCGCCAGCCCAGCTATTGGCCAGTCAGCTCTTTATTTGACCAATCAGAAGGTGATGGAGAGCAGTGTTTACAACATCCGAGACAGGAGGTGCTGCTTAATGACAAGGCCAGAGCCAGGCTGCAACAAGATCTCTGGGTGCAGAAATCAGCATTTGCGCAAAACATCACCTCAACATCTCCCCCTTTTTATCCCTTCTCCCCCTTTCTCCCCCTGACACCACATAAGAGAGAAGGAAGGATAGAGGAAAGAAAAAGAGAAAAAGAGGTCTCCGAATCTAACCTTCAATTTGTTTCCTCCCTGACCAAGACAATTAACAACTTGTAACTACCCCCTTGAATGACAAGAAACATCCACCACCCACTGAACTAGTGCGAACCACCCACCCCACCTCTTGGGAAAGGGGTGCTGTCATCTTCATGCTGTCTTATGGGGGACATTCTCCTCTGAGAATCCTAAGGAAAACTGAGACAATGGTCACCTTCTAAGAAAGCTAGCTGTAACATTTGTCGTCTGGTCTCTATGTGATGGGGAAGTGCAGGGCTTAACTGAAGTCCTGGCTGGGGCAGTGTGCGAGGCTGTTCTGGATGGAGATTTTTGAGGAAACAGTTACTGAGACAGTCCTCGAGGCTGGATCACCTGGAATACTTGTCTTTTCTTCTTTGGTGTGTGGTCCCTTTGCTCTGTAAACATAAAAACTTATAAAGGTAATATACATTTCTGCATTAGCACATATGTGGAATGTATAGTGTTCATAAATCAGTTAAAACATGATTCCCTGTTCTTTGTCTGAGCAGGTAAAAGACATCTGCCTTCATAATCAGTTTGGATTGCATAGCCAAACTAACATAAATTTCCATCTATGCCATATGAAAGGATGGCATATAATAATAAGTCCTGAGGATTCTGTAGCCAACAAGATTTATTGGCTTTTCAGAGACATTTTCACGCCCCAGTCAGTCTTAGCGCTGTTCCCATGTAGAGGGATCAGCACATATGTCACCTGTTTTTTTGATGTTCTTGGTTTCTTCATGTCAGCAGTAAAGATTTTCAGGAGGTCTCCTCTGGTCAAATCTAATCTTTATTAATTTTGAAGAAATTCATAGCTTTTCTTCTCCTGTTGAAGCAAAGACAAAACCTCTCCCCAATGCAGCACATTCCCCGTCTTCCATTGTGAAGTTAAGGCATGCTTAAAGACAACGGTTTAGTTCAGCAGGTTTCCCACCATCCAGTGAGTCTCAGCTGCTGCTGCTGCTGCTGCTGCTGCTGCTTCTTTCTGAGTTAGCATAAAAAATTTTAGAGTTAAGAAAGCATTATGTAATTTATCTCTTGGGGTCTTTATCACTCCTTTCTATTAACCATATCTTTTAAAAGTATGATCAGATCTTTCTACAGTTGCTTCTCCTGCAGGACTGTGTGGCATACCTATGGCATGCTTTGTGCTGTAACATAAAAAGACTCATTTTACTAGAGACATATGCTGTAGCATTATCGCCCTTCATTCGTACAGGTGTGCCCTTAATAGACATAACTTCTAATATATGTGTAATTATGGAATCAGGGTTTTCAGAACTTAAAGCAGTTGCCCATTGAAATCCTGAAGATGTGGCTACAGATTGGTGCACATATTTTAATCTCCCCAACTCTGCAAAATGAAACACATTCATTTGTCCAATTTCATTCTTTGAATACCTTCAGAGTTACTTCTTGCAGGTAATGGAATTTGTTTATACAAAGAAAAAGTAGGACATGTCCTTATAATTTCCTTGGATTATTGCCAATTGATAGAAGAAAAAATTTTTTTCAAACCTTTGTTACTAACATGGTGTTTCCTATGAAATTATGAGGCTTCTAGTACATTTGCTACTAATAGCTGATCAATGTCACTGCACTCTTGTGCTGGAGGGCCTGGTAGACTCACATTGGGTCTGACATGTGTTGTAAATAATGGATGATTTCTATTTCTGAATACTTGTTGGCGCTACATAGCAAAGATAATTCTGAATCATCCAGAATACGTTCAGCAGTTTTTATATGCAAAACAACCTTTTCTGCATATTAAGAATCAGTAACTATATTAAGAGATTCTAGGAAATCTAATAACATCATAAGAATGGTATATAGCTCCGATTTTTTAGCTGACCCATAAGGGATCTGAGCCACTTATTTTTCTGACTTATAACCTGCCTTTACTGATTTATTTGCATCAGTATAGTGTTGGAGGATATTTGATCCCATTATGAACCCCAAGACTGTGAACTGTAAAAACCTGTCTTTTGTTTGGCGTGGTCCAGTCCTAACATTAATCCAAGAGCTTTCTGTTTGTTGTAAACAAGTGATTATGGTGTGGTTCAGCCCTGGAGCACACCTTTAATCCAAGAGCTTTCTGTACACTGGATTTAATAAAGTTAATCCTAGGTCAAGAGACGGAACAGGAAACCAGCTGACCGGGATTAAGTAAAAGGAAGGACTTTGGAGTTGAAGGGTATTTAAGACAGCGTGGAGAAGGAGCTTTTGAGCCCTTTAGCCCTTTAGCTCTTTGGCTGTGGGGCTTTTGGCTTTCTCCTTCTGGACTGCTGGCTGAGCTTGCAAGCTTTTAGTCTTGGGCTTTTGGCTTTTAGCGTTTGGCCTTTTCCTTCTGGGACATGAGCTGAATAGGAAAGACAGCTGGGTGCTTTCTCTGCCTCTCTGAGCCAGGAAATTTTCAACTCAGAATCTGGATCTTGAGTCTTCATTGGTAAAACCGAACTGTGTGGAGTTTGCTTTCTTTAAAACAGCAGTATAGAAAGAATGTAGGGCCTCCAGAAATTGGTGCCCCTTTCTCTATATGAGGGAGAATCAAATTAATTCTTTTTATAAACTGAAATCGCTTGGTTTGGGGAGTATTTGTTGCTAATTTCTCTCCAAAATTACTGTAAGCTCTTTGTTAGTCTTTATTTTCTGCCCATTAGTATAAGGTACCACAATTTCTTCTGGGTCTATTCCTGCTAATTGGTGAAGTCTCATTTTTTTTTTCTTTTAGAATCAATTCAGAAACCCTTTCTACATAAGTCTTTAATTTTTTACTTTGTGCGCCAAAAATATCCACTCTAAGACGTATTTTCTACACACAAGAATTCCTGTGTGAGGATGAAGAAAAGCAAAATAACTAAAATACAGTCCAGCTTTAAATCTAAATGGTCCGCATGTTCATCGTGGGATTTCTCTTCTACCAAATCTAACTCTCTCTCAGCCTCAGCTGATAATTTTCTTGGGCTAAATAAGGTCTTGTCGCTTTGTAAGGTCTGAAATAAGTTACTCAGCTCTTGAGCAGTTAGTCCAGTTGTAGGCCTTAGCCAATTAATATCTCTCAGAAATTTTTAAAAATCATCAAGAGTTCTTAATTGGTCTCTCCTGATTTGTGCTTTCTGTGGTCAAATTTTTTGCAGACCTATCTTATAGCCTAGATGATTAACAGAATCTCCTCTGTATTTTTTTCAGGAGCAATTTTTAATTTTGTTTTGTTTTTTGTTTTTCAATAGAGGATTTCTCTGTGTAGCCTTGTATGTCCTAGACTCACTTTTAGACCAGGCTGGCCTCGAACTCACAGCGATCCACCTGCCTCTGCCTCCCGAGTGCTGAAATTAAAGGAGTGTGCTACAATTTGTAATCCCCAACAAATTCCCAAAAATCTTCATCAAACATTTTTTTCCCTAAGGTATCTCTATCTGAATCATCCAGCAAGGTGTCATCTGTATAATGGTAAATTATAGATTGAGGAAACTGCTTATGAGTTATATCTAATGACTGTTGTACAAAACGCTGGCACAAAGCAGGGCTGTCTAACATTCTTTATGACGAGGCTCTTCATTGGCATCTCTTAGTTGGCATGGAGTAGTTAAATGTGTGCACAATGAAAGCAAGTCTGCATCTTGTTTTTTACAGGCTTAGTAAAAAAGCAGTCTTTCAATCAATCACTACAGCAAAGCATGCCTCAGGTAACAAGGCAATGAGATTCCAGGCTGTAACAAGCCCATTGGCTGAGTGATTTTATTGACTGCTCTCAGATCTATTAACATTCCCACATTTTCCAGATTTTCTTTTAAATGACAAATATAGGAGAATTGAAAGGGCTGGTAGACTCTTCTATATGCTGAGCCTCCAGCTGCTCTTGTGGCTGTAGTTTTTCTTTTGTCACAGGCCATTGTTTTACCCAAATAGGCTTACCAGTCAACTATCTTAGTGGTAGGACCATTGGTGTTCTGTCATCAGCGGCTCCCTCATACAAATTTGAAGAGCCAACCTCTGCTGTGCCCTGTTTATGCATAACCTGGACAGTCTGTGACTGTTCTTGATAACTTTTTTCAAGATCTTCATCACATCTCCCTAAAGTTGGAGGAAAGCTAATGTGTGTTTCCTATTGTTGCAATAGATTTCTTCCCCATAAATTCATGGCTATATTAGCCACATATGATTTAATTTTCCTATTTGACCCTCTGGCCCTATACACTTAAGCTGTTTTACATTTTGTTTTATGTGGGATAAAGTTCCAACCCCTAGAAGTTGAATACCTACTCCCTAAGGATTTTGGTGAAATTATTGTTACATTGTTTCTGTGTCTACCGAGTCTTCAATTTCAATATCACTTATATATACCTTTAGTTTTGGCCTCTGATCATCTATAGAAGTTTGCCAAAATACTAGTTTTCCGGTCCCTGCTGGGTTTTTTTGTGTTATCTACTGAAGCTGATCTAACTTTGATATCTGGGTTATTAATACTTCAGAGCAATGTTATTTAATTGTTCGGTGGATGAGTGTCTCGGCTGCTGACCACGGATGGCTGATTTGAATTGGATGTGGGGGTCTGTGAGAGGCCCCTTTGCATGTTTCCCAACAAGGGGTTACCCTGCTTTTCCCTTGCTGATCTGCATTCATTAATCCAGTGCCAGCCTTTGCAATATCTTTTACATATTCCAGAGGGCTCAGGCTTTCTTTCAGAATTAGCTTGCGTCTGCCTACAATTCCTTTTGAAATGACCTTGCTTACCACTATTAAGGCATTTGGCAGTTTGGATTTTTCTCAAAACTTTTAGAGATCACTTCTATTAAATTTACATCATATGAATGAGACCCAATATCAGCCATGTTTGTAATCTATTCATCTATTGGTGCTAATCATGCCTTTAAAGGCCTGATCACCTTTTTGCATTCAGAATTAGCAGTTTTGAAAGCCAAAGATCTGATGCCCTTCTATATACAGCCAAAGCCAATCTTTGTAGAAAGTCCGTGAGTGTTCATTTGGACTTTGTTCAATCTGAGGGAATGTTTCAGACCTTTTTTCTGTTTCTTCAACCTTGTGCCAAGCACTTAGAGCTGCCATGTGACATAATGGCATGAAGGCCTTTCCATATTAAAGTCTCATTTGTACCTCAACTCATCAACCTTCACCTAAGCGACTGATCTCGGGAAATGCTGACACCTCTGGCCCTGTTCTCTGGTCTATCTCTTCAGCCTCTTCTCTCCACTGTAATAACCACTGTAACTGAGGACCAAGTTCTAATATTGCTTTTGTCACATCTTTCCAGTCTTGGGGGATTATTCTATTTTGAATCACCTAGGAATTTAATATCTGCTTCACAAATGGTGAATGAATACCATATGAAGTGATACTTTAGCTTTTAAAAAACCAAGCACATCTATGGGATGCCATCCAAATTCTTCACTACCTTGGAGGTGTCTGTCTATCTGCTGGTACTTGCGCAGTAACTGGACAAGCCGGTTTTCTGAAAACATCTCTATAATGTCATCATACGGTGGCACAGTAGGCACTTGTCTTAATTCCTGTCACTGTGCACCTTTTTTCTAAAGATGTCTTTATTTATGTATATGAGCCCACTGTCTTCATGCAGGCCAGCAGAGGGCGCCAGATCTCATTACAGATGGTTGTGAGCCACCATGTGGTTGCTGGGGATTGAACTCAGGACCTCTGGAAGAGCAGACAGTGCTCTTAACCTCTGAGCATCTCTTCAGCCCTGTTTATCTTTTCCATTTTTATAAGTCTTACTAATTTTTCTTCTAAGGTTTGTCTCCACCTTTTATATTTTTTTCTGTGCCTCATAAAGCCTTAAAAAAAAAAAAAGAAGGTATTGAAAGCCATTATGGCTATTAAGAATAAAATATGAAATACCAGAATGATAATAATCATAATTGATATTAAGTCAATCTCAGTTAAGCCATTTCTCTTTTCATTTTCTGTCTCTGTTTTAAAACATAGTATTATGTAGGTCCAAAAGCTCTGTGTGATTTCATCCTTATGTGTTAGTACTTAAGCATAAACCCAAACATCTTACCTGCTGAGGTTCATCTGTGCTTGAGTCGTGGATTCTTTTACGCACGCTGCCTCTGCCTCCGGTGTTTAGCTTAGCACCTGGCCGTGGCAGGGCTCCACCTGGTGGAGCCCTTCCACACAGATAATGGCTACAGCATTCTGCCTGCTTGGGCAGCAGTAGCAGCACTCCCCAGGCTGCTGTGTTCCTGCATCCAGCCACATGGCCCATCCATCACCTGCCATCTTAGTCTTGTTCTGGCATCTGTTTCTTCATCTGCATCCTAATGGCAATTCCCTCAGTCCCACGTGAGACCCTCTCACTGGGATCAGAAGTCCAGCCTTAATTCTCCAGCCCAGCTATTGGCCAGTCAGCTCTTTATTTGACCAATCAGAACGTGATGGAGAGCAATGTTTACAACACACCAAGACATAATGACAAGGTCAAAGTCCAAGCTGCAACCAGATCTCTGGGTATGGAAATCAGCATTTGAATACACAGTGCGCGCGCACGCGCACACACACACACACACACACACACACACACACACAAAACCTCAACAACCATGACCAAAGCAACTTATAAAAGCAAACATTTAATTTGGGTTTTGAATATAGTTTCAGAGGCCTAGTCCATGACCGTCACTGTGGGGAACATGGTGGCATGCAGGCAGGCACGGAACAGGAACAGTAGTGGAGGGTTGACATGTGCTACAAAGAGAGACAGAGAAAGGAAGCGCAACTGGGCCTGCATGGCCCTTTTAAATGTCAAAGTCCACCCCTAATGACACACCTCCGATAAGGCCACACCCACTCCAGCAAGGCCACACCCACATCTAACCCTTCCCAAACAGTTCCACTGAGAATCAAGCATCTACCACCACAGGTTGCTTTGAAGCTGCTGTGTTCCAAGACCCATGGCTCCAGATCCAGGCAACTCCCCTGTAACTCCAACTTGGTGAGCTCTTGGTAGTTATAGGCCTAGCATGCAGCTTCCCTTCCCTCAAGAGTGCCAAATGTAAATAGAGTACCGGTGTCTGTTGCCTCCTTTTGGGGGTCTTAAATGTCCCACCACATGTTCCAGTGTGCCCTGCAGCAGTATTTAGAGCTGTACTATTGTGAGGGGTTGGCATCATGAGGGCTCTGATGTTGACACGGTATTCGTTCATGGCCTCATAGTCTAATGGGCCACTGGGGAGGAGATGCCAACTTTGAGAAGTGAGGGATTATTGGAAATGTGGCATTGAAGGGGAAGTCTTGTCCCTTCCTGTGCCCCCCCCCCCCGACTCCCCAGTTCCAGCTGCCATGAAACAAGCAGCTTTGCTGTGTCATACACCCACTCACCCACCCACCACGACATTCTGCCTCCATTGGGCCCAAAGTGACAGAATGAATCTGCTATGGAGGAAAACCTTGGAAAGCATGAGCCAAAACCCCCCAAGTTTATTTTCTCAGGGTATTTCAGCACAGGATGGAAAGCTATCATAGCTACTGTCAGAACCGCAGTCCCAGCGGCCGAGGGCCACTTTCCAGCTGGACGGCAGGCTAGTCTTAGAGTCTTTGTTGGGTCTGTTAGGCACTGAAACAAATCAGTTGGAAACACACAAATGGCATCAATTTTCAACTAAGGACAAGAAAAATATAACAACACGGATGTTTCTCTGTGCTTCTTAAAACAGGCAGATTTTTTTTTCTCTCTTGATAGCACAGTCAGGAGTGAAAAGAAACAAGTTGCCTTGTCCCCTGGGTCATGTCCAATGTCTATAGCAAGCCCCTCCCAACTAGCCTTTTTTTTTTTAATGTCCCAAGCAGTAGCCTATTTGCTTTTATTCATCCTCATGATGTAGCTGGATGTTAGGTGTTTCCACCCAGCTACTATGATGATGCAAGCAAGCTGATTGGCTACTCAGGAACAGCCACTAGCCTATTTTATAGAATAAAGGAAGAGGATTAAGAGTCTAGGGCAAGGTTGAACAGTCTGCCACAATATTCCTGAATCAAAGCTTTTCTGGTGTGAGGTGGTAAGGGTGGGGTGGGACAGATGATGTGATGTCACTGCAGATCTTCAGCACTGGTAGAATTTGGAAATGACGGATGTTTGCAGAACATGTAGCTGGCAGTGCCCGGCCACAAGGAGCACATTGTCTCTGCCTCTACTTGCGGGGGGGAGGAGGGGCCCTGGCTTGCATCATTACAGACCAGTGACTAGTGCTGGGGGGGGGGTTCGAACTACTAGAGGCGGGTCGCGAGCTCGTCTCTCTCTGAGAGCGCTTCGCCTCTCTCTCCTCGCTCTCTCTCCTCTCCGCGAGAGTCTCTCCCCGCGGCTGAGCTCTCCTAACTCTTATAGCTTCTCTCCTCTCTCTCTCGTCTCCTCTCTCTCCTCTCTCTCTACTCTCTCCTACTCTCTATCTCTCTATCTCTCTTCTCCTCTCTCTCTCTCTCTCTCTCCTCTCTCCCCCCTCCCCCTCTCTCTCTCGCTAGGATCCCACTGTGTAGCACTGGCTAGCCTGGATCCACAGAGATCCACCACCTGTCTCTGCCTCCTGCATGCTGGGATTAAAGCATGTTCCACCACACTGTGGCCTGTGGTCTCTTAGTGGGCCTTCAGTAGCACATACTGTGTCTACACGCAGTAGACTCTCAAAAATGTGTGGAAAGTTCTCAAATTTCATAGTCCCCGAGAGAAGTCTGAGAAGAAGCATGAAGTGGCCTCAGCTAGCCTTCCAAAGAGGATGGCTCAAGTCTCGGAACTTGGGGGTTATCAGTCACACTGGGAACAGAACACCAAAGCTGGAAATGCAACAGGTGGATCACCCTTTAATCCCCCCTTGGGGATGCCGAAGCAGAGGTCGTGAGTTTGAGACCGTTTTAGACTAGAGTTCCACATTGCCTGGAACGCAGAGCCCTTCTACCTCTGGAGTGCCACTTGGATGCTTCATTGCCAGCGTTGGCGTGGGCTCGCTCTTCTCTTCTCCCTCTCTCTCCTCTCTCTCTCTCTCTCTCTCTCTCCTCTCTCCTCTCTCTCTCTCTCCTCTCTCCTCTCTTTCTCCTCTCTCTCTCTCTCTATACTCTCTCTCTCTATCTCCTCTCTCTCATCTCTCCTCTCTCTCTCTCTCTCTCCTCTCTCTCTCTCTCTCTCTCTCTCTCTCTCTCTCTCTCTCTCTCTCTCTCTCTCCCCCTCCCCCCTCTCTCTCTCGCATAGGATCCCACTGTGTAGCACTGGCTAGCCTGGGATCCACAGAGATCCATCCACCTGTCTCTGCCTCCTGCATGCTGGGATTAAAAGCATGTTCCACCACCTGTGGCCTGGTGGTCTCTTAGTGTGCCTTCAGAGCACATTACTTGTGGTCTACACGCAGTAGACTTCTCACAAAATGTGTGGAAAGTTCTCATAATTTCATAGTCCCAGAGAGAAGTCTGAGAAGCAAGCATGAAGTGGCCTCAGCTAGCATTCCAAAAGAGATGGCTCAAGTCTCGGAACTTTGGGGGTTATCAGTCACACTAGGGAACAGAACACAAAGCTGGAAAGTGCACAAGGTGGCTCACCCTTTAATCCCACCCTTGGGGATGCCGAAGCAGAGGGATCGTGAGTTTGAGACCGTTTTAGACTAGAGTTCCACATCTGCCTGGAACGCAGAGCCATTTCTCCTCCTGGAGTGCCACTTGATGCTTCATTGCCAGCGTGGGGTGGGGTGGGGGAAGCAATGGCGATGTCACCCTATGCAAACAGAGGGAGATCTTGTCTGAAGAAACAAAAGGATTTCAATTTTGTTTTATGTGTGTGGGTGTTTTATCTGCATGTCTGTCTGTGCACCATATGCATCCTTGGTGCCCTTGGAGGCCCACAGGGAGAGTCAGATCTCCTGATGGCTATAAGCTGCCATGTGAGTGCTGGGAGTAGAACCCAGTTCCCCTGGAAGAGTAGCCAGTGCTCTTGACCACTGAGCCATCTGTCCAGTCCCAAGATCAAGTACAGCTGGGAGTCCCAAGCAGGCCTTAGCCGTGACTCAGCCGTGCACTCCTATATTGTGAATGACAAGTTTCCATTTCCTCAGCTGTAGTCTGAGTACTCCGTTTCCACTATTATCTCAAGGATTAAATAAGTACGATGTTTGCAAAAACGATTAAGGGTTCTGTGTACATTGTACCAACGTGAAAGAGACGAACATGTGACATCAAAGGATAATGTCTAATGATGCTAAACAGTAACCACAAATTAGTCTAGATAATTAACCTTAAAGACCTTTTTAAAAAGATAGGGAAAATCCTCTCACTCCTCAGCAGGGAAGAAAAGGCACTGGCTATGCAATGATGACATCGACCGCTGCTGTTCCACCCTAGCACACACCTTAGAGAAGATCCTTCCCCAGCGACTCTATGGACAACTGACCTGATGGGAGAAGCAGATGGCCAGGGACCCCAAGGGCATCTCTGCCTGAATTTGCCTTTAGGTGAATGGTCACTGCTCCCTGGCTCTGGGGGTTCATATGGATCAACACTAGCTCAGTCACGAAACCCAAATCTACTAGAGAAATGTGATTATGATACAAAGGATTTGCTATTTACACAGAGGGGCAAGCTCACTTTTCCTTACATTTAAGGATTTGGACATAATGGGTCACTCCAAAGTAAGGACGGCAGGAAGTACACAAGAGCAGCCTGAGTGTTGTAAGAAAGAGCATTCTCCCAAAGCATGGTGGCACAAGTCTTTAATTCTAGTATTCAGGTACTGAGGCAGGAGGATCACCACAAATCTAAGGCCAGCCTGGGTTATCTCTGTCTCAACAAGCAAGGAAACAAGCAAACAAATATCTGGGTTTCAGATAAGTCACACAATATCCCAGTTACTTATAGAGACCAGGGAGGGAAGGAGGAAACGACCAGAAAGCTGGGAAAGGGAGAAAGCTGGGAGCAGGCAGGTGTGGCCTGGCTCAGTCTGAATAACCGTTGACAAGGTCTCTCGAGTGCACCTGAGTTTCCCATCTGCCTCACTGGTTTATTACAAGGAAGAAATCAAATAATGTAGCCAGCTAGTAAGGTAGGTGGCAGAAGCACCTGACAGTCATAAGAACTGGGTGGTAGATTGCTATCAATTTAATGCAATATAACTCATCAAATATTGACTGAGCTCTTACTATTTGCTGAGGATTGTATCCCTGGTGCTGGAATTGAAAGGGGCCGAGTAAGCTGTCCAGGGCAAACTGGAGTGAGGGTGGCTGTGAGCTCTGTATCACAGGGATTTTATTGTATATAAATATATTCTCCGCAGGTACCCTAACCTTTACTCTGTGTTGCCCTTTCTTCTCTTTTCTTCCTCTGTCCTCCAACTCTTCACTCAGGTTTTTATACTTCATGATGTTGGGATTCAGACCCAGGACCCGTGGTTAAAGTGCCAGCATCCCTCAGTCCCTACCGGTTACAGGCTTGGCTGGCATGCCCCACCCTCTACCCTGAACGTCCCAGCCCAGGGGTTGAGCTCTCCCCCAGATGCTCTTCAGTGTACAACCAGACAATTTTGTTCTCTCTCCCCTCCTTTTCGGTCTCCCTCTGCATGGCGACTTCACTGACCACCCCTGTGAGGCCGGTGAACCTGCCCCCAATAAACCCGCCTTTGTGCTTTAATTTGGCTTGAATCAGCTCATTGCGTCCATGATAGGAGAATACCTATCACATGACACAGTTTCTCTAGGAACTTCGTGACTTATGTAGTATTAGGCTGGAGAAAGCTGCAAATCAACGTTTCAAAAGCATCACGTGAAACACAGCGGTGGTCTAGAGACTGTGGTTGGAGGGAGCTGCAGAGGAGGAGTTGGGCCAAGGCTCCTTGTAGAAGGCACAGCTGCACAAAAGCATCGGGGAAACCAGAGTTGTTAAATGTGCAGGCCTGTCTTCTTCAAAGGAGAGAAATGGCAGGTGCCCAGCCACGCACATGGCTGGAATCGTGGTGTCTGACAACCTGTGGCCCTTCGCTAGCCTATGGAGCCAGCCTCCCAAAGCACCCCCCCCCCCAAATCCTGGGCTTTGTGTCTCAGTAAATAGAACCCATCTTTATGAAAGGGGCCCCATGTACTCTGCACCACCCACCAACAGAATCCTTCCTTCTGCTTGTCACAAGCCCATCCTCCCGCGGCCCTGGCCCTGAGCACAGTAGAGCAGTCAATAGAATTCATTCTTACTGTAAAAGCCACAGATGCTTTCCTGTTTTGCTTGGGAGTTTCTTCTATGTAGCGACACCTAAAGCTTTGCTGTTATAACTCTCATCTGGAAACCTTTCCCCCAAAGTTTTACTGTGTCTAAATGTGTAGGAAAAATAAATCCTGGAAGTTTTGACACAGCTCTTGCAGAGAGGGTGTGGACTCAACTTTCGTTCTCCACGTGGCAAGGATCGGTCCCCTGCAGACCACAAGGCTTGCAGGGGTCCCAAGACTTTGTGAGTGGGCTGATGTGTGCAAAAAGTTCAGAGTCAGATAGGTCTGGTGGCATAGGCCAGTATCTCTGGCATCCAGGAAGTTGTGAGGCAGGTGGATGGCAAGTTCAAAGCCTGCCTGGACTACAGAATGAATTCAAGGTCAGCCTGGGCAACTTTCAGTAAGACCCTCTCTCAAAATAAGTAGGTCTGAGGATGTGGCTCAGTGGCAGTCTCTGTTAGCTGTGTGGGAGTCCTGAGTGACATTTCCAATACCCTCCCCTTCAAAGAAACAAAACAGGGACAGAGGAAAGGCATGTCAGACTGTGAAATACCTATGCCACATACGCTACAGCTTTCCATAGGAATAGGCTCTTTTTAGTTTTTGTGGAGTTTCCCCGAGCCCCTCAGATTTCGTCTTTCTCAGCCCAGAAAATAAAGGTTAGGCCTTGTGAAGAGAGTCCTTGGATTTTGTGTAAGGTTCCTCCCCTCCCCACCCCTCCCACCTCTGGATAGGTCCATATTAGGGCAGAAAGAAAATGGTAGCTTTGGAAAATCAAATATTACTTTTAGGGATCTTCCAAAAGCTTCCTCCCCCCCCCCTTTTTTTTAAAAATTGGCTTGAGCTTGCAGTCATTCAGAAAAAATTGCACATTTTTAATTCATCCAGGCTACCAATGCTTAGGGCATCTCGTAGCCCAGATCCTGTGATAGCAAGGAGAGTCCAGCAGAGGGAGTCAGAGGCTAAAGTGCGGAGCCTGGGACTTGGAACTCAGGATTTTTGAGTTAGGAAGGGCGCAGAACTACTCTCTCCCATCCTTCAGTCCAGTGTTGAGCATGAGTCGTCTGAATACGTTAAGGTAGGCTGACTAGTGCGTTTTCAACTTCGCAAAGTTGCATGTAACCCTCATCCTAAACGGCCATGCCAAGTTTAGTCTGTGCTTGGAAACAGGTGTACACCCACCTGCACGCGGTGACGAATGGCGGCAGAAAAAAAGAAGTGGAACGTGAGTGCAGGTAGGTCATGTGTCGAGTGGAGGACCGGATTTACTTTGTCGCCAAATACAGTTTTCTGTTTTCTTCGTCTTTCCTCGCCTTCTCTGAGAGGCCACAAACACTTTAAACTGCCGAATTCTCTTTCGCAGGGGGACAGGAAGGCCTCTACTCACCTGCAGCCTTTCCCAGACCTGCGAGTGGCGTTCAAGCGAAGGGACAGCTAACACAGGTCTCAGAACCAGCTCGGGCGACACCCACGCGGCGTCTCTGAGACTAAGCGGAAAAGGCGGCCTGTCCGTTGCCTCTTCGGATTGGGCTTTTGGCAACTGGGCGGGACCCTGGCTAGGGTATAAGATAGGAGCGCCACTGTCCCAGCTGCAGTGCTGAAGGTGGAACCCCAGCTGTGATTTGGAGGTCACCAGCTGTGCTTCTGCAGTCAGAACCACCGAGACTGAAGAAGAAAAGGTCTGATTTTTATATGCTCGTGTATTTAGTTTTGGTAACTGGAAGGCAGGATTTGCATGAGGATGTTCCAAAGGCTCGTGCTGACTCTGAGCCCTTGACGTGTGCTTTCAGAGGATCCAGGAAGGGATTCATTGGCCTCCAGCAGCCCAAATTCAACGCTTTTTTTCTGTTACAGGTATACTTCTATCCGTCGCGTTCCGGCACAGGCTAGGAGGATGAGGCTTCTCGGTCGACTCCGCTCTTCCACTCCAGAGCCTGCCTTCTCCAACGTGCTCACCCCGGGCCGCATCCCAGAGTTCTGCATCCCCCCGCGGCTGTCTGTTCCGGACGCTCCGGAATCACAGCTTCCAGCTGCCACACTGCCTTGGCGCTGCGCGGCCGAACCCGACCTATGGCCGCGCGCCCCTGACTACTACGACAAAGATGCTGACGATCGCGCTGGCCGCACCGACTGGGACCCGCGCTCACAGGCCGCGCTTTCGCTGCCGCACCTGCCCCGCGCGCGCACCGCCTACGGCTTCTGTGCGCTGCTCGAGAGCCCGCACACGCGCCGGAAAGAGTCACTCTTCCACGGCCACCCTGGCGTCCCCGTGCCCCGGCCCGGGCTTCGCCAACGTTCCCACACCTACGCGGGATCGTGCCGCGCCTCGGACTCTGTGCTCGTCGCCCCGCGCGATCAGGACGCCGCTCCACCTCCGGCTCCTCTGCCAAGAATGCGCCGTCTCCTGCGCGCCCCAGACGGGCTGCTGAGCCGCGCGCTGCGGGTCCCTCGCGGTCGGACCGGCGCGCGCCCCTCGTCCCGCGGCGACGAGCACCAGCGCGCCGCCTCTTGCGCGTCCCCGGCCGCCACCGACCCAGATCCCCAGCGCCTGCAAGCCGAGGCCAACGTGCCTCTGGGCCGCGGGGCTTGCACGCTGCGCCTGGCCGCCGAGTACTCTCCACGCAGCGCCTGCCTCCGCCTCCGCCTGCTGCGCGCTGAGGGCCCCGCTGTCGCGCTCGAGCCCCGCAACGTGGGCTGTCGCCTCAGCCTGGTGCTGCGGCCGTCGTCGGGCCAGCAGCGCGCCAGTGTAGTCCGCCGCAGCCGCAAGGCCGCCCTGGACCAGGACTGCTGCTTCGACGGGCTCTCGGAGGAGCAGCTGCGCCGCCTGGCCGTGCGCATCAAGGCGGAGAGCAAGGGCCGCGGGCTGGAGCGCGGGCGACCTCTAGGCCAGGGCGAGCTGCTGCTGGGCTCTCTGCTACTGCTCTGAGCCTGGCTTCCCTGGCGCCCTGGACACTGAAGGTCGCTTGGCTTTGAGGTGCACACAGACTTTTGGCCCTGCGACACTTGCAGCCTTCTTAGACTCTGGCAGTGGCTTGGCCCTGGGGCACATACAGCCCCTCTCAGCTCTGGTACACTTTCCCTTTTGTACAAAATAAAAGTTATTTATTTTTTCTATATACGATCTTGCAGTATTGATGTTTTTCCACTTTTCCTATCGCATTTTGGTAACAAAAGAAAAAAATGGCTCCCTTTACTCTATTCACGGCATCTGATCCTCTTTCAGACCATTGTAATAATAGTCAAAAGGAAAAACAAAAGAAACAAAAGCTGGCGTTGCCCTGGTGAAAGCAGAAACACACCCACACCCACGTGCACGCTCTTCCTGTCCTCTTTCTTCACTGAGCATTGAAAGGTTCGCGTATTTTCAAAAACAAAATTAATCCATTCTCATTCAATCAATGGTGAAATGCTTGCCATGCGGGCACCATGTCCTGAATTCCGTTCCTGGAGCCTGTCCTTTTAAGAAGCTTGGTGCTGCGGGGCGTGGTGGTGCACGCCTTTAATCCCAGCACTCGGGAGGTAGAGGCTTTCAGATCGCTGTGAGTTCGAGGCCAGCCTGGTCTACAAAGTGAGTCCAGGACATCCAGAGCTACACAGAGAAACTCTGTCTCGAAAAAACAAACAACAACAAAAAAAGAAGCCTGGTGCTACGCAGCTGTAAGGCCAGCGCTGAGAAGCAGAGACAGGCAGTTAAATCCCTGGTGTTTGCTAACCCTCGAGTCTAGCCTCCTTAGGCCAGTGGAAACACTGTCCTAATGAACACGGTGGCTAGCAACTGAAGAACGATGCCCTGGGTAGTAACTTGCCCTCTGAACTTGACCTCTGAACTTGCCCTCTGAAGGCAATTGTGCACACAGGGCTGATTATTCCTTCGAAATCTTTCCCAGACATTAACATCCATTTCAGTGTTTTACAGAGTTAGGTGGTGTAGTTTACACATACAACCTGGGAAGAGGTCTTCATCTATTACAAAGACCTATTGCTGAGGGAAAAAATTGCCTCTGAGGAGAAACAGGACCCGTTTGCAAATTCTTCATACACTGTTGGAGCAGAGGACGGAAACAGAAGCTGGGGTGCCGGTCGAGACAGGCATTCCTGTGGTTTCTTCCTTGAGGAATCTTTGTGGCACCTGCCGTGCTGCAGGTGGCAGAGCTGAAGGAAGGGGTGAGCCCCAGATGCCTGACGTGGAACTCCGGGACTTGCCCCCCTTGCCCCGCTGGGGCTTTGTCCTTTCCTTCCCATGCCTCTGTTTCTACCTTTGGGAACAGTACAACAAGCTCTGTCCCATTGCAACTTGAAAACATGCAGTTTAAAAAGAAAGATTTTCTTACAGTTAAACATTTGTATTTTGTGTACAAAGATGTGGGTAAATTTGCATGTCGGTATATATGTACGGGCACATGCATGGCCGCAGCGTGTGTGTGGAGGTCAGAGGGCAACTTGCAGGAGTCCATTCTGTCTTCTGTCATGTGGGTGCCAGGGATTGAACTCAAGTCGTCAGGCTTGGCAGGGAGTCATCTCTCTGATCACTTTGGTTTTTGTTTTGTTTTGTTTTTGTTTTTGTTTTTTTTTATGCTGTAAGATGTTAAGAGATTGTCAGAGTCTTAGAAGCGCAGTGTTGGAACAGCTAAAAATGACGGAGACTCAGCATCTGCAGCATGAGACGCCCATGAGCCTACGGAGGCCAGGAATGAAAGGTATACCACACCTTGAAAGCAATGTGCTTGGATGGTAAACCGGTAAGGAACGAATTATTTTATATATTTAAGGTTTTTGTTTTTTGTTTGTGTGTTGAGGCGGGGTTTCTCTGTGTAGCCGTGGATGTCCTGGAACTCACTCTGTGGACCAGGCTGGCCTCAGGAGAGATCTGCCTGCCTCTGCCTCCCGAGTGCTGGGATTAAAGGCGCGCACCACCACCCAGCAACGGGTAGACTTAGGATGGTTAATGCTGCTGTCAACTGGAATCTAGAGTCACTTAGGAAACAAAATGCTGGGCAGGTTTGTGAGGCAAGTTCTGGATTACGTGGAGGGGAAAAGAACCATGCTTACTGTAGAGAAACGTCATTCCTCAGGCTGGGCAAGCTGAGCCCTCTCCTGGCTTCCTGACCGCTGATGCGCTGTGGCCAGCTGCCTCCCATTCCCGGCATAGTGACCGTATTCCTAAGCCGTGGTTCCCCACTCTCCTTCCTTCAGTTCCCTTTTGTCAGTTATTTTCTCACAGCAAGGAGAAGAGACACTACCACAGAAGTCGCCTCTTTGTTTCCTGCAAATGAGTCTGATTTTTCAGAATAGCTTTGTGCACCTCTGTGATTCTAACCTTAAGTCACTGTACAAAGAGCAGCCCACCAAGATCATGTCTGGGTGACTGGGCTAAATGGCATGAAAACACAAAGAATTGCGTCTTTCCACTCCACTGGGCAGCACACTCTACTCTTCCTCTGCCATGTCCGAAACAGAACAACAACTCAGCTGATCTGTGCTTTTCAGACCCAACCATCGGCGTGAAGAGCTTGTGCTCAGCTCTGATGTCATGCCTCCATGGTCCAGACATTAACAGAGGAAATCCACATTTTACTTTGCAAAGATGCAACAGGATTTATTTCGCTGATTTGTAACAGTTCCTGGTATCAAAAAAGATCCAATGCCTCCTAGTCCTATCTGTCAGGAGGTGGTACCTGTGTTTGTCAGAACTATTTCTGCAGAACCCCAAATCTCCGTCTTTATCTCCTGACTCGGAGGACCAGAGCCTCTTACCTTTCCTTTACTCAGTCAGCTCAAGCAGCACTCTTCACTGATGCCACCTGTTCTTATTTCCGTGTGTGTGTGTGTGTGTGTGTGTGTGTGTGTGTGTGTGTTGTGTCTATGCACACATAGTGATACGTGTACACACATACATAATGGCATGCATTCCTATGTGGAGGCCAGTGTACTCCTGATTGTCTCTCCAGTCCCTCTCTATCTTATCCTATTTCTATTTTTAGGCCGGCCAGGCTCACGGGGCATTGTTAAACAACACAAAGACTTTCTGTGCTGTTCAAAGACTTTCCAAGTGGTAATAACTCTTCCCAGGTCTGTTTTATCATCACTGTTATCTAATCTAGCTTTTAAAGAGAGCTTGAATTGAACAATCCCCTCACTGCTTGTCTGGCCCAGGCTAACCCCTCCAGATGTGAGGGCTGGGGTGTGGGCTGCGGGCAGGGCAGGTGCAGATGGGTAGTGGGGAAAGAGTGGGGTGGTAGGTGACACTAAATAAGGAACTTTGCCCATCTCACTGTTTCCTCAGGTGGCCTGAAGCAGTAAAAGTATAGATCAAGGGGGAAACAGTTACCCTGAGGCACGAGTGCTATAACCTACAAGAAATTAAATCTAACTCTCTGTATTCCAGAATGGGTAATAATTAATGTCTGATGCTGTCTGTTGGTTTTCTAAGCCATGCACGCTTAGAAAGGGGATGGACATTGATAGCTGATGACAGGACTGACAGAGGGGGTGACTTTAAGAGCTCTGACTGGAACATGAGGTGTGTTGCTGGTTTCTGTGCAAACTGTGACGGGAAGCCCCACACAGTGCAATCAGCTCTAGTCTTTGTGTTTCTACCCACTGCGCTGTGGTCAGGGTCATAGTGTTACCTCATTTCCACAGCAGGGAGATCCAGAAAGGAAAAGGAATAAGCAAGAGAGAGCAGCGAGGCCGCAGAAGGTCACGAGGGCCCCCTCAGAGTCTCTGGCTGTCAGGGCTGTGCTTGTCCTTGGCTGATGGGTCACCCTCTGCCTCCTCCTCTTTTGAAAGGGAAGGAATATTTGTGGACAGATGACAGAGAGGGTGATGGGAGGCCAGGAGGATGGCTCAGTATGAGCCTGAGGACATGAGTTCCGATTCCCAGCACCCATGTAAAAAGGTAGGAATGATGGCACGTGCCTGTCATCCCAGCCCTGGGGAGGTAGGGACAGGTGGATCTACAGAAGTCACTGGCCAGTGAGACTAGTAGAAATGAAATTCTAGTGGAAATTATGTATGTGTGTACATATATCACTAATAGAAAAGAAATTCAAAAAATAAAGTGACAAGCAACAGAAGAAGATGCCTGACATTGAACTCTGGCACTTACACACACACACACACACACACACACACACACACACACACACACACACGGGGTGGGGGTAGAGTTTTGGGGATATGACTCCATGTAGCCTTCCTTCATAAAACTTATAATCTTATGAGGCGTGAACAGTGTCCAGAGGACCAGAGAAGCTGAGCAATCGCTGCAGGGCCGGATGCAAAGATGGCGGCAATTAGATCCAACATTCAAGCCTCTTCATCTCACCCCATCCCACCCCATCCATTCTACTGCCTGCCTTGTCTGTTTTGTCTCATGTAGTTTCCTGGGGCCCCTCTCCCCAGAGATTAACTCAGCCAGAGGGATACTTTGCTGCGACACATTTTTAAGAGCACAAGTTCACACAAGGTGGTGAACTTGATTTTCATGGGGGTGGGGAGAAATCCGGGAGCCTAGACCAGCTCAGTATATAGGCTGGACTGACAGAGTGGTGTGGAGGTCCCTTGCTTATGCTTTGTTTTGAAAGCCATGGGTAAGGAAGGCTCAGGACATATGGAAAAAGTTTCAATCTTGTAGGAAGACTGGCTTGCTCCAGACAGGAGGAGACATTCAGTTTCAGAGTACACTTTTTTTTTTTTTTACAATTTGTTTTTATATTTATCTGTAAGTACCTATATGTGCATGTGCCACAGTGGGTGTGGGGAAGTCAAAGGACACCGCTGGAAATCCGTTCTTTCCATTTACCTTGCGTGACTCAGCGCTGTCAGGATTAGAGCAAGCAGTCTTATCCGCTGAGTCCTCTCACTGGATCCAAGTTTCAGAGCACATGCATTCAGAGTCAGGAAAGAGGGCTCTGTGAGGAGGAGAGCGCGCAAAAGGCTGGAGGCCACTAGGTGCTGGCACAATGCTTGTACTGGGCTGGCTAGCGTCCCTACTCATCCCCCGGCACCATAACACACACACACACACACACACACACACACGCACACACACACACACACACACACACGCACACGCACACACACACACACACACATGCACACACACACACACACACACAGAGAGAGAGAGAGAGAGAGAGAGAGAGAGAGAGAGAAGGAGAGAGATGAGGGAGAGAGAGAGGGGAGGAGAAAGGGCGAAAGGAGAGACTCCCACACAGAGAGAGAGAGAGAGAGAGAGGGAGAGAGAGAGAGAGAGAGAGGGAGGGAGAGAGAGAGAGAGAGAGAGGGAGACTCCCAGAAGCACACACACACACACACACACACACACACACACAGAGAGAGAGAGAGAGAGAGAGAGAGAGAGAGAGAGAGAGAGAGAGAGAGAGAGAGAGAGAGAGACTCCCAGAAGCAAACATGAGAACTGAATACGTACAAATGGCTATTCATACACCTTCCTGACTGGCTGTGCCATTTCTCTTCGCTTGGCAATCACCCATGCTTGCACAAGCCTTGGCATTAACTGACTTTGCCAACTTCCTTACTTTCCTCAAGCCAATGCTCCTTAATTCCTGACTTACACACATAGAGTCTAAAAATACAAAGGCTTAAAGAAATATCCCAGAGGTTCTCACCCGTTGTTTGCTTTCTTTAACGATTTCCTAACTACTTACAGGCACCCTGAGTAACCTCGGACCATCTGAACTCAGCTGAGCCCTGCTTACTTAAGATCCACATGGCTTCACCCAGTTTCTTTAAGTTTCAGCTTGGGGCTACTAACAAAAGCCAACTCAGAGTGCCTCTCAGAGTCAGATATAATCCTCATGAACAACGTGGGACATGGTAGTTCATCTATATTTTCTCTCTCCTGACCTGGAGTCAGAGGAGGCCATTGCTATCTATACTTTAGGACACCCTGAAAGGCATCTTGATTGTAACCCTAGGAACTTGTTAGCTCTTACGTGGTGAGAATCACCTTAAAACTCATTGGCCTTCCTGTGTGGACTGTTTGGAGGGAAAGTTTAACTTTTCATGGGTTTGTTGAATGTAAGAATGAACGATATCTTAGTTTTCATTGTGAAATGCAGCCCACTGGGTTATCTGCTTGGACCCATTTGAGCCCAGTTTCCATGCCTTGTCTGGTGGTTACTGCACTCCTAGTACTTGGGATAGTGCCTGGTGCACTGTTGCATCATGCCTGGTGCACTGTTGCATCATGCCTGGTGCACTGTTGCATCATGCCTGGTGCACTGTTGCATCATGCCTGGTACATGCTCAACTAGCAAATGCTTCCTCGTGAAGACCTGTGTAATCAGACCTTTCAGGAGGCAGGGAAACGCACCTACACACACAGATCTGATGAGTAGCATTGCTTTTAAAGTTTCCATTTATTTTCAACTAGAAATAACAACATAAAACTGTCCCTAGTCCATGTGAGGTAGAAGAAACTTGAAGGAATAGAATTGACATTATAAAAGACTTACCAATAGGTTTGCCTAGGAGATATCCAGTCATACGAAGCAGAACTTGGCTAGAGCAGTGCTGCCTCCAAAACACCCCCAAGATAAGTAATCTGCTAACCAGGCTGGTTAGAGACAAGCAGAGTTTAGGATGCTAAGATGTAAGCGTTTGTTCAACGGGGTTGACAAGAGGTTAGGCTACATTCCACAAAGGAGACGACCCCAACTCACAACCAGCCACGAGGCTCATTTTTCTATCGGAGAAGATGCTTCTGGGATGTTGACTCTTAGCGCTCCTGATGCTGCGACCCTATGAAATGGAAGGGCAGAGACCATGCAATCCAACACTCTCCGGCACGCCCACACACAATCTTTAGTACGCCACGGATCGGATCGTTTCCCTCAACTTACAAAGAAAGGGTTAGAAATTTTCAGTTCTCTCCATGAGAAGTTACTCCAGTCTCCTGTGTGGCAAACATAAAGACACTCATCAGGGAGCCTGAATAGGGTCTGGACCTCCCTCGGGAGGGGAAGTGCCCAGTGTGGGATACCTGGCTAAGTCAGTGAAGCATAAAGAAAACATCAGAGCTTGTCATGGACCCTCATGACAAGATAGAAAGATGGGGTTGTCCTCCAAGCTCCGCCCACTGACGTTTACAGGCACGGTGCCATTCATCCTCAGTGACTGCTCTCTTCTGTGGCTGGAAACTCAAGGACACAGGGGGCTCCCTCCATCCATCTCGTCACCTCCTGAGTTCTTCCACTTTAAGTGTCTAAGGCGAGGCCTAAGGTTTCCTCTGTCACCGTAGGGGATACGTTTTCATCTGAGTCAACAAAGTTTCAGAGATCCCAGGGAACCAGAGAGTCTCTCTTTGTTTCTGGGAATGCCAGAGAAGGTGGGGTTGGCCTCCTGTCTGAAGCTCCGCTAGGGCGGTGCCAACAGGAGGGGATGCAGAAGAAGTGCGGGGCACTCGAACCATACAAGCAGAAATTGGCTTTGAGTTTCAGGAAAAGCCTGACGTCAGGTCAGAACTGGGGTAAAGAAAGACTTAGTTTCTTTTCTATTGCTATGACAAAAAAAAAACACCAGGACCAAGGCAATTTATAAAACAAAGCATTTTGTTGGTTTACGGTTTCAGACACCCACAGACAAGAGGCAAAGAGAGAGGCATTCTGGGAATGCTGTGAGCTTTTGAAATCTCAGTCTCTCTCACCCCAGTGACATACCTCCTCCGACAAGCTCACACACATTTCCTCATCTTCCCAAACAGTTCCTCCAACTGAGGACCAAACACTCAAACATACGAGCCATTGAGGATCATCCTTATTCAAACAACACAGGCAGAAAGGAATATGCGTTGGCCCAGTGTCAAGGCCTAAGGTCCAGAGAGACACAGAAGTGCAAGAAGCTGACAGCTTACTTGAAGCTGTTAAGTGGAGGGCGCCCGTGTTCCCCTGCAGTAGCCTCGTTTTGAAGTCCCATGGCCCTTTTTCTCTGGAGTCTCCGTGCTTTCATGGGGGCAATCCCTATCTACGCTTGGCGTGCCATTGTGGACAGGGTCCTAGCTAGGACTCAAGGGCATCGGCTGGGCACTAAGAGGTCACTGAACCCTCAGAGCCCATGTTTGTTTGTTTGTAAAGCCGAACAGTAACCACACTGAGATATCGTTGTGAGAAGTGCACAAAAATAGTGGTATTAAAGCTATTTAGTTTTATTTCTTCATGTTGCCCAAGCCGACCTTGACCTCACGGTTCTCCAGCCCCCACCTCCTCCATGCTTGGATTACAGGTGTGCACCACCGTGCTAAAGAATTTAGTATTTTTAGAGAGAGCCAAGGACAAAAAAAAAAAAAAAAAATCATTAAAAATAAAGTGTTATAGTTACTGATCTCCCTGATGATAGGAGGGCCTGCTATGCACTGGCGCGACATGCTGTGTTGCTGCTACATACAACAGGGTCACATGTGTTTCATGTTGACCTCAAACTCACTAGCCAGCTGATCCGGTGGCTGAATTTCAGATCCTCTCACCTCCACCCGGGATAGAACACTGTTGTTTTAAATTCATTTTGTGTGTTGTTTAGCCGTTCTCTTTCGTGTTGGATAATACTAGAGACGTCTGAGGCCGCGTTTTAAAAAGCTAAGGAGAGTCAAGGGTAGTGTAGTGTCTGAGAGACGGGGCAGAGCTGGCTCCTGATAAGATATTTATATTTCCACTTACAGTTGGTGCTGAGAACCAACAGTAGTGTTGGTCTGGATCCTGGAAGGCCCGGGTCTAACAGGAAAAAGGCGAGCCAAAGCCCGATAGCAGGTACCTTAAGCCGCACTTCTCCCTGTTCAGAGAAAAAGGCCTCTGTTGCTATTGATTTTTTTTTTTTAATTTTACCAAGAACTTTGATAGTCCTATCACAATTCTGCCTCTTGTTAGTATTTTGACAACAGTATCTTTGTGTGTATGTATGGGGGAGGGGAAGTGTAGCCCTGTGCCTGAAGGTACACGCGTGTGGGGGCATGACTATAGCAGCCAGACGTTAATGTTGGTTATTTTCTAACTTATTTCTAATTCACCCATTCTTATTTTATATGTTTGAGTGTTTTGCTTGCATGTATGTGTGTGTGCTGTGTGAGTAGAAGGGCCTGCAGAAGGCAGAAAAAGGTGCTTCGCTGGGGTTAAGGAGAATTGTAATCTGTCACGTGGGTGCTGAAAACTGAACCGTCTGTAGAAGAAACCCTGAACCATCTCTTCAGCCCCTCTGTACCCTAGTCTTTGAGACAGAGTCTCTCATTGGGACCTGGAGTCCATGGATTAAGTTAGACTCTCTAGCCAGAGCTGGCTACGATTATGATTTGGTCAGTGATGTTAGAGGCATGCTTGTTATGCAAGCATTAAGACCTGAGTGGTGGCGCACGCCTTTAATCCCAGCACTCCAGAGGCAGAGGCAGATGGATCTCTGTGAGTTCAAGACCAGCCTGGTCTACAGAGTGAGTCCAGGACAGCCAAGGCTAACACAGAGAAACCCTGTCTCAAAAAACCAAACCAAACAAACAAAAACAAAAACAAACAAAAAAACCCAAACCAAAACAAAAAAAGACCTGAGCTAAATTCCCAGCTCTGTTGTCCCAGAGCTTGAAAGCTGGACACAGCTTCCCTGGGGATGGTTAAGCAGCCAGTCTAGATAAATCAGGGGGTAAGCTCCAGGTTCTGAGAAAGATTCAACAACTAAGGTGGCGAATAACTGAAGAAGAAAGCTGATGTTGATTTGTGGCCTAAAACACGCCCCACAACACACACTTCTACACACAAACACACACAGCACTTACACAGCACTTACACACTTAGCCGGACGGTGGTGGCACACACCTTTAATCCCAGCACTTGGGAGGCAGAGCCAGGTAGATCTCTGTGAGTTCGAGGCCAGCCTGGTCTACAGAGTGATTCCAGGACAGCCAGGGGTACACCCAGAGAAACCCTGTCTCAAAAATAAAATAAAATAAAACAAAATAAAATATAAAAATAAACAAACATACACTTATACACACACAACACTTTTATGCACTTTTTTTTTTTTAAAGCAGTCTCATGGTTCACTCATCGGCTGCTGCCACAGTTGTAATAAACAGATTGGAAACATTTCCACACAAATGCTGACTAAAGAGCAGGTGAAGAGGACCAGGTGTGCTGCTCACAGGGTAGATGCTTGTACACATGAAGATGTGGGTTCTAGCCCCTCACCAGGCATTGTGGGACACACATGTACTCCACATAAGCCTGAGTTAGAAAGGCCCAAAGTTCAAAGTCACCTTTGTTTACACAGTGAGTTTAATACCAGCTTGGGATACCCAAGGTGTGTGTGTGTGGGGGGGGGGGGAGACAGACAGACAGACAGAGACAGAGAGTATCCTTGTTCTCCATTCCTGACCAGGTTTTTCATCGCACAGTCACAGTGCTCTTAAAGCTGTAGCGGGCAGAAGCCCAGCACGCCTGTCCCGGGTAGAGGGGCCAAAAGAAGAATCTGCTCTCCTCATTGGAACGTGATGAATGGGGGCAGGACACCCAGCACAGTGTCTTCCAGGCCAGGATTGTCACAGTGCTATCTGCTGCGCATTGGCCATAGCCCTACCTTTGTGTTAGTTTGAGCCTCCTCTCCCTCCTCATTCCAGGACATTGGACAGCCCGTATCCCTTAAGATGGCCTTCTCATCGTATCTTAGCACGTGAACCCCTCGCGGCACTGCCAGACCCCACTGTGCCTCTGGCTAACCAGCTCCATGCTCACTGATCCTAGTAGAGCTGACCCAGGGAATTGTGAAATGATTGCTATCAACAATACAATGCCCTGGGTGACAGAAACTGCAGTTTATCTTCACGTCTTTCCTGCTTGTTATTAAAAGCAAACAAAAGATGTGTATAGAATCAACCGTGTGGCAGGAGCTCTTCAAAGAGTTCCCAGAATAAGTCACAGCTGTTCTGTGTGACAAATGCTGTCAAATTCATTCATAAAAGGGAGTGATGGGCTGGGATATAGCTCAGTGGTAGAACATGTACTTTCCATATATGAGACATCAGATTCCTCTCCAACACTTAAAAAGTCCAAATCCAGGGCTTGAATTTGTGTGTGTGTGTGTGTGTGTGTGTGTGTATACATATATATATATATATGCAAAACAGACAAGGAGCAGGGCATAGTGGCACATGTCTTTAATCCCAGCACCCAGCACTCAGGAGGCAGAGACAGGTGGATTTCTGTGAGTTCAAGGCCAGCCTGGTCTACAAAGCAAGTCCAGGACAGCCAATACACAGAGAAACCCTGTCTCAAAAAACAAAAGCAGAAAACAAACAAACAACCGAAACAAAACAAACAAAAACAGGCAAGGGGACGGTCATCTGTTATCCTAGTGCTGGGGAGGTAGAGACAGACAGACAGCTGGTCCTCACTGGCTAGCCACTCCAGCCAAATTGGTGAGCTGCAGGGTTAGTGAGAGACCCTGCCTCAAAATATAAAATGAGGAGCAACTGAAGAAGGCATCTAAAATCAACCTCTGACCTCTGCACGCACACTGGCATAGACGTGTACATGCACATATATGCACACACACAGACAAACACAAAGTCCATGATGAGTTTAAGGCGGTCTCTAGCACTGTCGTACCATGATGGTAGTGTGTAGGCACACACAGATGGACATGCACTCTCCCATGCCCACTCTCTGAGGCTTCTCAACACTACTTCTATTTTATGTGATGTGAGGTCTAGGGCCAGCACATAGGATCTAGGCAGAAGTCTGAGACTTTGCTGGGTGACGTAAAAGCCACTCAACGGTTTTGAACCTTGGTTTCCTCATCTTGAAAGAGAGATGGGATCTCGCCTAGCAGGTTATGAAGCGCAGTTGCTTACACCACGTAGCTTCCTTTGCGAAGTGTGGGTTTGCAGGACCCCATCCAAGGGCTGAAGTGCAGAGACAGCCACAAGCTAGCTCCTGTGGCCAGCCATGTAAATGCCTCTGGCTCTTGGGCAGCAGTGGAGTCCTGCTCTACCCTCTTCCTGTGCCCTCCGTGCCTTGAGTTTGGCATACAACTGGGCAGCACCTGCTCAGTCCTGCTGCTCAAGCTCCAGAGGATGTTGACAGCTCAGCTGCTGGGGAACCAGAAGGACAAGGTAGCGTGCGGGAAGGGGGAAAAAATAGGAAGTGGCACAGTTGGATGGTAATAGGGACTTTCCCCTTTACTTTTTGGCTGGGAGATAAGCGTGGTTTTTGTTAGCTTAGGAGAGCAGGAGCTCATTGCAGCTCTCTGGCTGGACATTGTTTACAGGTGGATCCAGGCTTTGAGATCTGGCTGGCGCTGCAACCAGGCAATACTCAAGTGTTTTCAGCTCAGAGGAAAAATCCCCCAAAGTCTCCCAGTGATTGCCACTGGGCTCAAGTCTGCAGGGGGAACAAACACCCGGGCCCGAACAGGCCATTTGCCACGTCACAAGGGGCCATGTAGAGGTGTGGCCACTGATGTTTGGCTTCTACTAAGACAAAATGAAACACACACACACACACACACACACACACACACACACACACACACACACACACGACACCTGGGCCTGCTCTTCACAAGTCTGTTGCAAGCTAACTGTATGAGCTAATCAGGGCAGTGGGAGGTACCCCCTAATGTCTTGAGCCTTTTGGGGTGGGGCTGGGGTAGACTGATGGATGCAACTTCCCCAGGGCCCTTGCTGATTAGCTCTTTGGCTCATAGTCGAAGCTGTGTATGTGGTACCCTTGTCTGACCTTCTGCCAAACTCACCCGCCTTTGCCACAGGCTTTCATCCTCTCATTCTCCTGTTTTGTGGGCACCTTTTTATGTTTCCATATTTGTGTGTCTTTTCTGGCATATTCTCTTCCCTCTCCTACATCTGCTGCGTTTCTGGTTTTGTAACCTGGAACTGCTGTGGAGCCTCTGTGCTTCTGGGTGAGGCAGATACTTTCTCCTGTGCCACCACAGCTGTTTGTACAAGTCTACATTGTTGGGTTGGGGTTTTTTTTCCCCTCTAAAAATTGCACAGAGATCCCATATCTCTCATTTGTTCTTATGCTCAACTCCGAATGGCACAGGACAGCGTTTCTAAAGACATTTGTAGAACTACACTGAGTGGATGAGTGGACATGCTTCTAGTTGCCAGACTCAAGGTGGTTCAGCCACGAGGCCCCTCGAAGGTCAGCCTTTCTCTAGGGTCCTTCTTGGTTCAAAAAGGTGACACAGGTCAGCAAGAGCAACTCTGGGCTCAAGAAACCATTGCTCTGTGAGAGACCCTAGATTCGCAACGTACAGAGATGAAGAGGGGAGGGAAGGAGGGGGAGAGAGTGGGGTGGGGTGGGGAGATTGATTCTTGCTCATATAGTCAGCCTTTTCAGTGTCTGGCTATCAAGTTGAGGGGAACTCTCATTCAGTGTTTAATAAAGGAATCATCACTGAAGAGCTTTCTTTGAGTATCTGTATGGTTTGTCTGTCATTTTGCTCAGCTACACTGAAACTACCTCAACAAGTTGTGAGTCTAGCAGATCTAACTTTGTGAGGTTTTTTTTTTCTTTTGCGGTGTGGCTATTCAGTTATTTCCAATATTGGAATGCCATAACATCCTGCTCATTTTCACTGATTTGATATTTTTTTTTCAAGCTGATTCTAAAAGGTGATCTAAGTGGTTAATAGCACCGGCTGCTCACAGGTTTGGTTTCCAGCACTCAACGAGGTAGCTCACAACTGCCTGTAACTCCAGGTCCTGGGAGTCCAACGCCCTCTTTTGGCCTTAGCAGCACTAGGCACTGCACGCACACATGAATTCACACACAGACATGCAGGCAGATAGTCTTACACATTAAATACAAACAGATATTTTAAAGGTGCTCTGATAAAGAAAGAAACATAAAATTCACATGGAAGATAGAAAGGTGTTGCCAAAATATTTTTTAATGAAAAAGTAACAATAAAGGGACATGCATTCTATCAACTATCAAAGCACAATAAAAAGTATAGCGGGTAAAAACCATGTAGTATTAACACTGGACTAAAACCACGTACCAAAGTAAAAAAATCAATAACAAAACCATGGCCGGGTACAGTGAGGATTATGGCAAACGTGACAGTTTATCTCTCTAGAGAAGGATGGATACTACGTGCTAAAGTCTCCACAGAGAAGAAATTCAGGCCGTGCTCTTCCTATTCTGGGGACTTATTGGATTAATAGCTCATACGGTCAGACTCCTTTTGTAGGATCGCCAGAGTGAGTAGTGAACGAGACGGATCTCAGGCTTTACCATGACAAACAATGTTATTATCATGTTAGACAATGATGTAAGAGAGACCATTAACCATGATTAATTGACCTGGGTGGAGCAGCGACGTGAGCCTGCCCTGCGCTTCTGGTAATAACCAGTTCCACCCATATATACTCTTGACAGAGGAAGAGCTTGGCTTAATGATGCTCTGCCTTCCAGCTGTGCTAAGTGCCCCTGGAGCATTGCCAGCACTGGGAACCCGGGTGCAAATGCTAAGGCTCCTGCCTGGAAGCCTTGCCCCTCCCCTTCAGGGCCTTCAATCTGTCTGGCTGATCACACAGCTGAAGGGCACAGTTGTGATGGGCCTTCTGGCTTTTTCACCTTAATTCCCAGCACTGTAGACCTAGGGGTAACAGAAGGCAAATTTGGGGGTTCTGTCTATCTATCTATCTATCTATCTATCTATCTATCTATCTATCTATCATCTCTGAGACAAGGTCTTGCTCTGTATAACAGGGTGCCCTGGAACTTACTGTGTAGCCCAGGTTGGCCTTAATCTTCTTGCTAAGATTATATGGCCACCATGCTTTGCTGATTTGCTTTCTTTCTTAAAACTCTTAAGTGTGAGCTCTTTTTCAAATGTATTGTTTTCTTGTTGTTGTTTCTTTTTTTTCAAGACAGGATTTTTCTGTGTGTGTGTGTGTGTGTGTGTGTGTGTAGCCTTGGCTGACCTGGAACTAGCTCTGTAGACCAGGCTGGACTTGAACTTACAGAGATCTGCCTGCCTCTGCCTCCTGACTGCAGGGACAAAATCATGCAGCACCCCTTGCAGGCTAAATTTATTTATTTTTAATTATGTGTAGGTGTGCATGTCTCTGTGTGGCTACGTGCGTGTGACTGCAGGTGTAAGGGAGGCTAAGGGCAATGGATGCCCCTGGAGCTGGGGCTCCACGTGGATGTTAGCTGCCTGAAGTGAGTGCCGGGCACTGAACTTGACTTCTGTGCAAGAACAGTCCAGACTTTTAACTATTTAGTCACCTCTCCAGCCCAGGGATATGCTCCTCGTCACTAGAACCAGCCCTCATGCGGGTGGGGAGTTGGGGTGGCAGAGAGTCAGGGCAGACTCCAATAGGACAGGAACCTGGAGGCAGGAGCTGATGCAGAGGCCATGGAAGATGCTGCTAACTGGCTTGTTCCCCATGGCTTGCTCAGCCTGCTTTCTTATACTATTCAGACTCACCAGTCTGTGGGTGGGCACCACCCATAGTGATGTCGACCCTCCCATACGTCAATCATCAACCAAGAAAATGACCCATGGATTTGCCTACAGACCAATCTGGTAGGGGGCATTTCCTAAACTGAGGTTTCCTTTTCCCAAATGGCTCTACCTTGCATCAAGTTGACACAAAATTCGGCATCACACCAGCACAGAGAAAAGCCAGCTTCAGAAATTGGAGCGGGGCAGGGTACGGAGAAAACCTTTGGCGGTGTGCAAAGAGGAAGATGAGGAAAAGAGACGGGCGGTAACCAGGGGGAGATTCAGGTAAAAAGGAAGCCTGGGAATTTTGTCAGTTTTGTTCCTGAAGATGAGAGAGATTTGGTCACTGTACACCAAGGGGCAAGAAAACACACTTTGCAGGGCTGAAGAGAGGAGATAGTTCTAAGCACATCCCTAGGGATGACCACACTTTCCAGCAACTCTTCCTGCACCTTGCTTCATGATTCTGATGAACAGTTACCCCTAGAGCCATTTGCTTCTCTGTAAGGCCTTAAGTTCTCAGAAGGAGAATTTATTAGGAATTAGTAATGGGTTCTTGGAAATAATTAACTCCCCCCCCCCATAGGAGGCAAAGCTAAAGGATGAAGGGCAGGGCCTGGTAAAGAGGGGGGACTGGAGAGAGGGTGATGCTGATGCAGGGGAACACACGATGTAACACCTTTCTCTGTGAATCAAATGCCTACTCCTCCCCTTCCGGGTATCAGCAGGGTCGCCCTTTTCTCGTATTTAATTAATTAATTAATTTATTTATTTGTTGAGAGTTTTATGCATGCATATAATGAGATATGATTGTATCCACCTCTCATTTCTCCCTTCCATCTTGCCCCGAGTCCACTCCAGTGTGTCTCCCTTCCAACTTTGGGTTTCCTTATTATCTTTTTTTTTAAGTAACTCACTTAGTCCAATTAGTGATGCTCACATGCGCATGGGTGTGGGACCATCCGCTGGTGCATGGACAACCTACCACTGGCCACAGCCTCAAAGAAGACTGATTCCCCATCTCCCGGCAGCCATTAAATGCCAACAGCACCTCAGTAGGGGTGAGGCCCTGGGAGCTCCCCACCCCAATCTTTGCTGGCCTGATCTTGTGCAGGTAGCCACAGCTCCTGTCAATCATGTCTAGAAGACAGCATTTCACAGCACCCCTCCCATCCCCCAGCTCTCACACTCTTTCTGATTGGCTCTTCCTTGATGATCGCTGAGCCTTGTGTGTGTGTGGTGGGGGGGGGGGGGGGACAATGGTGTCTCTCTTAGGGGTGAGGGGGAAGACAGGGCAGGAGGGCCATGAGTTTGAGGCAGTCTTGGAATGCCCTTTCATGCCCTAGTCGGAGCTGCCTCAGGTTTCAGGGGAAGGAAGTGTGTCCAAGTCTCACGCTCTGCCTGTTGGTCAGGATGCACAAATGCAAGAAGCCGTTGCCGTTAACTCACTGTGCTGGATTGCGTGACTTCAAATGCTTTTCCAATCTGAGCCTAGAAGAGTGGCTCACAGGGGAGGCTTTCTTCTATGGACTGGCAGAGGCAAGTCGAACAGGCCTGAGGGACTAGGAAGAGGGTGGACCAGTGAGAGGGAAGAGGAGGAGGAGTGCGGACCAGAGAGGGGACTGAGGCTGACAGGTGCTGGGGGCACAGAAGAAAAGCAATGGCGAAGATGCAGCCCTTTCTAGGCCCCAGCTTCACCAACTCTCTTCCACTGCTGGGGTGGGAGGAGACCATATCTTAATTTTCCCAGGGATATGTGTGTTTTAAACAGGTTGCCTACGCTATCAGTGATTCAGGAAAAGTCAATATTTGTACTGCTCTCTCTTATTTAAGGTTGCAAATCATTGTCCATCAGAGTAAGATACAAGCAGTTTCCTGCCTCCGGAACCATGCCTGTTTCTTTTTCCTCTTTGCAACGATTATCTTCATCTTTTTGTTGAGCGACGAGGGAAAGACACGCCAGCTACCGCCGTCCAGTGCTCGAGAGCAGCTGCAAGACTCGCAGGCCGCGTGTCCTGACTTCACCCTTAAAGCCCGGTGACCTTGATAGCTATTCAACTTTCTTAAACATTGGCTTCCTGTATAATGTGACAGCAGGAGTCCCTGGCATGGCAGTAAGGAGATAATGAGAGAAACTCTGCAACAGACTTGGCATGGCACCTCGGGATCTGCGGACCGGCCTGCCCGCATGCTGTGTGTATAATGTAACTTTCAGATGACTGAGCAGTCTGTGAGTTGGTAACAAACAAAACAGAACTTTGGAGCTTGAAGGGACCTTGAAAGCATTTTTTACCAAGAGGGCAAATCTCTGTCCCATTTTCTGCCAGTCACTCCAATCAACACCATGGCTGCTGTAAGACTGATAGTGCAGGGCTGGAGAACTGGCTCAGAAGAGCACACTGGCTGTTCTTCCAAAAGATCCTGAGTTCAATTCCCAGCAACTGCATGGTGGCTCACAGCCATCTATAATGAGAGCTGGTGCCCTCTTCTGGCCTGCTGGCTCATATGCAGGCAGAATACTGTTTAAAAAGAAAAGAAAAGGAAAAAAAAAAGACTGATAGTACAAAGCACTCTTTGGAATGCTTATATTTTCATGCAGAGATAATTTTTTTTTGCAAGTTTGCCTGAGGAGTTGATATACACTACTTTCTGGGATTGCAGGCTTCCTTGTGTATCTGTAAGGCTAACGCTCAAGAGATTTAGGAATCTGCCAGTGCTGGTGCGTGTGGAACCACGTATGAGGCTAATCCGATGCCTGACCTTGTTTGACGTCACAGCTGCTAAGTCAAGTTTGCTGAGCGTCATTCTTCAGGTGCTAAACACACTTTGATGATTGTTCTCTGTTTAGGAAAATAAAGAGCCACTATCTTGGAAAGCCCAGGCTGTGAAGCAACCAATGACCCAGGTGTGCTCCAGCAAGCAGCGGCCAGTGGAACCCAGGGCCAAGTAGGTCATCCAACCTGTTATGCTTAAAGCTGGTAGAACTAATTATAAAGGTGTATTTCTGTCCTTTGGCAGGGATGTGGGGGAAAAAACTCATGTGGAAGCCAGGAAAATCACCTATGGCCCAAGCTTCATGTGTAATGAAAGGTGTTGCCTCAATGTAGGTCACAATGAAATAAAACTGACCTAGATTATCTGCTGAATCAACACCATTAAGAGATCCTGACCTAGTTTTGTACACAGCCCTCACTCTCTCATTGTGACTTTGGATCACCTTGGTGATAACAGATGCTAAGAGACAGGGGTTCCCGTCAGCTATGAGACCTGTTATAAATTGCCTTGATTCTCCATCAAGAGCCACTGAAAGGAAATTCAGGACTGAGTCCAGGATTCTCTGCAGCAGTCTTTTTATTTTGAGCCAGTGTGGCTGAAGGTCATAGTGGTAGCTGCGAGTACCCAGGGCTATGACTGACAGTATCATAGGGGTGAGCGAGACTAGTTACCAATGTAAATTCACAAAGCTGAAACACGGTCAGGTACAGTGTGGTGTTAATGGAGAGTGGGCTGAGGTCCACTGATACCCTGAGAAGGATATCAGTTTAGAAGCCCTTAGGAGAGTGGCGGGACAGTCCTTTTTTAAATTTTTTTTTCACCAAACTGTAATTATATTACTTCTTGCCTCCCATTTCCTCCCTCCAGCCCCTCCCGTTTCCTCCCTCCAGCCCCTCCCATTTCCTCCCTCCAGCCCCTTCAATGTCACCCTCATTCCCTTTTAAACTTATGGTCTCTTTTTCTTTGATTGCTATTGTTATACACACATATGTGTGTATAGATACGTAAATACAGCTTGCTAAGTCTGTTCTGTGTCGCTCCTGTGTGTGTGATTTCAGGGCTGACTGCTCTGTTTTGAATAAGCAATTAGGGCCCCATTCTTTATTTTCCAAATAAAAATGTATATGTTGTTGTTGTTGTCTTTAAAGATTCTTTTGATTTGAATGTGTGTTGTGCCTGCTGGTATGTCTGTGTACAATGTGCATGCAGTGGCCACAGAGGCCAGAAGAGGGCAGCAGATCCCCAGGAACTGGAGTCACAGGCCGTTGTGAGGCACCATGTGGGTGCTGGGAATCAAACCCGGCGCCTTCGGAAGAGTAAAGAGTGGTCTTAATAGGCGAGCCTTCTCTCCTCCCTAAATTTTCATTTGTATTTATTTCATGTGCACAAGTGGTCTCTGCCTGCATGTATATATAAGTGTATTACATGCATGCCTGGTGCCCTCAGAGGCCAGGAGGAGGAGTCGGGTCTCCTGAAGCCTGAGTTAGGGGCAGTTATGAGGTACCATGTGGGTGCTGGGGATTGAACCAGGGTTCTCTGGAAACAGTGCTCTTAACCGCTGAGCCATCTCTTCAGCTTCATTAGTGACATTTCTTTAAGAAACAGCCTCCCAGAGCATAGAGCAGCAAGGTCATGTGTAACACCTCAGAGCTTTTCTTTTCTGGTTTGGGTAATGAACCTCCGGTTACAAAACCAGCCTCATGTGGCTTAGCGATGGGATCATAGGGTGAATTCTTCTAAAGTTCATAGTGTGTCTTCCAAAAAGACAACTACAGCCCCCACCTCTCTCCTCCCTCCCTCTCTCTCTCTCTGCCACTGACATAACACTGTAGACTTTGTCTACCCTTCACAGCCTCAAGCGCCTCCCCCGAGGTTGTAAAATGCATCCCCTATGTCAAACAGTGCTTATGTGTCATTACAGGAGGCATCGCCCTGAGAACTTTCTAGTGGGTCCTCAGGGCCCCTATCTGAGGCTGAGGCCACCCCTGGCTGCTGTGACAGTCATGCTGAGAGGAGGAACTGCTGTAAAGGAGTCTAACACACTTGGGCCTGGTAAAGTCAGCACAGCCTCCAGAGGACGACCAGGCTGGCGGTGGGGGATGGAAGTCGGGGGAGGGCTGAAGATGGACTCCTGAGTTCAGGAGAGTGGCAGCCAACTCATCCATGAACCCTGTCTCCCCCACCTGCTTTCACACCACCTGCTCCATCTAAGGCACAGTTACAGGCCTGGAGGTGCTTTAGTGACAAGTTTAGACCACCTCTCTGCCTCTGTCACACCACATTCTAGTGGAGGGACAGGCAGTAATGAACAAATGAAGAGTTCTAAGTGGCCCCAGTGAGGTTGGCCAGTGTGTAAAGGCATTTGGCACCAAACCTGATGACCTGAGTGTGACCCTGACATCTGCATGGTGAAAGGAAAGAAGGCCAGTTCCCACAAGTTTGCCTCTGACGTCCACACATTTGCTGTGGCATGCATATGCATGTATACCCGCCCCCAGGTGCATACACACGCACATCCACACATCCACACGATACAAATGTAATAAAGTGTTTTGAAAGAACAATCATCAACAAAACGAGAGTGCTAAATGTCCTTCCTTGGGGAGGAGAGAGTGACGGACCAAGGTGAGGTGTCTTTTACACTACGCCTTTTGGGGCTGAGTGTATAAAATCTGTCTTTTCCCTGACAATCTGCAGTTAGGGACTGCATATCCCTTCAGCAGGCCACACAGAGGCAGCAGATGTGGGGCCAAGCCGCAGGCAGTGCTTCTGTCCTGGAGAGGCAGCTTCTGTGTCCCTAACTACTCAATCTGACTTAGGTTTTCTAGCGACGCCATTTGCTTATATGACCAGTCCTGGAGACCATGACCGCTGTGGGGAAGGGTCACACTTGGGGCTTTCTGATCTCTTGTAACAGTTCAGGTCCCTGTTCACTGTGGGTATGTGGCTTCTCCAGTGTCAGCGGTGAGACCTTGGGCCACCATCATGGTTAGTAAGATAACAGTGACCCTGGCCTTGGGCTTAGCCACTTCATCTCAGGTGACCTGCTAGTGACAGCTGGGTGACTTGGGGGGAAGGGAGAGGGGTAAGGAGAAACAAACAAGTCCAGATGGTGTCAACAAACAGGAAAAGGTACAGGGAAGGGCTGCCCTTGGGGACAGCACAGCTTTATGAGGTGACTAAAATGTTCTGGAATGAGATAAGGCTACAGTTGGGCCACTTTGTGAGCTAAAAGCCATTGGACAGCACCCTTTCCGGAGGGGTTTACAGTGTGAGGATTCTCTATCAACCCCCGGCAGGATCCTGAATTGTCAGAAGGAAGCAGGAAGCTGCTCTCCAGACTTTCCCTCTTATCAGTTTCCCAATCATGGTATGATTTTACTATCGTGTTGCCATTATCAAAGGAAAACATCGTACTAGCAAAACCAGTTGGCCAATTCCAGGGACTCCTAGATCTACCTTTGCTGTAAACCCAGTCACTGAATCCCTGTGCAGGCAAAAATAAGAACAGCACGCACACAGGAAGTCAGGCCCAAAGTCTGTAGAATTTTCAGAACCACAGGTTTCTGAGTTTCTGAGTCACTGGTCAGTAAGCAAGGGGTCAGATGGGGTTACAGTGCTGCCGGGAGCCACACAGCTCCTGTTCCCTAACTGAGGAGGTCCAGGAGGAGCAGCCATTGCAGCAGGCACCCAGCTAGCTCCAGCTGCTTAGCAGAGGGGAGAACAAAAGAGTTCTCTGCTCCTTCTACAGCTGTAGGAATGGGGTGAGGGGTGAGGGGTGGGTTCTGGATCCCCATCAAGGATGACTGGGAATTCAGCAGAGGCACCTCCAGGCCGCACCCCGTATCTGTAAACCTAAGGGGAGTCACGCCCCCTCCCTGAACCTGCTTTTCCATGTTGACTGCTCATTCCCAGTAAAGTCACCATGAGGATCAATGATGCATTGCATGGACACCCCTGGCTGACCCCAGAGTGAGACGGCTCAGCTCTGCTAGCTCTTCTTGGCTGACGGATGACTAGGAAGGCATTGTCAACAAGGGAAGAGATACCGCAGCCAGAAAAAAGCAGTGCCTGGTTTCTTAGAGGTTGGAGCTCAATGTATTCCAGTTTGGAGACCTGGCCCAGTCAAAAGGTTCTTAATGACACGTACACAAGAGAGACACAAAGCCAAGCAGAAACGGGGCCTCCCAGACACACTCTCCAGACGGCCCAGGCTGCAAACGGCTGCTGCCTTGTCTTCTGAAATAACAAGCCTACCCAACTCACAAGCTGAATTCTGGAGAAAGCTCTGGGTCCTTGCTGGGATGGCGGAGGCTCATCAGAGATGGCCCTGGCTGTTCTGTGTCCTTCCTTAGTGAGCTCTTCTCTTTTCCCATATGTGCCAAGAACGCGACCCTCTTGCTAGGTGTTATGTGTGGTTTGTTCCTCATTAGTTTGGTTGCTAGAAGCTGGATCCCAGTGTGGAGGTTTTGAGGTAGCAGAACCTTTAAAAAAATTTTTTTAAAGCATTTAATTAGGGTCTTGCTTACAGTTTCAGGGTGTTAGCGCACTGCTGTCATGATGAGGAGTGTGAAGGCAAACAGGCAGGCACGACACTAGAGCTGAGAACTCACAACTTATCAGAAAGTTGCAGACAGAGAGAGGCAAGACGGGGCCTGAAATGAGATTTGGAAACCACAAAGCTCATACCTCTTCCAACAAGGCTACATGTAGGAGAGAGAAACCTGTTTTTTAGGATCCCAAGTACGTGATCGGAACAGTCTTGTGAGAGAACAGGTGATGTTAATCCACTTGAAGACCAACCACCTTGTGCAGGAGCTTGATTGTTGCCACCTGAAAAGATCCCGTGACCAGACTCTGAGAGGAGATATATAAATGAGCCCAGAACTGGAGGCGGGGCTTTTGGAGACTTGGGATAGTTTTGGCTGTTCATCACTGCACTTCGAAACATTCCTAGAGAGAACCACTCGAGGGAAGGCTTCAGGGCTCTGGCTCCTGCTGAGGTTCCAGGTTCTGGTTACTCCAGGTTCCAGCAGAAGAAATCCTGCTGATTACGTCAGGAGAATTGTTCCTCAGAACTGATATCCTTATGGGTTTGTTAGTGTGTTCCTTAATCTTCTTTTCCTATTGTTTTGGTTAGTTGGGTTATAAGTGACATATGCTCAGTTAATAAGTTGTTCATAAAATATATTGAGTAAGAAAATTGAGCCCACACTCCCCCAGCTTCTGTTTCTGACCATCAGTTTATCCTTAGACCTGTTGCCCCTGAGCCCAGGAAGCAATGGGGGTGTGGGTGGGATGGGCTGGGGGTCGGGGGATCAAAACAAGAGGACCAACCTAAGTGCAGGCAGGCCCTACCTGAGTACCATCCCTCCTCATGGGTAGGGAACTGTAAACCAGGCATCCAGGACAGGGTCTGACTCTGTGTCAGTAGCAGTGGAGGTTCACAGGCATGTGCCAACCCCAAGCTGAGAGAAGAGATGGAACACACACTCCCTACACCCCAGAGAGACTGCTATGAGCACTAACCCTGCAGAGGTCAGAAGGGGTCAGGCATGGTGTGAGTCCTGAAGCTGAGAGTGGGGAATACAGTGGGTACAGGACTGGAGTTAAGGTGGGAGGGGACGGAAGGTCATGAGAGGGGACTGGGCCATTCAGCTTTATAGACTGAGTGTATGGAACAGAGGATGGAGTAAGGCCACGGGGTCAGGTGACAGTGGCCGTCTGCAGCAACGGTCCCGCTTGTCCAAAGGACAGCAGGGCCTCGCTCTGTGTGGGGGTGTGGAAAAGGATGACCTGTGAGGGAGGTGACTGTTAGTTCCTGCTTGCCAGGCAGGGACTCTCTGGGAGTGGAGACAGTGACTCCTGGCCTTGCCACTGGTGCACTGTGTCCTCAGGCAGGTCATTTAGCTGGCGAGCCTGTGTCCTCCCTACTCTGAATCAGACACTAAGACTGATTCGCGCAGTAGGAAGGGTCTGCGGGGTCTCGGTACTCTGTGAGACGCTGATGGCTGTCATGGTGTGTGCCCTGGGAGGAAATTCCGAGGTCCTTCCTCTCCCTCCCCTTCTTTTACTGTTTTGTTATTGTTGATTTTCTTAAATGTCATTGGCTAGCAAGGGCAGAGTTCTGGGCTAGTGTTAAAGGTGTGCACCTGGCCCAAGTACCCTAATTATTCTTCTTCTTCTTCTTCTTTCTTTCTTCTCTCTCTTCTTCTTTCTTCTCTTCTTCTTCTTTCTTTCTTCTTCTTCTTCTTCTCTTCTTCTTCTTCTTCTTCTTCTTCTCTTCTTCTTCTTGTTCTTCTTCTTTTAAAGATTTATTTATGCATGTATTTTATGTATGGGTGCCTTGTCTTCGTCATGCACACCAGAAGAGACAATCAGGTCCCATTACAGATGGCTGTGAGCCACCTTGTGGTTGCTGGCAGTTGAACTCAGAACCTCTGGAAGAGCAGCCAAGTGCTCTTAGCAACTGAGCCAGCTCTCCAGCCCCACAGTACCCTATTTCTAAACCTAACCAGAACTAAATAGTCCTGAAAGCAACACTTGATAGCATGGAGGCTGCCACGGCTGCCGGTTCCACAGCTGGCAGGCAGGACACCGTCCCCACTAGAGCCGTCTTTCCAGGGCCATTAGTTGAGCTAAATGTCTTTTAGTTCAAGAGAGAGAATGCAGCCTCTAGGGACACAGTCACTGCATCGAATACCTCCTGCCTCTCAAGAGAGGCACCTGAGTTCCGGGGACTTCAGTTCTAGTGGGAGTCGTCTGTCTGTCTTGCTCACACACTAGCATCTCTCTTCAGCTCTAGCCCTGGAACGCAGTGCGCAGTGACACTACCATGAGGAGCACCGGCACCTCCGTGACCCTTAGTATCACACGGAGAACTTAGGGCTGGGCCGAGGCAAGGACACGAATGGCTGGTTGGTGCTACTGTCTGGCCATCTTTAGCCACAAGGGTGACCATTAGTGTCAGTCATGGTTACATACGCGAGCTTCTGCATGACACTTGACTGTCCTGGAAGGGGGCCTGGGGGGATGGCTGCCTTCTCTCTGCCATCCCTGTGGTGGCCCCATCTCTTTGGAGCCCAGCCCCACTTCCTGCCTTACCTTCTCTGATAGACCTGTTTCCTTCTAGCAGAGTCCCCACTTTTTGGCACGTGCAGGGGCAGGTGTTGTTGAGTTGATTTGGAATGTTTCTGTCCTTTGCTCTCTGACGGACACCCTCACATTCCTTGAACCAACTGACAGCAAAGGCATCACGAGTGACAGCAAAAAGAGTGGTGCCGAGTTGACGCCAGAGTCCTGCAGCTAAGGTAGTACCTATGGGTGGGGAGTGACGCTGGCCTCACTCAGGCAGGACTAGAAAGCCCTTTGAGCAGTTGGGATGGGTTTTGTTGATACAAATTTGATAATTTTCCTTCTTGCCCAAAGACTGCGGGGCGCCTCCAGGCTTCCCCTTCCCTGAGCCACCAGGTATCCCATGTGGCTCCCCGTCCAGTAGGTCTCTCTACATCACATCAACTGACTCAAGGTGGCATACCCAGATATAGTGAGGGCAGGAAATAGTGATGGCAGCACAGGAGAGGACCAGCGGGGTGGGGAGGGGGTTATTGCTTAGATCGTGAGACTGCTAGCATAGACAGTAGCAGCCTCTAGGATGACAAGGGTAGACCCTGTGGCCTTCAATATCAGATCCACATCTCAGCCCTCCTACACCCCACCGCTCTCCCCAACACTGTACCTGGCTCCAATGAAAAAAGAAAGGTGATTCAAACACAGTAATGTGAGAAAGGACAACATGTCTTCCCACTATTGATCTTACAGTAACGACCCCCCCTCAATAAAATGACCTGGAAGAAAGTCCAGACAAAGAATATAACACTATTAATTATTTTTTCCGATTCCTGGTAAGAAACTGTGGAGTCATCCTGTAAAAGCAGCGCTTTCCCAACACTGAAGATGCCTTTTGTTTTAATCTTTTGTTTACCCCATCTCTAGGCAATAGGGTAAAAGCACAGCCATTAGTGACATTCGCATTAAGGTGGCCAGAGGGAAATGTGAACAATGCCTGGCACTTGCTCACTTGCAGTCACGAACCCACGGCAGTGATGAGAGACCTGTGAGTGGCTCATCCTGCCCGTGACGCAGAAATTCTGCTGCCCCAAATGAATCATCTTCGAGAGCCAAACAGGTCTTAATGCAGAGGACACCATCCCAAACAGGGACACATTTAACAGACTGTAATAGCTTGTTTTCTCTTATTTATAGCTCCAAACAGACGAGCTTTGGAACATGTAATTGTGTTGCTGAAATCAATAGAAGCTGGCTTCCGGCCAGCGCTGAGAATAGCTGACGCAACTTGTCTGGCAGGTGGAGAGACCGCTGCTGTGGGCCTGCGGGGCTCCGCCTTCTGTCCGCTCAGACTCAGTGGTTACCGGTGGGTTTGCTAACACAAACCCGCCATCTCTGCACCTCCCTAGCATCCATTACCTTGACTCTATGTTTTCTTCAGCAACCAAATCAAGCAAACCAAACCATGATTTCTTGGTTTGGGGTTTGTTGGTTTGTTTGTTTGTTTAGCTCTCTAGCACAGGTCCCTGCAAAGGTCACCACTCACCCCCCTGCTCCTCTGTGCCATGGAGAGGAGGGACTGGACCTTGAACCTGTGCTGTCTGCCACTCCCCTTTCTGTAAGGCTCCAGGCTCTGGGCACTTAGGGAGCCAGTATCTGAGCTCTGGCCAGGGAGCTGAGGGCTGAACTTCCCTTTATGATTTGGTCACTAACGGGCCAAGAGCCTATGTCAGGGGCTGGAGCAATAGCTTAGTGGACATATGTACAATACATACATACATGTTTAAGCATGAGGACCCATAGTCAGATGCCCAGAATGCATGTAAAATCTGGGTGTGGTGAGGAATTTCTATAATCCTAGTGCTGAGGGGGTGGGGACAGGGGGACCCCTGGGGCTCACGTCTAATGGGGTGTGCTCCGGGTTCATTCAGTAAGAGACCCTGTCTCCAAAATTTATGTGGAGAGCAACAGGGGAAGGGCACCTGATGGCAGTCCCTGGCCTCCACGCGTCCACACAGCAGGTGAAAACACTCACATGCCAGTGCATGACATGACTACAATACACACATGTACATCTACACACACACACACACACACACACACACACACACACACACACACACACATCCACATCCTTGTATTTATGTGCCCTGGTTTCCCCATCTATGCTATGCTAGGATTTCAGAGGATCAAAACCTACAGGGATGTTTCAAAGGGTGTATACAAAATCTTGAGTCCAATTTCATAAGTTTCTTACTTAGAAAAAAAAAAAAAGGATAAAAAAGAAAGAAAATTAAAGGCATTTGGGCCGAGGAGATGCCTGTCAGCAAACTGCTTGCCTTGGGAGTGCAAGGAGCTGCATTAGGTCCCAGAACTCCCGTGGCAATGTTAGGTATGGGGGCTCACACTCGTAACCCCAACTCTGGGGAGGCCAGCCAGATTCCTGGGGTTTGCCAGGCAGCCAGCCCAACCTATTTGGAGAGCTCTGAGCCAATGAGAGACCCTGTCTCAAAGGAGGTGCCAGTGCTTCTGAGAAGGGCTGCTAAGGTTGTCCTCCCACCTCCACACACTTGCGCGCACGCACAGAGCAAAGAACGGTCGTCTCTTCGCACTGAAATAAGGCAAGAGTAGCCCGTTTGCATTCAATTTTTAACTGAGGATATTGGAGCACATTCCTTTGACTTCCTTGTGAGCACCCGTGTGGTCTTGTGATAAGCCTTGCTGGACAGATCCAGGGATGCATTTCTTCAAAGGAAAGAGAAATGGGTTCCTATTTGAATGACACGTTTAGATAAACCATGACCGACAAGTCAACATTCCTGGTTATCTCTAGGCTCTTTGTGAGCCATCTGGTCATGAGTAGGGAAAGATAGCTTCCCTTTGCCACTGCCTGGGGCTAATGCTGGGTCCGAGCTCCTGATAGCATGGGTGGGTTGGCTTTCTGAGAGCTGCCTGAGAGGGTAATCCTGGCTCAGTCCCAGAAGTCACAACACATCTTCCCAGGACAGCAAGGCCCCCCTTGGGCTGGCCAACACACAGAGCAGGGAAAGGGGTTGCCTCTTCCTCCACTTGGCGTAAGTGGAGTCCCTGCGCCCTCCTTGGCAGCTGCCTTCTTCGGTTTACACTGAAGCTTTAGTGTGGGGCTGGAAGCACGTGGCTTAGCCTGAGTGCAAGTCCTCGATCCATTCCTGTCTCTTCTAGAACCTTCGCTGGTCAATATCTGTCCTTTTAATATCGTGGGAACTTTTGTTGTTGGGGGAGGAGAAGTAGGCATCCTTTGCTCTCCAATCCTCACAGGATCAAGAGGTCAACTGGATCTGATTCAGAAGATAAGAATATTTTATCATCTGTGGCTTCAAAGAGGTCTTGGGATGCAGAAGTGAAAACAGACCGTGGATCGGCAGGCTGTCATTTGCCATTTTACTTTACATGTTACAGGCACGTATTATTGCTAAACTTTAATTTATTATTTATCTTATTGCTTGTTTTTTGTGTCCCCTTAAACGTTGCACCTAAAATGAGTGCCTTTCTTGATCTCTATTTGGTCCCAGCTCTGTGATATCTTTATATATATATATATATATATATATTATTCTTTGAGAATTTGCTTTTTCTCCTTCACCTTCTTCCAGATTCTACACCCCCACAACAAATCCCTGTCCTGTCTTTGTGTTATTTTATGTTTCCCCTTTCTTCTCTTCCTCCTCCTTCTTTTACTAACCTACCTAGTCCCATTAGTGCAGTCTTTCAGCGCATGGGTACTGGCCTGCCCACTAAAGCTTAAGCGACCAATCGGGGCCACAGCCCTCCTTTACCCAGCAGCCCTCACCTGCCAGGGGTTCTAGGCTAAGGGTGGGTGGGTGGCATATATGTTTGGAAACCAGAGGACAGTGTCTGCAAGTTGGCTCACTCCTTCCACCGTGGGTTCCCAGGATCACTCAGGTCGGCAGGCTTGGATGACAAATACTTTTCCCTGAGGGGTCATCTTGAATGCCAGCAGATAATTAATTTTTATAAAAGCTTTTAATACACTTCATGCAGAGTACCTGCTCTTTCCTAGACCCCAGATCCCAGGGCACTGTTAGGGACAGGTGTGACAAGATTCCTTAGTGATGATCCTTCTACCCTGAGAGACCTGCTCCTGGAAATGTCCCCAGTCCTGGCCCCACCCTCCAGCCCCCCCCACCCCCAACCCACCTCACCCCTGGCCTTTTCACATTTGGCCGGAGATCTGCAATCCATGCCTACTCCTAGCCGTGTGGGTAGAACTCTACACAGAAAGGACCCTGTGGCTAGATTCACTGCACAGCTGATTAAATATTTGAGCAACTCATTTTAAAAGGTGACTTTACTACAGGCCTGCCTACGTATTGCGCCAAAGCCATTGGTGATTAGATGGCTCATAAATAGCCCCAGAAATGCAAAGACACATCCTTCCCAGCTCAAAATAGAAAATCGGCAGCACTCTCCTGAAGGTTGTAAATAGAGCTGCGGGGCTGTGGCGTTTGGGATGACTCAGCTGGAAGCAAGGCCAGGTCAGAGGGACTCCTCCTCAACTGCTCAGATGTTCCCATCAACACGCAGTCAAAAAGAACCAAGGTGTGTTCTGCTGGTAAAACTAAATAAATGCAGCCGAGGTTGGGGGTCATATTTATGTTAAGCTCCCAGAGAGCAATCACTTCCTTTTTTAGTTCTGTGTGGCTGCCTAACTTCTCTGACGTCAGTGAGTGAGGATAACTTCCTTCTAAACACATTAAAAAAAAAATCTAATGAGTCAGAATTTTCCACTCATATGGAGCTTATTCAGTTATAATGAATATTTTTTTTTTTTAACTAGCAGGTAACTTGCTTTTGTAGCTAGAGATTAGCTTGAATGTCTGATTCTTCTGCCTGCACCTCCCCTGTGCTGGGATTACAGGCGTGCACCCCACCCTCAGTTGTGTGTGATGCTGGTGGTCAGACCCAGGTTTTCCTGTCTGTTAAGGTGAACACGCCATCAAACAAGCTACTGGAATGGAACCACCCAGAGCAGAAAATATCAGGGTTCCTTGTGTGTTAAAGGTCAGGAATAGTATTGGTAACTTTAGTTTTAGGGTTTTTTTTTTTCCTATTGTGTGTGCCCATGTTCTGTCACTACTGTGTGGGTGCTGTGCTTGCATGTGTGTGCATGTGTGTGCATGTGTGTGCAGAGGCCAGAGGTCAACATCAGGTGTCTTCCTTGACTATTCTTTAATTTTTGTGACAGTGTCTCTTACTGAACCTGGATCTCACTAATTGGCTGGCCTGACTGCCTAGGAAGGTCCTACAATCTCTTTCCCCAACCCAGCACCAGTGTTAAGATATATAGTCAGGCAGCTTTGTGTGAGGTTCTGGGGATCTGGACTTGGGGCCTCGAGCTTTGTGTGCGGTTCTGGGGATCTGGACTCGGGGCCTCCAGTTTTGTGCATGGTTCTGGGGATCCGGGCTCAGGGCCTCCAGGGCCTCACACCTGGGAGTCAAGCACTTCAGCAACTGAGCCCTGTCCTCATCCCTGTTTTCCTCTCATGTATGAAACATATTATGTTGTAGACTTATCCCTTACTGTGGACACTAAACGAAATGGCAAGCCCTCGGGTTTGAACACGCTGGTTAGGGTAGTTTCATTGTTTCTAGTGAAGATTAAACGCTGTCATGGCTCACTTTGGAAAGTGGTCTTGACATTATTGGACACCAGCTCACTCTGCTGGTGTAGACTTTTTTTTCTCCACACAACCTGTTCCAAGGTGAACTGCACTATCCCTGTATTAGCACCTAAAACCTACAGCTGTCAGTTGGCCTGTCTCTATGCCGCACCCTAGACCCAGTATCTTTTGCTTTCACGCCATTATTTTTTAAAAGTGACTGAGACAATGGAACAGATGTGATCTTCCTAGGCTTCCTAGCAGTGGAAGGCAGATAACACGAGAAACAACCTGTTTGACTCTGAGAGGACCACCAACCGTTTCTGGAAAAGCAGGACTTCCTAAGCTTTTCCATCCATCCTACCGTCTTCTGAGAAGCTTTGCCTGAGAAGATTTGATATGACGCTGGCCATAGGAGTCTACACAGTGAGTGTGTAAGCCATTTACTGGCAATAAACAATAGCAAGTTTATTTCAGATAGTTCCATGGTATATATACAATTACACCATTTACTATGGATGAAAGAAAATGGCCTGCTGATGTCTGGATGTGCTTATTGGTGTTTGCACAAAGAACTAAGGCCGAGGTGGGAAGGGCCAGAACATGGCGTCCCATCCTTCAGTCCCCAAGTTATTTCTCACTTTGAATTGGCAGGATGGCTGCACCTATGTGTGGTAAATGAGCTGGCCTTTAAGTGAGGACAGCTGGCATAAAGCCACGCCATGCTCAGGATGTGAAGGAAAGTGGGAGAGCCCTGGTACCCAGGGAGGGCTCGGCCTGAGGATGTGGGGCTGTCTAGATGCTGGCCAGGGTTACCTGCCTTGATAAGATAAAGCAGGAACCATCCTTAACTAAAGGAGGGTAGCACACCAAAATAAACGACATAGGGACACGGAGGAGAAGACAGTAAATGTGACCTGCTCTCACTGGTGGGCTGGGGTTTACTCATAGGCGCCCTACCCATGGCCACCTTTGTGGCATCAATTGTCGAGTGACGGCACTTCATGGAAAACTCCCATCTTGCGTAGCAGCCCAGGATTGATCTCCACTGTGTATAGTCTTACCATCCAATTCCTAATGGGGTTTGTGTGTATGCACATTGTTTGTAAGTTTGTGGGGGTGCACACTCCTGGGTGTGTGGATGCTGGAGGTGCAAATAGGTGTTAGATGTTCTTCTTTAAGATTATCTGTAGGCTTAATTTTTTAACCAATATTTTTATTACAACTTATTAACCAAGCATATGTCACTTATAACCCAACTAACTAAAACAATAGGAAGAGAGGATCAATGAACACAATAACAAAACTGTAAGGATATCAGTTTTGAGGAAAGATTCTCCTGGCATAATCAGCAGGATTTCTTCTGCTGGAACATGAAGTAACCAGAACCTGGAACCTCAGCAGGAGCCGGAGCCCCGAAGCCTTCCCTCAAGCAGTTCTCTCTAGGAGCGTCTTAAAATGAAGCGATGAACAGCCAAAACTATTCTAAGTCTCCAAAAAGCCCCGCCTCCAGTTCTGGAATCATTTATATATCTCCTCCCAGAGTCTGGTCACGGGATCTTTTCAGCTGGCAATAATCAAGCTCCTGCACTAGGTGGTTGGTCTTTTAGTGGATTAACCTTACCTGTTCTCTCACAAGACCGTTCCGATCCCACACTTGGGATCATAATGAAAACAAGTTTCTCTCTCCTTTAGCTAGCTACCTTGTTTTTTGAGGTAGGATCTTTTCTTGGTCTGAAGCTTACCAAGTAGGCTAGCCTAGCTGACAAGCAAGGCCCAGGGGTCTGCTGGGATGGTAAGCACATTGCTGTGCACAGCTTTCTTTTCTTTTTTCTTTCTATCTTTCTTTTTTTCTTTTGGTGTTTTGAGACAGGGTTTCTCTGTGTAGCCTTGGCTGTCCTGGACTTGCTTTGTAGACCAGGCTGGCCTCGAACTCACAGCTATCTGCCCTGCCTCTGCCTCTCAAGTGCTGGGAATAAAGGCGTGTGCTACCACATCTGGTTGAGCACAGCTTTCTGTTTGTACAGGTTCTGAGGAGGAGGCTCAGCCCCTGTGCTTGAATGGCAACTAACTTAGGTTTCCCCCCATCTCCTCATTAACTTAAAGAACAGAAATCAATGATGATAGAACTTTAAATATTAAAAACACAGTGAAATGCAGTGTGATTCTTATATTTACTGCTTATTCTCATTTTAATAGTATTTAGATTTATATATGCCAAAAGTGTTTTATTTGCTAAGCAGACTCTTAAGTCTTCTTGTACTTTTACATGTGCCAATTCTAAATGCAGGCTGACATGATTGTGTGTAGCCCAATGTCCCGTGGCCTGGTTTTTAACTGATTTAAAAAGTTGTCATAAAAAGGGAAAAAATGCAAACTTTCTCCAATTCATAGAAGTTATTGTTGGAAAGACTGCTTGGTTTATAGGAAAGGAATCTTGAGATAAAAAATACCCTTCATATGAACTTCACTAGTAGACCAAAAAAAATAAAATAAAATAATTTTAAAAAATTTAAAAATCCAGCCATGAGCAGCATGGCTGTACTTTGAAATCAGAGAACAGCAAGAAAGATGGCTTTGGACCATAGGCAGCCATGACATGACTTTCAGTGCTAGAGGCCAAAGTGGATTTCTGACACTTAAAAGGCTTTGGAGGGGGGGGTCAGGTGAGCTGTAGCACATGGCCTGGCTTACGTGCCAAGAGTCACAAGATAAAAGTCACAAGATGAAAGCAGAGAGGTACTAGATGAAAGTGAAGTTATGATTCTATGTTGTCTGGAAGTTGCCTGCAGCCACAGATGGTGGTGTTGCTGAGTCAGCTTGCTTTATCAACTCAGTCTCCAAGAGTACTGCATGGGGTGGGGCGCAGCTCGAGGGTTTGCCGCTAACACTATGTTCTTGGGAAATTGGCACAGATAGATAGATTCTAGGTTCACAAAACAATAACAAAAAGGGAGGGGCTTCCTTCTATATTCCAATTTGAGCAAATTCCTAGGTGGATGAAAATATCTTGCCTATCACAGGCTGTTTAGCAGCCCCAGTCTACCAGACAAATGTGCATCGTATTTCCAACCTCATTTGTGGTTGCCAACTGGCCCCTTCAGATGTGCTCTCAGCTCATTGAGAGTCATTACCCTAAGCAATGGACTTATCTAATCTGCCTGTTGCCCAGTTGCTGCAGGGAGAGCCCCCTCCCCCACACGCTTTAATGGTTGGAGAAACCCCAGTGACCAAGCTAATGTCTGTTGCCTTGCTCCTGGCACGTGTGGCTTGCCTGGGACGTGACCTAGCTGCTGTGGTGCTGCAGGTCACTAACAGCCTACTCCTCACCTACCCCTGCCATCTGGCAGTAGGCAGCCTGAAGTCTCTGATGAGGGTATGAACTAGGGAGAATGAGGAGCACAGATTCCTCCTCCTCCTCCTCCTCCTCCTCCTCCTCCTCCTCTTCCTCCTCCCTTTGAAATGATGCAACACATTGGCTCCTATAGTTTTTGCTGCAGGTACAGAGTGAATAAAGCAACTGTTCAAAGTGCAGGATTCCTCTGGCTGTCCTGTCCCTAGTACTGGTGGTGACAGTGCTGTCATTAGAATTATTCCAAAACAACCATTCTAAACATTTCTGCAGGAAAATCCCCCAGTGTGCTGATACTGTCACGGTCAGTTCACATGGCTGTGCTGTCTATACTGTGAACGGTCCTCCCTGAACTCTAGTCTCCCCAGTGCAGTATCTGTGGCTGCCCATGTAGCCAGGACCGCGTCTGTGTGCGTGATACACTTCAGGCCGCTGCTGCCTCTAGACTGCTGCCTCTGCGCATTTTACGTCTGGATTAAATTAACAAGTGCTCATTAGCCAGGTGGAGGACGCAAAGCTCTGCACTCAGCACTCAGAGGGTAATGTAAAAGGCATCAAGAACTGGCCCCTTGACAAGCTTATCGTTTAAGTGTGCGATAAGCATATGGCCCTGGCTGCTATTTTCAGGTTGGTAGAGCTTGAGGTGGGCTGCCAAGTCCTTTAGCCTTGTCGTAGGTGGCCTGTGGGAGGGATCCGAGTGAGGCTTCACTGTCACAGCAAGAGGATCAGAGAGAAGGCTTTGAAGCCGGGTATATGGAAGCTAGATGCTGTGTGTGTTACGTGTGTGTGTGTGTGTGTGTGTGTGTGTGTGTCCGCCTTGTAATGGGTGGGTCGGCATATGCACATGTGGAGGCCAGAGTTCTGACTTACGTGTTTCTTCGTTTGTTTGTTTAGGTTTTTTTGAGACAGCGTTTCCCTGGATAGCCCTGGCTGTCCTGGAACTCACCCTAGTAAACCAGGCTGGCCTAGAACTCACGGTGATCCTCCTGCCTCTGCCTCCTGAGTGCTGAGATTAAAGGCGTGCGCACCACTGCCTGGCCTGCTACCTTATTTTTGGAGGCAGTGTTTCCCACTGAACCTGGAGCCTGGCAATTGACTAAATGACTGGCTTGTGAGGCACAGGGACGCTGCTATCCCTGCTGCCCCAGTGCTGAGCTTACAGGTGTGTGTGGCCAAGCCTGGGCTTCTGTGGGCACTGGGGATCCGAACCCAGGTCCTTAGGCTTTCACAGCAAGCACTTCACCCATTCAGCCATCTCCTTAGCCCCATCAAGTTAGACCTTTCAAAAAGACAGGCTTACATACAAGCTAACAGCTTTTTAGAGTCTGAATTTTCTTGAGAAATTGCAACTTCTTGCCTTCGAGTTTTACCCCAAGACCAGGTGGGAAATATATCACGTACCAGAATAGCTCCTGAGCATGTTTATTCCAGTGATTTCCTGGGTAGTTGCTTTCATTTTTCAGCTGACAATGCATACAGGATGCACCCTTCTCAGGGGAAGGCTGTGAACTCGTAATAAGATACAATTAATGACTTTAATTAGTTCTTTGACATGAACGCAATCATCCATTTTTCCCTGACGAGCTACTTGCTGATGGCAAGCTGATGCGCAGCTATTTCTCCTATGCTGTTCGGTAGGACCACATGCCTAGGGAATGGCTCTGCCCAAAGTGGGTGAGTCCACCCACATGAATCAGCAATCAAGACCTCAGGCCAGCCTGATCCAGGCGATTCCTCATTTCAGATTCCTTTTCTAGGTAATATCATGTTGACAGCTAAAACTAACTATCACAGTGTTCAAGCAAATAAGTATGTATCTCACGGGATGACTAAGGGGAACACAGACACAAGTATGTTATATTTTTCTCAAATGATATATCATGTTTCCAATCTTCATTCCCTTTTCTAAAAAAAAAAAAAAAAAAAAAAAAAAAAAAAAAAAAGAGGAGGAGGAGAAGATGAAGGAAGGAAAGGGAAAGGGAAAGGAAAGAATAAAGTCCAAGTAGCATCATTGCTGTTTCTCCAACAACTGGGTTTCTTTGTTTGGAAAAGAAAGGAAGAAAGAAAGAAACAAACAGACAGACATTTTTCTTTGCTTGGGAAGCTGATGGTGCACACAGCATAGGATTTCCTATGGTTACCCTGTGTCTTTATTGCTTTCTTATCCCCACTAGGAGCTTACATGAATCTCTGCTCCTTTCATTGCCTCAGTCAGTCCTCACGGGTCACCTGCCCTGTGAGAAATGGACACGTCCCTGTGTGTCTCTTTGCTTTATATAAGGAAGAGCTGCCTCTTTCATACAAGTCTCCAGCAGTTGCCCTCTGTAAGGCCCCACAGAAAGGCCTCCACAGAAGGGGCCAGGTGTGTGGGCACCAACATCTGGCCTGAGGAAGGTTAATATGATCTGCGTGTGTCTGGAGTGTGAATCATGAGCTAGCATTTCAAAATGACTGATGGTGGCTTGGATCCTGTTAGTCTTGAAGCAGACTTGTGCTTCAGTACATGCCAACTTTAGCGATACTCTTTCTTCTTTTAGAAATTTACTTTTATGTGTGTGAGTATTTGCCTGTCTCTATGCATGTGTGTTGTGTTTGTGTCTGGTGCCCACAGAGGCCAGGGAGGGCATCAGATCTCTGTGGACTGGAGCTATGAATGCTTGTGAGACACCATGTGGTTGCTGGGAATTGAACCTGAGACCTCTGGAAGAGCAGCCAGTGCTCTTAACTGCTGAGCCATCTCTCCAGCCCCCAGGGATTCTTGTCTCCACCTCTTATCTCACTATAGGAGTGCTGAGATTACAAACACGTATGTTACCATGCCTGGCTCTGTACTCTGGACATCTGAGCTTAGGTCCTCCTCCTCCTCCTCCTCCTCCTCCTCCTCCTTCTTCTCATCATCATCATCATCATCATCATCATCATCAAGTACTTTACCCACTGAGCTGTCTCCTTAGTCCTGTGGCATTATGGCCCTGTGCTACAAGAATTGACTGGCATCATCCTTTTATGAAAGTGGAAAGGGAAGCCAGACATGGTGGAGGATGCCTTTAATCCCAGCACTAGGGAAGCAGAGGCAGGAGGATTGCTGTGAGTTCCAGGCTAGCCTGGTCTACAAAGTGAGTCTAGGATAGCCAAGGCTACACAGAGAAACCCTGTCTCAAAAACAAAACAAAACAAAACAAAACAAAACAAAACAAAACAAAACAAAACAGAAAAAAACAAAAAAGAAAATGGAAAGGGAAAATATCAGACACCAAGGCATGTCAGTGGCCTGTCTGTCTGTGCCCCGTGGGTCACATACAGCTGTGTATGTGTAATGTAAAATCATAACATTATGAGATTCTGGGGGCATTTGGAGGAAGGTAACTTGATTGTGCAGTTCTTGAGTGTAAACTTTGTAGGTTACAACACTGCACTGTAGTATCATAAAACTGGATATGCCTAGGTCTACTGCAAAGGCTAGAGGTGACAAATTATCATGTTAGACACCTGGTAATCTAAGTCTTCCTTTCTTAATTCCTAATTGGCTAAGTGTCTTTGGACCTTAGACAGCACTAATTAAAAATTAATGTGGACACAAATCCCTGTGTTAGCTATATAGTTCAGAGTCCCTCTTTTCTGACAAATGCTGCTGTTGCTGCTGGTGATCAGTTGTGCTCTGAGACCTGGGGCCAGTGCAGAGCGCCTGGGTTCTTAGAGCACTCCGAGCCCTGGGGCCAGTGCAGAGCGCCTGGGTTCTTAGAGAACTCCGAGCCCTACATCAGTTTTACCACCAGTCTGGTGATTTTCTAGGAGAAACTTTGATCTTGGCCAGTCTCCTAGGCAGAGGCCTCAGAGTGTCCTTTCGCTGTCAGCGAAGACAAAGACTTGTGGTGATAGATTATAGCCAAGAGGACGTGGGTGTTTCCTCAGCCTGGGTATTTTGTCTGCACCACATCTGTAGAGTGCCCACAGATGCCAGAACAGGATGTCTGTTCCCTGGCACTGGAATTACAGATGGTTGTGGGTGGCCATGTGGGCACCAGGAGTGGAAACCAGGTCCTCTGAGAGAGCAACCAGCCCTCCTCACCAAGGAGCCATGTCTCTAGCCCCGAACAATAGTCTTTGGATGTTTTATTTTTGACAAGTCTTGGTACATTTACCCCAGAACATTTCTCCCATTTCTGAAACAACATAACAAATGCTGTTGAAGGGTCCCTGTAGGAGACGTTTTGCTTTTCTTTTTTGAGACAAGGTTTCTCTGCGTAACCCCGACAAAACACATTTTGAATAGTAATCTAAGCAGCTGAAAGGGGCAAGTTACAAAGCTAACAACGCAATTTATTTTTGCAGATTCTTTTCTTTATTGTTTTCCTTGCTTAGTCCACATACTAATTTTTGTTTTATTACAGAGAATGCTGTTAGTTATGACTACAGTCATGTCCCCACATGTGGCGAAGTCACTTTGGTTTTACAAACTGTAGGTGGGCGTTGCAGGAACATCTGTTGTGTTTTTTTGCCTTGTCACTGTCCCTGACCTGTCTTCTAAAACAGCACTCCCATCTCCTTGAGGCTGTATTAGACATCTGGCAGAAATCCTTCTTTTCCTTGGTCATTCTGGGTGTAGCCTAGGAAGGTCACATGGCCCAGGCTTGGCCGGTCAGAGGCTCTAGTAGGGACCTTGTGCTTTCTTGGGAGAGTATTAGTCTGATAATAAGCTCTGAGTGAGGAGCCAGACAGATGGCCTAAGTTCAGATCACTAGCACCCACATTTTTAAAAGCTGAATGTGGGATGTACATTCATAATGCCAGCACCAGGGTGGTAGTGACAGACGGGTCCCTGGAGCTGGCTGGCCAACCCTCCTTCAGTATCAGTGAGCTCCAGGTCCGTGAGAGACCCAGTAGCAAAAAAAAAAAGAAAAAGAAAGAAGGAAAGAAGAGGTGGAAAGCCACCGACCTCTGGGCTCCACGTGCAACTACATACATAGGCATCTACACACACATGCACATACATGTGAACATAGAGAACACACAGACCTATAAATGCTGTCAGCTTAGTCACACGTTTCATTTCTTCCACTCCAGGGAAGAAGCCTGATGACAGCAGTGCTGCGGTCTGACCCAGGACCTGGCTCACCTTAGGCAAGCATCTACCACTGAGCTATAGCCCCACCCCTGGGTTTTACCTTTTATTTTGAGGCAAGGTCTTGCTAGGCTGCCCAAGCTGACCTTGAACTTGCAAGTCTCTTGCTTCAGCCTCCCTTGTACCTGAGATTATAGGCACAAGCAAGCATCTCTCTCTGTCTCTGTCTCTTCTTTGTTTTTTGTTTTTTCAAGACAGGGTTTCTCCGTGTTAGCCTTGGCTATCCTGGACTCACTTTGTAGACCAGGCTGGTCTCGAACTCACAGCGATCCTCCTGCCTCTGCCTCCCGAGAGCTGGGATTAAAGGCGTGCGCCACCACTGCCGGCTCAATCAAGCATCGCTTAAAGACCCAACATACCACCCTGATGGATGGACACGATCCTTCTTTGGCTAGCCATGCTGCTCACTAGCCATCCGTGTCCCTGTTTGTAGCCAGTGTCTGTGCTAACAAGAGACGTTCCCTGAGCTTGTGGTGTGTTAAGATACGCTGAGGACTTAGTTAGCTCTAAGGTCATATTTTGTTCTTACGACCACACCACAATTTTTATAGGCCCAATTTAAATCCTCATCATAGAGTAGAGGAAACTGAGGCACAGCAAGGTCAATAGCCAATGAGAGGCGGAGAACTACCCCAGAGCTTCAGTCAAGGTTTCTTCTCTTAAAAAAAAAAAAAGTATTGTATTTTAAATTCTGTGTACATGCATGTGTCTGTGAGGGAGTATGTGCATGTGAGTGCAGGTTCTTACAGGTGCCAGAAGAGGGTGCCAGATCCCCAGGAGCTGGAGTTATAGGGCCGTGTAAACCCCTTGGTGTGGATGCTGGAAACAGAACAAGACTCTCTCAAAGAGCAGCATGAGCTCTTAGCTGTGACGTCATCTCTTCAGCCTTGTTTCTCAGAGATTTCAAGCTTCTGATAGGAGACAGAAATAACCCCAGTGTCATGTAACAGTTTCTTCCAAGACTGAGACATTCCAGTCTACAGGGAAGCCCCTTACACAGGAAGGTAAGGCTGGGTGGTGGTGACGCATTTGCTACTACTGTTCTGACCTCCCCCAGCTGCTTTGGTATTTCCTTTTTGAATGCAGAAGGCCAAGCTACCCTTGTCTGAAAAAGTTCCTTCTTAGCACCCTTAATTCAAAAAAGCACAAGCATCACTGGAAGCCTGCCCGACAACATTTCTGGCCTCTACAGAGCAGACTTGGCTTGCGGACACTTCTGGGGAACTTCCCTTCTGGCCAGGCATTTGGAAACCTGACTCCTGCTGGCCTTTCCCAGCATTGGTTTTAGCCTGAGGTGGCTGGGGTGGGGTGAGGAGGGGAGGAGCAGCCAGGAAGTAGGAGGCCAAGGGGAATGTGAGCTCTTTCAAAATACTTCCATTTTACAGAAGAGAGGCAAGCAAACACCTGGGCGAGGGCTTCAGGCTCTGTTGAGTCGTGTTAATAACCTTCTGTGTTTTACTTGGCAAAGCCACAAACCTCACCAGGCTTGGCAGTCCCTTGGTGACTTTCATAGCTAAATCTTCTCTGCAAGAGCAGATGCAGAAGCAAGCATGGCTGGCTCCAAACTTCTGTGCACACACCTGTGCCTGTTTGTGCCTGTGTGTGTGTGTGTGTGTGTGTGTGTGTGTGTGTGTGCAGGTGTGAATGCACATGGGTGCATCTGTTTCTTCCTCAGGTGTTATCCGCCTTGCTGTTACTTTGTGATAGGGTCTCTCCCTGGCCTGGAACTTCTTCACCATTAGACTAGGCCAGCTGGCCAGCAAGCTCTGTACTACAGCATTATAAAGACGAGTTTTCAGGGTTTCAATCTAGGTACCCATGCTTTTACAGGAAGCACTTTACCTCCTGAGCTGTTTCCAGTTGCCAACTTTTTAAGATATTGATTTACATTTATTTAGTATGTAATTCTAATGCACGCATATGGGCGTAGTGACCAGAAGTCGAGGTTATGCATCCTACTTAATCATTCCCCACCTTGTATTTTGAGATAGTGTACTCACTGAGCCTGGAGCACCCCGATTAGGACAGGCTGTCAGCCAGGGGGGCCCAGGAATTGTCCTGTCTCCCCTTCCCCAGCGTTAGGATTACAGGTGCATATCTATGCTTGGCTTTTTTATGTGGGTTCTGGTGTAGGCTTTGACCTTTTTCAACTTTATTTGGGGTTCTTTAATGCTTATATCTCCCTTCCAACCCACCTACCCTAGATAGAAAACAGGTTCATGGAAACAGGAGAAGCTGACCTTTTTAGACTCAGTTCCTTGGCTCGATTCCACTGGTGTAGTCAGCAGGATTCCAGCAGACCCGATAATCAGCAAACCAGCAATTCAGCAAAGGTGACTGCAACTGTGGCAGCCAGAACCCAGAACCCGAAAGTGTTCTCTGGAGCAGTTCTCCTGCGTCTCGAAGGAGAGTGGCAAGCAGCAAAACGGTGCCCAGAGCAAAAAGCCTAGGCTCTTGTCTGGCCTCATATATACACACATCCTCTCAGAGTCCGTGCTAGGATGTTTATCAGCTGGCAAAGACCACGCCCCGGCAAGAGGCAGTTCCTCTTCTAGTGGACAAATACCAGGTGTTCTCTCAAAGTCTGTTTGCAGTGGACAAACACCGTGCATCCTCACACAAGTCTGTTTCATATCCCACACTTGGGATCAAAACAAAAACATGTTTATATGTGCTACATTCTGGGGACTGGTGACGGAGCTCAAGTTCTCATGTTTGCATGGCGAGCACTTTAAGCCATCTCTCCAACCCAGGATCTGTGTTCTGAATGCTGGGCCCTTTCTGTCATCTGGAGGAGAAGAAGGGTCAAGAACACACACACCAAGCCAGGCGGTGGTGGTGCATGCCTTTAATCCCAGCACTCGGGAGGCAGAGGCAGGCAGATCACTGTGAGTTCGAGGCCAGCCTGGTCTACAAAGTGAGTCCATTGCTCCTGCCACCGTGGCTGCCCTGCTGTTCCTACAGGCCTGTTGCTGCTCCACCATGCTCTCCTTCCAGGTGCCAGTTTGGTGGTTCGCTCGCTGCCTCCTCAAGCCTGCACGTGGACTAGCTTTTTCTCTGAGCTCTTCCCTACAGCTTCCTCAGTCACAAGCTTCCTCTCATCCCCTGCGCTGTTGAGAAACCCTCCTCCCGCCCCCCCCCCCGGCCCTGGGCGGCTCTCTATTTTTCCCTCTGGTACAGCTATCACCTGTTGACACACCGTATACTTTGCTGACCTACCATGTTTACTTATCCTGCCCCCTTTTGCTAGGTGGTAAATCTCATGAGAGCTGACACATGTGTCTGTTTGGCTGTGTCTTGGGGACAGTAAGAACACAGCATGGCACAAAACAGAAACAAGACCAGAGAGGCCTCTGAGGTCAAGCTCAGCCAGTAGAGTGATTGCTGTCATTCATAAGGACGTGAGTTTAATCTCCAGTCTCAGTGTGAAAAACTGGGACCAGGGCTCATACTTGGGATCCCAGTGCTGAGGAGGCAGAGACAGTCCATCCTGCTATTTACCCCTAGGCCTCACTGGCCAGCTGGCCCAGCCTACTTAGCAAGCTCCTGACTCTCAAAAAAAAAAAAAAAAAAAAAAAACCAATAACAAACAACAACAACAATGTAAACAAGGGGCTAGAGAAACAACACAGCAGTTAAGAATACTGGCTGCCCTTCCAGAGGACCCTGGATTTGGTTCCAGGCAACCACATTGGTCTAGAACCACTTGTAACCCCAGTTCTAAGGGAATCCAGTGTCCTCTTCTGGCTCCACAGGTAACGGGCACACATGTGGTACACATGCATGCATGTAGGCAAACCACAAATACACATAAAAATAAGTAAATCTCTAAATGAACAAAATAAAATAGGTAGTTTTGGTGCTTCAGTCTCCCTACCTGTGATGTCATTGCTTGCCTGCCACAGGGGCATGGCCCTGCCCAGGGCCATATAAAAGGACAAACCATCCATGTGGCCCCCTCTCTCTACTCCTCCTACTCTCTCTACTCTCTCTCTCTATTCCATCTTTACTCCTTCTCTCTCTCACTCTACTCTCTCTTCTTCTTACTCTTCCTGTCTCTGTCTCTGTCTCTCCCCTTTTTCTTCTCCTACCATGCTCATTTAATAAGCCTCATATAACATAATATTTGGTACCTTGTATCTATCATTATTTTATTCTCATATATAAAAGGTAGATAGGTCTCGAGGAATAGCAGCTGAGGCTGACCCCTGGCCGCTACACACATGCACATGTGCCTCACACATGCATGCACCCATATATACATAAGAAAAAAGAAATAAGCAAAAATATATATTTCAAAAAGAAACTCTGGAATTGAGAAATGAATGAATGAATGAATAAGTGAATGAATGCATGAATAGGATTCCAGGTCCACTACCCCTTCCTTAACCAGAGACTGTACCTTGACAGTTACCTTTGACCTTAAGCTCTGTCTAAGATATCATTTGCAGAGGGTGCATGCTGAGAACATGCACTGGGAAACCACCACTGTGGCCAGATCCTTCATTTCCTGCAGAGGGCAAGTCTTAGAGGAGACCCACACCTGGCCAGGACAGTACCACAAGACAGCCCATCTCCCCTGACTTGTGCTGCCAGACTCATTCAGAATGCCTTTCATTCACTCTCCCCAGAGGGTCCTGCATCCACCTTCCTACTGCCTTAGAGACGCTCTGCTTCAGTGACTCATTTCCTTGCTGAGAAGTGCTAACAGGAACCGGCCTCCCCAAAGATACCCCTCCTCAACTCTCCTAAGCTCTGATTACCGCCAGTGACAGGCTTGGAAGGGTGTGATAAGCTGGGTTTTCTATTTCTAGCCCAGGTATGATTAGGCACATTGGTGTCGTTAGTACTAGTAATTAACTTTCATACATATTTTTTTTAATCTGCTGAGTTCCTAGAAATTTCGCAAGCATTCCTCACACATGCAAAGGTGAGGGAGGTGGTAAACAGCACCATCTGGTCCCTGTTTTCTTCCCTGGCAGTCGCTTTCTCCTCTTCCCTTCATTGTGTCTTACGAGAACATACATCTGGCCAGCCATAGCCACACCTCCAGATCTGTGTAATTTTTTTTAACATGTTAAATAAAAAGAAAGCAAGAGTGCACAACAATGCAGCTACTGCATATCTCCCTGAGGTTTTGGAGTTTAGCGATACATCATGTGACACCCTGCTGGAGCACAAATCTTCCTTCCAGGATGGGCAGTTGGAGCCTAGACTCACTGTTGTTACTGTGGTCCCTGTCCAGGGTGCTGTATCCCTAGGCGTGGCAGGGTTGGCTTGACCTACCTCAGATGATCTCTGTCTGCCCACATGCCTCCCTTGCCTGTGAGCTTCTGTCTCTTCACTCTGCTACTGGTTGTAATCTGCACTTACCTTGTGATCTGTCTTTAAGTTCGCTGCTGTCTGTATCCAATGGCATCTTGCTCCTGGCTGCTTTCCAGTGCCTGGGAGAAGGCTGTTCATGAGTTAACACACCTTTCCTGCAGGCACTGGCTTATAAGCTGGCGGCTCATGTGGATGACTTCATCTCCACGTTCCTTCATCCGCACTTGCCTTTTTATCTCTTCCAAGCCTGTGTGCATCGAAATAGCACATCCTCCATTTTCATGGATGGCTCCTGCTGACGACCAGGACTCAACATCCCATTCAAAACAGACAGGGAAAACCAAAGCTGAGTTCACGATTTACAGTAAGAGAGAAAAGTGCTGACGGGCACACGTGGGCAGAAGAGACGTGGCGGTGTTATATCTGCTAGGAGCTGTGGGGTCCAAAGGCTGAGAACTTTGAGACAGGCAAGAACAAGGCTGCTCTCTGAGCTCGCCGTCGATCGGCACTCGGAGGTGTGTGTATGAGGCGAGCCCTTGTTGATTTGTAGGCTTTTAGAAGTGAGGGTCCCTGAAGGAAGGTGTTGACCAATGAGAAGGTTTGAGAGCAGATGCTTTTTTCCTGGCCCCAGGGGAAAAAAAAAATCACTTCTTGTGGAAACTTTTTTTTTTTTTTTTTTACTCTTAGCTCTCTCTTCTAGTAGTCATTTAGACAGAGGCACCGAGAGAGACCCTCAAGGGGCTGTGTGGATCTTCCCCGTGGCCGCTTGTGAGTATCTGATTGCGTGTTGATCCCTGGGATCTCATCCCGTTTCCACAATTGGTGAACTATTTGGATGGATAAACTCAACAGTGCCGTCTCACAACAATGAAAATTCAGAACTGCAGCGCAGTTGATGGAGTTCACACGCTAGCATGCCTGAAGCCCTGGTTTGCTGCCTAGTTTTATGTAAACTTGACCCAAGCTGGAGTCTTTGGGGGGGAAAAAGGAAACTCAATTGTGAAAACACCCCTACTAGACTTGCCTGTGTGCAAGCCTATAATGATGCATTTTCTTCATTGATGATTGATGTGAGAGGGTCCAGCTCGCTGTGGAAAGTGCCATCCCTGGAATTGTGGTCCTGGGTGCAATAAGAAAACAGGCTGAGAAAACCCAGAGGAGAAAGCCAGTAGGTAGCATTCTTCTGCGGGCTCTCTCTGTATCAATCAGTTCCTCCCTTCAGGTTCCTGCCTCGAGTTCCTGTCCTGACTTCCCTGGATAATGGACTGCAAGCTGCAAACTGAATAAACCCTATTCTTTCCAAATTGCTTTTGGTCCTGGTGTTTCATCACCATAGAAACCCTAATTAAGACATTGGGTTATATCTCCCTACCGCCACCCCTGCCAAAAGCCAGGGGTCCTGACTACTTTTGTAGCCCCGGCACTCTGGAGGCAGAGGCAGGCAGGTCAGAAGTTCAAAGCCAACAACCTCTAATAGATAATAAGCTCAAAGCCATCCTTATGAAAAATGACAATAATTTATAAGTAACTAAATACTTTGGAATGCTAAATCCGCATGGCCCTGGGACCCGAGGTCAGCCGCCTGGAGATATGGAGAAGCTAAAGGCACAGAGAAAGCAGCAGCCCCTGGGACCTCAGTTATGGCGGCGGCTGACAGGGAACTCACGGGGAGGGAGGTATGTCGTCTGCCAACTCTGGCTGGGCCATTTTTGTGTATAAACTAGCCATTTTTGTGTATAAACTAGCCATTCTTTCCAGGCAGGGAGCTTTACATGGTCTGTGGCTGCCAGCCAGGGACTAGGACTAGGAATCTGACCCCCTAGTATAAGTGTATCATTTAGTGAAGGAAAGTTGTTTTGTTTAGTTTAAGAGTTCAAGCCTATGTAAACCCCTCAGGGCATGAGTTAGTAGGCCCCTCCCCCACAGCTCTCTAACTGTCAAATTGGCAGTTCCAGGCTCTAACTGTCACAAAGGCCATCTGCAGGCCCTCAGTGGGACCCCTCCCAGATTTATGCTAATTTTAGGTGGAAAGTCTGAACAAAATCCCATCAATTCCTAAGCTTCCCCCAAACTCAGGACTTAAAATCTGAACAATTCTTACTCTGGAAATCTCTGCCCTAGAAAGCTCTGCGCCACCCCCACACCCCTAAATTCTATATGAAGGCCCAGTTTTTCCCAATTCTCTGCTGTCTTCTCCTGGGAGCAGAGGCAGCCATGCCTGGATTTGTCCCTCCAATAAATCTCTTTTAGGAGATTTGCTGCCTGGTGTGACTTTCTCATCTGAAGAAGCCCAGAAGCCCAGAAGAGAAGGAGAGTCTCCTAAGCTCCTCAGTTCTGCTAGGATTGGGGAAACCCTTCCCTCAGAGCTGCAGTGTCTCTGTTGAGCAGGCTTCCTCTCAGGGCTGTGAGGTTCCTGGGCACCCATGTCTCAGGGTACCCTTCCCTTGGGATGCTGCCTCACCTCAGAGCTGGGATATCTTCTCTGGCCTCAGAGTTGTGTGTTTCCTTGACGCCTTCCCACTCAAGGAGGAAGACCAACAATGTTTATGAAGAAGGAGACAGCTGTGTCCCCTTCCTCTGATAAGTTGTTGACCATAGGGATTGTTCAAATAATTTCAAGACATTAACTTCCTGTTTTTAAGATAATTCCATCTAGACGGCTTTGCTTTGGTCATGTATATGAGCTGCAGTGTTTTGTTTTGTTTTTCTGGGAGTAGATCCCTTTTATTAAGTGTGCAACATTATATCACACTGTCTTAAGGTGAATTCTTCTGGTTATGATCCCCAAATACCAGTTGATGTATTATTTGTCCTTATATTCTTCTTTTGTTTTTATTGGTCTTGTATTTTTTATAGAATAGTGCGACTACTCAGTTCTACTTTAATCTATAGTATCTTTTATTTTCAAATTTTTTCTTTGTGTTTCTGTATATGTATGCATGTATATATGCTTGCTGGTGTGCATACATATGTGAGTGTGAAAACCAGAGGACAACCTCAGGAGTTCAGTCTTCATTCTCCATCGTTTTTTAAGACCTGGTCTCTCACTGGCCTCAGGCTTCTAGCGTGCTCACGCTTACGAGGCAAACACTTCTAACTGAGCCATCTCCTCAGCCCTTAAGTGTCTTTGGAAGGATCTGGATTATGTACCAACCCTTCTTCCTCCCCCTTTTCCTCTTGCCCCCTCCCCTCCCTCCCCCACCTTCTCCCTCACTGTTGGTTTCTTCCTTCTTCTTCCCTCCCTCCCTTCTTTTCTTCTTTCTCCCTCCCTTCCTCTCTTTTTTCTTCCCTCCCTAGCTGTCTTCCTCCATCTCTCCCTCTGTCCCTCCCTCCCTCCTCCTTCCTTCCTTCCTTCCTCATTTCTTTTTGATAGATTCTCACTCATAGCCAGGCTATCCTTGGCCTTGCAGTCATCCTGGCTCAGCCCCTAGGGTGCTGGCACTGCAGCCATGCAGCACTCTGGGTGGCTTCCTTCTTGTTTTTACCTCCCTGGTTCACTTTTCTGCATCATTAAACATGCTGTGTGGCCGATGTTCCTGACAGAGGCGATGAGGCGATGCTCTGTGTGTGACGGATACACTATCCTCTTGTCTGTTTGCACTTTGAAGTGTTCAACAGGCACATAAATTTGAGTACGTGCAGACACTGTGCGCTGTGCACTGTTCAAGTCAGGGTATACATATCTGTCTCCTTAGACATGTGCTATTTCTTGGAGGCAAAATAACACAGCACATCGTCACTGTAGTCGCCCTGGTGCAGTTGATATGAGGGCTTCTTTCTCACATCTAGTTGTGAGACTATGTTGTAGGTGTTGTTCTTTACCTGGTTTATTTCGCTTAATCAATCCCATTTTTATTTCATTTTGCTGCAAATGAAGATTTTCTTCTTCTTATGTGCAAATAATATTCTGTGATGCGTATATATTACATTTTTCTTTATCTGTTCATCAGTCCATGGGCCGCTAGGTTAGGCCCGCTTCTTGGTAATCATGAATAGTGTTCCCATAAATGTGAGAGTGTAAACACTCTTTGAGATACCAATATAACTCTCCTCTACACCTGGTGGTGGCATTTCTGGTTTATAGGTGAGGTCTAGTGTTAATTTTTTGAGGCACATTCCTACTGTTTTCCTTACGAACTCACAGCATGCAGGTTCCTCTTCTCCATGTCTTCACCAGCACCTATTAGCTGCCCTCATTGTAGTAGAAGTGGTCCTGTTCTGTTCTTCTTAACTAATTCATTTATTCACTTTACACGCTGACCACAGTCCCCTCCTCTCCTCCCCATCCTACCCTCCCTATCTCTTCCCCTCCCCCTCCTCTGTTTCTCAGAGAAGGGAGACAGCCCCCACCCTCTTCAGCTCCTCAAGCAGTACCAAAATTTGATTCATCCTCTTCCCCTATGGCCTGCCGAGGCAGCCTCACCAGGGGGACATGATCAAAAAGCAGGCAACAGGATCCATATCTACGCATGGTCCTTGGTGGGTGCTTCAGTCTCCCCAAGCCCCTCGGGCCCTGGTTAGTTGGCTCTGTTGTTCTTCTTGTGAGGCTCCTGTCCCATCCAGGCCTTTCCATCTTTCCTCCCATTTTTCTGCCATACTCCCTCGCTATGCTTTGCCCAGCGTTTGGCTGTGAGTCTCAGCATCTGTTTCCACCTGCTGCTGCATGGAGCCTCTCAGGGGATTGGAATCGAATCAAAGACCCAGAAATAAACCCAAACACCTACTGACACTTGATTTTTGGCAAAGGAGCCAAAATCAAACAACGTAAAAAAAAAAAAAGCATCTTCCACAAATGGTGCTGGTCTAACTGGATGTCTGCATGTAGGAAAATGCAAATAGATTCATATTTATTGCCCTGGACAAAACTCAAGTCCAAGAGGATCAAAGAGCTCAACATAACCACTATGGTATGTTGATAACACTAAATCTATTAGAAGAGAAAGTGGGTGGGGCGTGGTGGTGCACGCCTTTGACCCCAGCACTCGGGAGGCAGGGGCAGGCATATTGATGTGAGTTCGAGGCCAGCCTGGTCTACAAAGTGAGTCTAGGACAGCCAAGGCTACACAGAGAAACCCTGTCTTGAGCCACCACATGGTTTCTGGGAAGTGAACTCAGGATCGTTGAAAGAGCAGCCAGTGCTCCTAACCACTGAGCCATCTCTCCAGCCCAAACCCTGTCTTAGGGAAGAAGAAGAAGAAGAAGAAGAAGAAGAAGAAGAAGAAGAAGAAGAAGACAAGAAGAAGAAGAAGAAAAGAGAGAAGAAAGAAGAAAAGAAGAGAAGGAGGAGGAGGAGGAGGAGGAGGAGGAGGAGGAGGAGGAGGAGGAGGAGGAGGAGAAGGAGGAGGAGGAGGAGGAGGAGAAGAAGAAGAAGAAGAAGAGAAACTGGGGAAGAAGTCAATCTTTTTGATAAATATTTTTATTTATTTACAGTTGTTAATTTTTATTTTATGTGTATTGTGTTTATTCTGCATGTATGCCTGTGCACCACATGGGTGCTTGGTGCTTGCAGAGGCCAGAAGAGAGAGTGGATCCTTCTGGAAGTGGAGTTATGGATTGCTGGGTGCTCGGAACCGAACTTCGCTCCTTCTCCTGCTCTTGCACACTGAACCATCTCTCCAGCCCCAAGTTCGCGTTTGTCTATAGTGAAGCTCACAAAGGATATTCAGAATCTTCCCAGCACATGCCCACACCCCTCCCTTCATGTTTCCCACAGTGCAGATCAAACGTACACATGGAATTCTAATCTCAGAAGACCTTTCTTGCTATATATGTTAATTAACTAATGATACATTGCTCACACTCATGATGAAACTTTAATTTTGAAAGTACAAGTCTAAAGAAGTATTTGCATGATATCGGTTTGTTCTCTCAGTAACTCAAGACTGACTTTGAAGCAATGAACTCATCACTCCTCGAGTCTCTCCCAGGCACTTGTGTAGGCAATTAACACACCAAGAGAGGCAATAGTTGTTTCCCCCATTTTTTTAAATAGTCCCAATGGAAATTGCATTTTTGCTGTTTGAATCTTGTTGTCATGATCTAGATATGGAACTGAGATTGGAGACCGAAGGGCTTCTTGCTGTCTGGAGCCCAGACTATCACATTTGCTCAGGAGACCCTCACAGCCATCAGTACAAGACAATCACAGAAGTCATGACGTCAGTCACGCCGCCCCCATTCCTTTCTGCTCTGCTTTAATTGCGGGAAAAGAGTAAGTCCTGTGCTTCCCACAGACAGGCTCAGCTCTTCAGTCATGTGCTTATTACACCCCTGGCAATCCTGTCTGTCTACATCACTTTGTCAAAGAAAACACAGCCAACCTGGAAGAGTTCATTTATGAATGCATGCTGTGAGCCAACACAATGTTTGTGTCTTTTATCAATAAACTTGATGAAAAATCTTAACAGGAAATTAAAGTAAGGAGAGTAAAAAAGCTCAACAATAGAGGAATATATTTATATATCTTCTTCAAAGACTATGCTAATAAAGACTTAATGGCAACATGAACAATTTTTGAATTATCACGATAGCAGTGTGTATTTATTATCGGAATATGCATATATTCTCACTTAGGAGCAAAGACTGGAAGGTGGTAGACAAAGACAGAAATACTTTAGATCTTAGAAGGAAAATGATTATATTTTGGCGATGGTCAGTTTTCAAATGTTCTGTAATAGTACATATTCTTATTAATTGATATTATTTAAAGATGCGTACGTGTGATGCACACATATGTGATGCGTGTGTGTGTGTGTGTGTGTGTGTGTGTGTGTGTGAGGCAGTCATGGATTGCCGTCCTCTGGGGGCTCTTCACCTTCTTTTCTTAGACAAGGTCAGCCACTGAACCTCGCAGAGTGGCTGGACCAGCAGGCCAGCCAGCCTCCAGAGCCTCCTGTCTCTCCTCCCCAGGGATGAGGTCACATGCACACACGGACTTTTTATATGGATGCTCTGACCTCAGTTCCTCGGGTTTACATAGCAAACATTTCACCAACGAAATCATTTGCAAGTCTGAAAATCAGCAACGCACCAATGTAGCTAGTACCATTTCACAGGAAAGCGTGGTTTAGGAGTCTGGAAGTGCCATTAGCTAGCAGTTCAAGTCCGAGGGAACTGATGGCTTTCCAATCTCTCCTCCTCTGTCTGCAAAGTGAATATGGTAAGCACGCCATTTTTAAGGTGTATTTAACTTCTGTCATTTCGTCTTAAGTTTGGAAATGTTTTAAGATAGTAAATGTCTACCAAATTTCAGGGCCTTTGTCCAGCACAGAAACTGTCATGTCTTAATTTAGAACTCAGAAAAATGGGTTAAATAAAATAAATTAGGGGCTGGAGAGATGGCTCAGAGGTTAAGAGCACTGGCTGCTCTTCCAAAGGTCCTGAGTGCAATTCCCAGCAACCATATGGTGGCTCACAACCATCTATAGTGAGATCTGATGTCCTCTTCTGGCTCTGGCATGCAGGCAGAGCACTATATACATAATAAATAAATAAATCTTTAAAAATAAAACCCATCTTGACTCACATGTGTATTTTTAGCACAAAAGCTTTTATTTACTTACGTTTCAGGATAGCTAATTCTTTTAATTACTGTTGCTGTCATCATTCTGTGCAGCCAAACGCTTTCCAAAGATGGAGGAACGGGCCTTGTCCAAGGACGACCAAATATAATGCGCGAATAAACGGAAGTTTGGCTGCTGTCTTCTAATTGTTAAAAGGTGACTGATATTCTAAGTCTCTGTGATGAGAAGTTGGGAGCATACATTCCCGGCAGCAATGTGATCACCACGGGAACCATCCCTAAAGGAGCCTCCGAGGACTCAGGGTGTCTCTGCAGCACTGTTTGTTTGGGCTCCTGAACTTGCCCCTTTTGTAAGTTCTACCTTTTAGTCCCCTTCTTCTGTGGACAGGAGTCCACCCCACCCGGCTACCCAAGGTCTAGCAGAGGACTTGTGGTCACATGGCATATGTTACTTACTCATAGCATCCTCCTGTGGTTGTGACTGGGACATAAGGGAATCTAAGGCTTGGTGTGCTTATTTAGTGTCTGGGATTTGATTTTAAATGGGTGTTCGCACATTTCTCAGTTTCCAGATTTTAAGAATCCTTGGAAAGCAGGTGTGGTAGTAGCTGGTAGCACTTGTGATGTTGGGGTGTGAAGCTTGGAAGCTCAGGGCACACCTAGGCTGGGTAGCGAGTCTGGGGGAGGGTCAGCAGGGGTCACATGAGACCTTGTCTCAGAGAGAAGAAAAAGAATCTTTGCTTTACTATTGTTTGTTACCTTTGTCTTCTTTCCCAAATGACTTACAAAGGTCCAATTTTCCTCCTGTAGGGCCCCAGCCGTAAGATAGCGTTGGCCTAACACGCTGCAGGTTTGACAAGAAAGTCTAGTTTGTTGTGAAAAGGAAACAAACTGCAGATTGTTTATTGAGTGGCTCTGAGAGCATGGAGCCACTGTGCTCAGGATTTGAAGTAACATTTCCTTCTATCCTTTGAAAATCACATGTGGGGCCGGGCATGGTGGCACACATTGTTAATTACAGCACCTAGGAGGCAGACCAGGCAGGTCTCTGTGAGTTCTAGGGTGGCCTGGTCCATGCAGCAAGTCCCAGGGCAGCTTTGACTTTATGTGAGACTTTGTCTCAAAAAAAAAAACAAAAAAACAAAAACAAAAAAACAAAAAAACAAAAAACCAACAACAACAACAACAACCCCCAAGTGGTTGGTACTATTGCTTTTCTTGACTCATAAAGAAATGGTATTTAGAGAGGCTAGCTGGTGAAAAGACAGGTGCTAATAGCTGACAGCTGGATGCCTTAAATAAACTCACATTCTTCTCATTTTAAAAATTAAGTTCTTCGTTGGAAAAGGTTTTTCAGTCATCTTGAATTCCAGAGAGAGGAAAAAATATGGTGTTATTAATAGCCAACACTTAGCAGAGTGGTTGTGGAGAGACCAGGCCTAACATCCAGTCTGGATTTGTGGACGGAGCAGTGCTTTTGACTGGTGGCTGTTAGGAACTGGCTGGGTGCTGTGGCTCTGATGTCAACAGACAGCTCATATTTCTGCTCTACCAGCTGCTGGTGATACAGGAAGGGAGGGTGGGATTGTTGGCTTCCTGACAAAGGGATCTCTGTCAACCTACCTGGGTGCTTGCTTCTGTGTTCTGTGTGGATTCCTGGGCTTGGACTTGGGTTGCCAGGCTTGCTTTACCCACTGAGTCACCTGGCTGTTGCTAAAAGACCGAGAACTGCCCATAAGATTGTCTGCAGCTTCCCCTCTTTGACGCGTTCCATGGCACCAGCAGGCAAACAGCTGAGAGAGCTGCAAGGCGGCAGCAGCCCGCAGCAGCAGCACCAGCAGCAGCAGCTCTAAGAAGGTGCTTTCAGGGAAAACAAAACATGACAAAGGAGATTAAAAAGAAGGAAAGCAAAGCAAACTGAAGCCCCCAGCCCCACAGCTACCACAAAAGGTAAGCGTGCCAGGACTCCTCAGATAAACACAAGGGGCCTAGTGGCTCATTTCCTTTGCCTCTACTACGTTCATCTTTCAATAGAAACCACAAGGCACACTAAGGACAAGAAGGACGCGGTCTAAAGAGACACAGAAAACAGAAGGCCCAGATTACGATACGTGGTAAATTTTTCATGATCAGATCTGGAGTTTTAAGTAATTCTGCTTTCGATGATAAGGTTTATAGTGGGAAATTAACACTCAAGGCAGAGACGGAGCAACGCAAACACAGCCATGTAAACTGCTCGAACATCTAAAGGAAACACCAGGGATTTGAAGCACTGCAACCCAAGTGAAGGGGAGGATTCTGGTGGCTTCTGGTGGCTTCCTTGATAAACAGCAAGACCAAGGAGTGCTGAAATGCAAAGGAAAGAAAACAGCGAAGGAAAAACAAACAACCCAGAGCAGAAGATCCAAAATCTACGTGACAGCTCTGGAAGGTGTCCTGGGAGCGACTGCCATGCTAGGAGAAACAGGAAGAGGTGACTCAAATGGGATATTTGGGGGAAACAGGTAAATGTTTTGTAAAGGGGATGGCGGATACCAGAGAGACGGGAGAAATGACTGAAGACAACGGCGTCAAGGGTAAGAGAAAAACGTTATGCCTTGACTTCCCCTCCTGCTCTGCCCGTTGCCAGGGCCACCACAGTCCACACAGAGGCAGCTGTGTGAAGCTCTAAAAATAATCGCATAAAGGAAAATAAGGAGATAGGAGGCAGGACGTCTGTGAAGGAGGAAATCTTTGCGGATCTCCCTGATGATGATGATGATGAGTTCACGGAGGAGCGGCAGAACCAGGCATGGCCTTAGACGAGGGTCACCAGACTCCTCCTGGGAAGGCAATAATGAGCCCATAGAAGACGGGCAGAACCGTGACCTTATATGTGGGTCACCAGACTTCCTGTGGAGACATTTCCCAGAAACTATCTGCCTAAACTTGAGCTGCTGCCACTCTTGCTACTGATCCTTGTAGCCAAGGATTATTGTTTGGAAACACCTTGAGTGATAGTTCCCAGTTCACCTTTAAACACTTCCTCTTGCCTCAGCCTGCTTGTATTTGCCCATGGCTTATTTACTATGGCACGTGCCTGGCCATTGCTCTGCCATCTGCAAATAAATATTGTCCCTTTGTGACCCTCTTCTTTGTTACCTGGGTTGATAGGATGGAACAGGGTAGGGTTACTAGAATCAAGTGAATTCTAGTAGGTGAGTTGAGTAGGTTGTCATGACACATGGTGTTAGTCCTAGCACGTGGGAGAATCCAGGAGTTCAAGGTCATCGTTGGCTATAGAGTAAGTTTGAAGCCAGCCTTGGCTACACGAGACCACAAGACTCTGTCTCAGAAAAAAGTGGGTTTCTATTTCATTACAATTCTTGCTACCTACACACAGAGACTAGGGTAACTCCTAGAGGAATTGTAAAAACTAAATAAGTTGCTATGACAAGAGAGAAGAGAAAACTAGTCATGTAAAGTTCTTAATTAGAACTAGAGACTAGAGGAAAAGAGACTAAAGCAGAGAGGAAAGAGATGACAAACGTAAGAAAGAGGAAACAGTTCAAAAAGGGGCTTGCATGAAAGACTCTCAGCACTCCCAGCCAGCAATCATCGTTAGCAGTATGGTGGGGCAGACCAAGACCGTTGATGTGGGAAGTGGCACGGAGGCAGCTCACGGGGTAAACTGTGCGACCAGACCCGCATCTAACAGAAAGAACACTCTGCTTCTCTGCTCATAAAATCCCCTACATGGGATGTCATTTACAGAAACAGGAAGCAGATGAGCAGTTCCCTCGAGTGGGAGGTGAACAGTAAGAAGAGGAGGGCGACAAGGATTATTACGGAGCATCAACAAGTTGTTAGGAGTAGTGGGAGCTGGGCTGTGGTGGTGCACGCCTTTAATCCCAGCACTCGGGAGGCAGAGGCAGGTGGATCGCTGTGAGTTGGAGGCCAGCCTGGTCTACAAAGTGAGTCCAGGACAGCCAAGGCTACACAGAGAAACCCTGTCTCTGTGTAGAACATTAGATCTGGGCAAAACCACTTGAAATACCAGGAAAAAAAAAGTGGCCTCCAGGTGATCACTGTGATATTAAAGCAAGAGAAATAGAGGCGATGAAAAGGAATACGGAGTTCGTTCAGTCATGTGCAGCCTGGAGTCCGTGGGGTCCCCGCAGCCACATTCTGCCAGGAACAGCTGCAAATGTAGCCAAGCGTGAGAGAGTAAACTTACTGGTTCGTTCTGAGAACTTGACTGTTCACTCCTTGAGTGTGAGTGCTGGAGAAGGTAATGCCATTTTGCAATGTCTGCACATTTGTTAGGTCATCCATTTGAAGGCACTACTTTCCCTGGCAGTCTGCTAATACCTTGTCACTAGTTGGAAGCACTTCTGCATGAATCCTGGTCTATCAAGAGGACCTTCTACCCCTAGTCTTGTAAAGTCAGCTAAAACAAACCGGAAGTTAATTGGAAATTTCCCACTGTGCTTATAAACTCAGCTTTTATAATATATATATTATATATATATATATATATTATAATATATTATATTATTATATATATTATTTTTTTTGGCATGGATACAGCAAACTCTCATTAGCTCTGAATTTTATTACGGGCCTATAACAGCCATGACATCAGTTTGAAAGAAGGTCACACACTGCTCAAACTGGCTTTTGGGGACATTAAAGGGTATCTTAGTTACGCTTCTCACTGCCATTACTGAACGTCTGACCAAAACAGCTGAAGAAAAGAAGGGCTGGTTTGGGCTTCTAGCTGCACAGTACGGTCTGTCAGGGTGGCAACCATGGCGGCAGGAGGTTGAAGCAGGCGGCTCACACACACTGTGTCTCCAGTGAGGAAAGCGAGATGAATCCTGTGTTAAGCTTATTCTTCGCTTTTCATTTGGACCCCAGCCCTGGGGAGGTTGCAGCCCGCAGCCTCACCACCTTAACGCACCCAATCTAGACATTCTCTCAGAGACTCGCCCACAGCGTGGTCCTGTAGGCGAGTCTTGCTTCTGTCAAGTGGACAATCAATGGAAACTGTCATGGTGTGTAAGTGACACAATGGTTGTCCTTTCCTCTCTTGTTTTTACTTCATTTTACTTTTTTTTTTTTTAAATGGCAAATACATTCTTTGTGAGCTTCTCGTGTCACAAACACTGGGCTAACCATTCTTGTAGCTTGTAAGTGTGCGTGCCTGCCGTGTCTGTATGTGTAGTGCATGTATGAAGGCGCCCACAGAGCTCTGAAGAGGACACTGGATCCCCAGGAGTTGGAGTTGCAGGTGGTTATGAGCTGCTTGGTGTAGGTGCTGGGAACTGGTCCTCTGCACGAGTGGCAAGTGCTCTTAACCACTGCGCCATCTCTCCAGCCCCGGAGCATGGTTACAGAAGGCGTCTGAAACCAACAAGCCACTGTCAGCTTTATTCTAAATAGTTGACTAATGCATGCAACCAACTATGGCTCAAAATACTGTTTTAATTGCTTCTGTTCCGGTATGAGCAGATTTTTTTGCTTGTTACAATTCCATATGCAAGACATGTACTGCCTGACATGTATAGAGAAAGAAAGAAAGTAAAAGAGCCGGTTGTGGTGGTGCACTCCTTCAATCCCAGCACTCAGGGAGGCAGAGGCAGAAGAACCTCTGTTTGTTTGAGGGCAGCCTGGCCTACAAAGCAAGTTCAGGATGTCTAAGGTTATCACAGAGAACTGCGGGAAACAAACAGATAAACAAACTAACGAAAACAACAGAAACAGAACTTCAATTCCATGAGCTGGTCTAACAAGGTGAGCTCCAGGAACAAACCCTGGAGCAGTCCACTAGAGGGCAGCAACTGCAAACCAAATTCAACTCTGCTCCCCAGAAGGCTAATGACATGGCAAATATAGATTACAAATATGACTTGTATTCAAATTAATTCAATGAGTGAAATAAATATATGCAAAACAGTTCTTTTTGGGGGGGAAGAATCATTGGTGTGGAAGTTCACCAGATTTAAAGACAAAAGAATTAGTTCTGGTCTTAGCTCTTAGAAATTAAGTGATTAAAGCAATCTATTGTTTGCCATTTTAATCCACTCTTAAGACATTACATAGTTGCATAAAATGATACTAAAAGTTCTTTTCAAAGTGATAATTCCACGGTTCAGTTATTTACTCTTTCATTATATTTTAGTCTTTCAGAAATTCTTCTGACTATAGTCTTAGACTTCAGATCAACTGTAACTTTAACTGATGTGGCTTCTGGTTAGAAGCACCCACCACACCTTTGTGGAGAATCTAGGACCTTAAAATAAATTAGTTCGCCTTCTTGGGGACATTTACATAATAAAACGCCATGCTTATAATCTAGTGAGGGCAGAGACTGCAGCTTTCCAGAACAAGGACTTGGTTATATCTCACCTACTAGTGCAAGGAAAGCAGAAAGCCAACAGTGGCGTGTCACACAGATAAGTTGTTTTCACTTCAAGATCATGAAAAGGTTTAAAGAGAAACACAATTGGCTTGAGGGGCAGGGACATAGTAAATAGGAAAAGGGGGCAGGAGTCAGGCAAGGACTATGGTGACACTGCCATTCGTGTGGGCAGCAGTTGCAAGTTTCTGGAAGCAGATATCTTAGACGGTGTTGGTATTCCCAATGGTCACTGATGCGAAGCCTCACCACAGTCTTCAGTTTGAGATGGACCAGAAACAGAATTTTTTTTTCTGGTAGCATTCTTCGGGAGCTCCCATGGATAATACCGCCCAATTGAGCAGCACTGGGAACCGTTTCTCAGTCCAGTCTGATCCTATATTTTGCTGTCTCTTACCATAGCTTAGAATATGATGTCTACTTACACGCCCAAGAAAGGAAGGAGTAAGCCAGCTTGCTAGTGGTGGATGAGGGATGAAGGAAAATCATCCTGAAGACACAGAGGAGCTGATCAGAAGCCAGAAGGAGAACAGCATTCTGTGTGCTCCCAGACTGCAGGGCCCTGGCAGCTTAGCTCTACTGGAGCTAGTGAGATTAGGGTTCTGGACCCTGAGGGTCTGGGGCGGGTTAGCTTTCGCCTCAGTCTCAGACTGATGTCCTAAGTGCTTGTCCATATGTTACCAATTTGCTTTCCTTGATGAAAATGAGGACTATGATTTTGAACTCAGAGCCATTTCAGCCAAGATGCAACACCACATTACTTTCAGAGGGTGAGTATTTTATTTATTTTATTTTATTTTTTCAGGCATGGTCTTATGCTGGCTTTTAACTCCCTACATAGCTGAGGATGGCCTTGAACTTTTGACCCATCGCCTTTCACCTCCCAGTATTTTGATTACCGGTATGTGTTAACAGGACCTGAGGTTTATGCAGTTCTGGTGGGGATGGAGCCCAGGATTTTGTATATGCTAGGCAAGCGCTGTACCAATTGAATTGTACACACCAATCCCCAGACAAGCATTTAATACTGATACCCTACATTCAAACCCCAACTTGTCTGTATTTTGTGCCTCAGTTTCCTCATCTGCACGATGAGGATAGTTGCGCCTACCATCTGAGGCTGCTCTCCACGTGAAATGAGTTAGAATATTATAACTGCTACTTAAATATTAAATATTAAAATTATTTCCACCCCTTTAGTGTATTTCCAACAGGATGGAGCTTAGGATACAATTGGAGTCCTCACTTGAAGTCATTACTTCCAGGCCTTTTATTAAAAATGATTTAATTGCATTATTTATCTGCATTGGGGTGAGGTCACGCCAGATGAGAGCTTGCAGGAATATTTTCCCTTCTCCCATCACGTAGGTCCCACAATCCTCACTAGATTCTAGTTAGGGTGATGAGGGTTGGCAGAAAGCACCGTTACCCTGGCCTGTCTTAGTGCTTTGTAGGTAGCTGACATTACCAGCCTCAAAGGATTAGCCATGGAATGAACGGACTTTTAAAACGAGGCTGGTCTAACATTGCGTGGCACGAACTGTTTTCCAGTTGGAGTGTGCAATACATATTAAATGCAATTGCTGTCTACAGTGGGGAACCACTGCTTAACTACGGAAATCTCAAAGCGTCAGCCCACACAAAAAGAAGTTACACGTGTTACTGTGCTAATCCACAATCATCTCTGCCAGGAATGGATTGAAACGAAGCCCCGATTAGAAAAATGAACACATGTCTCTTTTGTACAAATGGCTGTCAGTGTCCAAGAGCCAAGAGGCTGTGAGTGTGCCAGGACCAAGAACAGAGAGTGTCCCAGGGCCAAGAGACTGCAAGTGTCTCTGGGCCATGAGTCTGTGCATCCCAGGGCCAAGCGATCTCAAGTAAGGCAGGGAAGCCAGGCTCAGAGCAGTAGCAGAGAGCCCAGCAGCAGCTCGCCCTGGCCTAGAGGTCGCCCGCGCTCCAGCCCGCGGCCCTTGCTCTCCGCCTTGATGCGCACGGCCAGGCGGCGCAGCTGCTCCTCCGAGAGCCCGTCGAAGCAGCAGTCCTGGTCCAGGGCGGCCTTGCGGCTGCGGCGGACTACACTGGCGCGCTGCTGGCCCGACGACGGCCGCAGCACCAGGCTGAGGCGACAGCCCACGTTGCGGGGCTCGAGCGCGACAGCGGGGCCCTCAGCGCGCAGCAGGCGGAGGCGGAGGCAGGCGCTGCGCGGAGAGTACTCGGCGGCCAGGCGCAGCGTGCAAGCCCCGCGGCCCAGAGGCACGTTGGCCTCGGCTTGCAGGCGCTGGGGATCTGGGTCGGTGGCGGCCGGGGACGCGCAAGAGGCGGCGCGCTGGTGCTCGTCGCCGCGGGACGAGGGGCGCGCGCCGGTCCGACGTCGAGGTGCTCGCAGAGCGCGGCTCAGCAGCCCGTCTGGGGCGCGCAGGAGACGGCGTCTGCGGGGCGCAGCAGTAGGCGGCAGGACTGGGGCGGCGTCTGGGTCGCGCGGCGCGGGGCGCGGGGCGTCCGGAACTCGGGGCGGGCTCCCGGGGGCGTGCCCGCGTTGGCGAAGCCCCGACCGCGGGAAGAGGGTGCCAGGGCGGCCGAGGAAGAGCGACTCTTTCCGGCGCGTGTGCGGGCACTCCAGCAGCGCGCAGAAGCCGTAGGCGGTGCGCGCGCGTGGCAGGTGCGGCAGCGAGAGCGCGGCCTGTGAGCGCGGGTCCCAGTCGGTGTGGCCCGCGCCCTGGTCGGTCTCCGCGTCCGCAGCCCAGCAGGCGTCCTGCAGCGCAGCCCAAGCAGTGCTGGATTCCAGCCTCGGCGGGATGCAGAACTCTGGGATGCGGTCAGGAGTGAGCACGTTGGCACACGCAGCGGAGGAGCCAGCTTTGGTGCGGCGGGCGCGCCCTGGGAGAAAGCTATCTCGGTTCCGCAGAAGCCTCTCCAGACGCCACATCTGGTCCCAGTGTCGGAACTGGACTATCTTCTGTATGAGGCGGCCTGCAACACATAAACGCACACCTGTCAGAGGCAACTTGGAGGAAAGCAGGATTTTCTGTCTCCTTTCTTCGAGTTCGCCCTGTCTTGATTCTTACAAGACAAAATGCACCCCTCACTCCCGTTGCAAGCTGGTTTTAGAGACTGTCGAACAATCGTTTATCCTCTCCACCCTGTCTCCAGTAGGCTGTCAGGAAGATTTGTAGCTTGCTGCAGCCTTTCCCACCCACCCTCATGGGGCCTGCCACCTTTGTCTTCTAACTTTCGCCTCTGATCCTGGTGCCAAGAGGTGCTTTGCTTTGAGCATTTGTGCATCCGTTTCCTGAAACCTTAAAGGTCCAGTCCTCGGCGCTAACACACACGCACACACACACGCACACCAAAAACGGTGGCTCCTTCCAGAGAGCTTCGGGTCACCCGAGTCTCACACCCAGGAGGTAACTGGGTTCCCATTCATTTACCTTGGTGCTTGAAGTCAGGTGGTTTTCGAACCCTAGAGAGACGCTGAGAAATTCAAAGCGCGCGCGCCCGCGGTAGGGTGGACCGCTAGTGTTTCAGGACAGCTGGTCCGGGCTTTTATACAGCTGTCACCGTGCTGCCTGGTAACCTGACGCTCGCCCTCCCAGGTCCCTCTGCCACGTGGCTGGATTTGCTGAGCTGATCCTGCAGCCAGTTCTGCTGTTCTCAAAACCCTGGTCAAGTTTGTTTCCTCATATGGAAAACAGGATTAAGTCTGGACCATGTCGCAGCCCGTAAGGACGGATGGACAAAACGAGCGTGACTGCACAGAAGCGCTCTGCGTGCACCAGTCAGAAGAAGCCCCGAGTCGGTTTGTCTTACCCAGTGACCTTTCTCATACCCAACTTTCTTGCCGTCTAGCGTTGAAAGTTCTTTCCTTTCTGCATTCAGTTCTGATTTTAGAGGTTCTTTCTCTGTTGATTTTAAATCAGTCTGGGTGGGTGGGTGGGGGCATATGGGGTTCCGGAAACGTTCCATATTTGTCTTGGGTGGGGTCACAGGGGTGTATTCCTGTGTAAAGAAATCACCTAGTGTACACTACCTTTTAAACTTAGATGATAATTTTTAATTAGGGAACTATACCCCATACATGCAGCCATTGGTATATCCGTTGGAGATACCATCGACCACGTTTGGCCTTTGGGGACTGGGCCTATCTGAGACCCCCATCCTTTCTTCTGACAGTTTAGTGTTTATCCTTTAAGAGTTGCTGGCAGCTTGAGCTGACAGGGATCCTGAGATATTTCGGTTAGTGTATGGACATGGGGTAATGTCTAAGATGCCAGAGAACGGCCCCTCCAAGCAGCGTTGGATGAATTAAGGGGAATTTAGGCAAAAGGGGCTTCAGCTTGGGACAAGTCCTGTGTGCTTTGCTTCCGGGACATACAATGCGCTTGATGGCTTCATCTCTAGGTTGTCACAGGAACCTTAGGAGTTCGGATTATCCATGATTTATAAACAAACAAACAAACAAACAAGACCCCCAGCGTTTCAGAGGTTTAGTAACTTGCCCATTGTCATTAAAGAAAGGAAATGAAAGGAATATGCCTACTAATGAACAGTAAGTGAGTCATTAGGGGTTAATGCATATTGTTATGCAGTGTGCATGGAACACAGCAAACGCTAAAGACACAGGAGCAGTGAATATCAGTACTGTTATTTACGATGGTGGTGGGGACACTGACAGCAAGTAAGCAAGTTAGCTTGGAAATCACGACCGAAGAGCTGCATCTCACTCTGAGCAAGTTACGGAATGTTTCCGAGCCTTGGCGTCCAATGTAAAGACCACAATAACACACAGCCCATAGGTTTGCCCTTGGATAAGACCGGTAATGCGAACGAACAGTTTGGCCCAGGACCTGACGTGCATGATACTAGCTGTTATGTCCATTGTTATTATGCTAAACATTCCTTAGTTCATTCATGTGTTTAAAGCAGAAGTTACTGGATGCTTCCTGGGTTTTAACCGCTATGGTAGACACATGAATCCATGCTGTCCCAGACACCCCATCAGCTTATGTTCAACTAGTAGAAGAGGGAGGAAACAGCAAAGTCGAAAAAATTTAATTCCATCTAGCCAAGGCAGTAGTGACAAGGAAAAGTGTAAAAATATTTTATTTTGCGTACACAGCACACTCATGCATCTTCATGCAGATACCCACCGAGGCCACAAGGGGGCGATGGATTCCCTGGAGCTGAAGTTACAGGTGGCTGTGCGCTGCCCCTTGTGGGTGCTGGAAACCAGACTTGGGTCCCTTACAAGAGCAAGTGCTTTTAGGCGTGGAACCGTCTCTTCCAGGTCAAGGGACTTTGGACTGTATTTAATGTTTAGTCTGATAGGGAGGGTCGGAGAGGGTCGCTGGGTTTACCGCGTCTGTGACTAGCTTCTTTTATCTTATCACCTCTAGCCCTGGCTCAAATTCTTGGACCAAGGTTCAGTCTGTGAGAGAGTAATTGCTAAGTTATACCTAAAGGCCATGTACATATATATGTTCAAACTCATTTCTTCCCAGAGGGAAAGTGCTGTCCAGTCCATGCTGTCCTGGATGTTGGTTAAAATGACAAGGACTATGGGGAACTCAGCCTGAGAAATTGTGACTCAAGGTCACTGACTTTTTGAAGCCAGCACGTAGATGGAAGAGGTCATATCTACCACCTAGACTGTGGTCAGGGTAGAGGTATCCTTGAGAACTCCCTGGGCCGCATGGGCTGGCTAACAGCTGTTGTTACTGTCATCACACCTCGCTTAGCCAGGAATTAGCTGATTCACACTGCAATTCTTGAAAAACACCTCTCTGCCCAACCAAGCAAGGCGGGCTTGCTTTATTTTTACTAGCGGTGTGCCTTCTTTAGTAGCACCTGGGAAACATTTCCTGTATAACGTTTCTTGAAAACAACCGAGAAGTGTCCTCATAGACCGCTCCTCTGTGACCACATAAGTCTCATGTTTTACTTAACAACGGAAGCAGGAGCCACCCAGTACTTGGGAGGTTGGTGTGATGTGGCCCAGCCAGGTGTCCAGAACACACCAGAAGGGCAAGATCATTCTGCGCTCGTGGCTGTAGCTGTGGGGATATCCAGGGATGAGACTGTGAAAACACCACCCACTGTGGCTGGGTGTACCCTCAGAGTAAACAGGAACTGAATGTTTAAAAACAGATTTACTGAGCATGGGATGGGAGAGGCTGGATAACGGGACAAGTTGGAGGGGAGACATGTGTTCTGTGGCACAGGAGGGTGAAGACAGCCAACAATAGTGCATTGCATATATCTGAAAACAGCTCGAAAAGACTTGGAATGCATTCACCATACAGGCAAATACAGGTTTAAAGTGATGTCTATGTTAATTATCCTCATCAGAAAATATCTTGATTTATATAGATGAACCCTAAATCGCATTGTGCCATACTTATTAAAATGAACAATTTTTCTGTGTTGATAAAAACAACAATCACAACCCACCAGATTTACAAAACAGCACACAGGAGGTTAGGTGTCTAGAAAGCAAGAGAAATGATCGGCTGGTGCTCTGATTCACACATCTCTTTCCACCCCACAAAGTACGGATACAGGACCTGTGGGCTTTATGGTCATTAACTGGTGAAACACTGAGTGAGCCCCTTAATTCTCTCTGGTCTTCAGTGTCTTCTACCAACTTAGGTCAGCAGCTCTCAACATGGGGGGGTGCATAAACCCTTTGGGGGTCACATATCAGATATTACATTGCAGTTCATAACACTTGCAACTTTGCGGTTATGAAATAGCAACACAATAATTTTATGGTTGGGGGGGTCACCACCACAACACGAGGAACAGTTTTAAAGGGTCTCAACATTAGGAAGAGAACCACTGACGTAGGTGGTTAGACTAACCAGATGTTCTCGAAGCTTCCTTGCCATACAGTCTTTCATCCTCTTAGACCTCCCCTTCAATCTCTCTCTCTCTCTCTCTCTCTCTCTCTGTCTCTGTCTCTGCATGCGTGCGTGCATGCGCGCGCGTGCGTGTGTGTGTGTGTGTGTGTGTGTGTGTGTGTGTGTGTGTGCAGGTATGCACAGGAAAAAGTCAAGAGACAACCTAAGGTGTTCTAACCTTCATTAATTCTGGTTTAAAAAGCAAGTAATAGCTGCAATCACTATGGTTTTTATTCTCTTTACTTAGCCTATGATTCCAATTTATTTCCCTAATAAGGCTGTACTTTGGGTGCTGATTCCTCACCTCCTCCCCATGAGACAGGGTTTCTCTGTGTAGCCTTGCCTGTCCTGGAACATACTCTGTAGACCAGGCTGGCTTCGAACTCAGAGATCCACCTGCCTCTGACTCTCGAGTACTGGGATTAAAGGCGTGCGCCACCACTGTCTGGCTCTGACAGTGTTTTAATATGTAAAATGATTATTTTGTTTTATGTGCAAGTGTCTGAATGTATGTACATCTGTGCATCACATGTACAGTGCCCACAGAGGTCAGAAGAGATCATTGGATCCCCTGGAAGTGCAGATGGCTGGGAACAGCTATGTGGGTGCTGGAAATGGAATTTGGATCCGCTGGAAGAGCAACCATTTTTTTTAACCACTGAGTCTAGCACCTGATGGTGTTTTTTTTTTTTTAAATATTAGTTATGCTTTTTAAAAAATGGGATGGGGTGTGCTGGAGAGAGGGCTCAGAAGTTAAGAGCACTGGCTGCTCTTTCCAAAGGTCCAGAGTTCAATTCCCAGCAACCACATGGTGGCTCATGTGATCTGGTGCCCTCTTCTGGCATGCGGACAGAATACTGTACAAATAACAAACAAATAAATCTTTGGGGGGAAAAAGGGATGGGGAGGGGTGGGTGGGATGGAAATGGTGTAGTTCTTAATTTTTTCTTTTTATTTGTTTATTTTTGAGATTATAATACCAATATTTATCTGCCTACTTTCCTCTCTTCAAACCCTCCTATGTACTCTCTTCATATTCTCCTTCAAATTCACAGCCTTTTTCATCAGTTGTTATGGCACACATATCTTTATATGATATATATACATACATGTATATTAATTAATGTGACCTGTCAGTCCTTGTAATGTTGTGTGTACACATGTTTCAGGATTGACTGTTTGTCCCTGGACAGCCAATGCTGTGCTCTTCCCTGGGGAGGGCCACCTCTCCTTCTATCAGCCTTGCAGTTGCCTATGCAACTGGCCTTATGGGATTTCCTTGTCTAGTTTAGTGTTAGAAATTCCCTCCCCCCCTCCCGCACCAGGGTCTCTCTGTGTAGCCCTGTCTGTCCTGGAACTCATTCTGTAGACCAGGCTGGCCTTGAACTCACAGAGATCCATCTGCCTCTGCCTCCCTAGTGCTGGGATCAAAGGCACGCGCCACTACTGCCTGGCTCAGAAATTCTTTAAACAATAAAATGGGATGTACATGTTTGTTTTGTTTTGTTTTGTTTTTTTCGAAACAAGGTTTCTCTGTGTAGCCTTGGCTGTCCTGGACTCACTTTGTAGACCAGGCTTGGCCTCAAACTCACAGCGGTCCGCCTGCCTCTGCTTCCCCAGTGCTGGAATTAAAGGCGTGTGCCACCACGCCTGGCTGGATGTACATGTTTGATTTTTGAAGAAATGTGGAGGATTTGGGCTATTACCAGAGGTACATAACCAGCCACCAGCATCTCCAAACAGGCTGAAAGTAGAAACTGGGGGAATTTTCAAAGCTCTTATTAGTACAGATTACATTATTTGCACTAAAATATTTGAATATTCTACTCCAAGTTTGCTTGTTTGTCTTTTGGTTTTTCGAGACAGGGTCTCTCTGTGTAGCCTTGGCTGTCCTGGGCTTGCTTTGTAGACCAGGCTGGCTTTAACTTCACAGCAATCCATCTGCCTGCTGGGATTCAAGGCCTGTGCTACGACACCCAGCAAGTTTTTTGTTTTTTTTTTTTTTAATTCTGTTAGTGACCTTTAAAAGAGATCTGAGAATGGCTGATAGCCTAGTAGTGATTAAATTGAATAATCATTGGCAGAGGGAAGGGTGGCTGCGTAGAGAAGGAAATTAGCAATGCCTGCATGATTTGGAGGGAGTCAGTTAGCGTTTGTGAAGTTCAATTACTACTATGTTTTTATCTAGCACTTTTCTATCAAAATTAATTACCTCACTAGGATAGCCAAGGCTACACAAGGAAACCCTGTCCCGAAAAACCAACTAACCAACCAACTGACCAACCAAACCAAACCAAACCAAAAAGCAAACCAGACATGACAGAACTCATGGGATATGGGTAAAAAAAAAAAAACAAAACAAAAAACAAAACAAAACCATAAACAGAATTAAGCTCATAAGGGAATATTTTCCCATTATTCTTTTCAAAATTGCAAAGTGCTGTTGAAATACGGGGAATGAACACTGGAGGGCCAGTGTTGCTCACACCCCTCCCACCCCTCCCACCCCCCCCTCCCACCCCCCCCCCCCCCCAACCCCCCCCCCCCCCCCCCCCCCACCCCCCACCCCCCCCCCCTCACACCACCCCCACACCCCCACACCCCCACCCCCACACCCCCACACCCCTCACACCCCACACCCCTCACACACCCCTCACACCCCTCACACCCCTCACACCCCTCACACCCCTCACACCCCTCCCGCCCCTCACACCCCTCCCGCCCCTCCCACCCCTCCCCCACCCCTCCCACCCCTCACACCCCTCCCACCCCTCCCACCCCTCACACCCTTCACACCCCTCCCACCCCTCACACCCCTCACACCCCTCACACCCCTCCCACCCCTCACACCTCTCCCGCCCCTCACACCCCTCCCACCCCTCACACCCCTCATACCCCTCACACCCCTCACACCTCTCACACCCCTCACACCTCTCACACCCCTCACACCTCTCATACCCCTCACACCTCTCACACCCCTCACACCCCTCACACCCCTCACAAGGCTGGACTTTCTTTTATACTAGCTTGACTACCCCATGCCCGGTGTCCTCTTTCCCCGCCCACTGTCTTCTGAACAACCTTGCACTCTTTTGTTGCTTTTTATTGCATACCCCATATCAACAGCAACCAGTGTCGGTCCCTTAAACCCCCCTCAGAGAAGAGTTAGCAGGAGGCTAGGCTCCGGGGCGGGGATGGACAGTGAGAGGCTTAGGAGATGGGTTAGGTGCTTTTCTGTGCCTGTGATAAGACACCTGACAGAAGCTTCTTAAGGAAGGGAGGGCTTATTTTGGCTCACAGTTTTAGGTACAGCAACTCATCATGATGTGGAAGTCCAGACGTTAGGAACTTGAAGCAAGCAGTCACATAGCACTCATGATAAAGAAAGGAGGGAGATAAAGAGATAGACAGACAGACAGAGACAGACAGAGAGACAGAGAGAGACAGAGACAGAGACAGAGAGAGACAGACAGACAGACAGACAGAGAGACAGAGACAGAGACAGAGAAAGACAGAGACAGACAGACAGACAGACACAGACACAGTCAGAGACAGAGGTTAGTGCTTCACTCTCTACTCTTTATGCAGGTCAGGCTCCTCCCTGGGGAATGGTGCCACTCTCGTGGGCAGGCCTTCCCATCTTGCTTGTCTAAATCAAGGTAATCCCTGACTGGCATTGCCCAGGGCCTATCCTCCGTGCGACTCTATGTGGTGTCAGGTTGACATTGAGATTAATCACCCCATGGGGATGGTTAGAAAGAACTTGAGGGCAGGCCGAAGAGAGTGTTCTAAATGCTGGGAGCTGTTGGACAGGAGTGAAGAGGGTGTTGTAAGTATCAGGTTATTATTTTTTCCTAGGCACCTAACAGGCTCATCTGTGCTCTGGAAAATGACCTCTGTGTCACTTTGAAGAATAAAGAAAACAAACAAAGCTGGAGGGTAGGGGCCAGTTTGTAGATACCAGTGAGCTGGTCCAAGGGAGACAGAAGAATCCAGGGCACACAAACACTATATACCAGGCAGATTTGCTGTTTATTGGTTATACACAGGAAAGCTGAGAGGGTCTAAGTTTAGTCTGACAGCAAGGGAAAAAAAAAATGGTTAAGGATTGCACTGTTTTCCCCCTTCCTTCCTTCTTTTTTTTCCTTTAAAAAAATTTCCATCTATCTATGTATCTATGTGTCTGTCTATCTTTCTGAGACAGAGTCTTATTGTGTAGCTCTGGATGGTCTGGAATTCATTATGTAGCCGAGGCTGTGCTCGAACTCAAATACATCCACCTGCCTTTGAGTGCTGCCACTCTCAGCCTTTATTTTTGGTTTATTTTTTAGACACTATCTTACTCTGTGGCCTTGGCTTTGGCTCTGTGTGCTTCTGTACATGCAAGGCATAATGAAGTGAGAAGGTCAGAACAACTTGAGGATGTCTGCTGTCTTCTGCCACCATTGAGTTTCAGGAATTGAACTCACATCTTCAGGTTTCGCACCTTTACCCACGGGGCCATCTCACCAATCGATTTTATTACCTAAAAAAAAAAAATCTAACACAGGGCCTCATATTACCTACTCTGGCCTTGAAGTGGCTATGTAGCCAAGGATGACCTTGAATTTATGACCCTCTTATGTCTATTCTCCCCAGTGTTGGGGTTAAGAGGAGTGTATTGCTATGCCCGGATTATGAGATGTTCGGGACTCGAACCCACAGCGACTTGCCTCAGGCCTCCCTCTCTCTTATGTCGGCCGCCTGTCTAACGCAGGGTGGGTGGGTGGGGGCACGCCTGCGCACTGGCGGCGTCGCGCACGCGCGGCACGGGGCGGGCCTTGGCTGTCAGTCTCTGCGCGGGCCACCGCCCACCGCGGCGCGCTGCGTTCCGGCTCCTCCCTCTCCCGCCTCCTCGTCCCCGCCATGGTGCTGGAGTCGGTGGTCGCCGACTTGCTGAACCGCTTCCTAGGGGACTACGTGGAGAACCTGAACAAGTCCCAGCTAAAGCTGGGGATCTGGGGCGGTAAGCGCGATGCCACGGCCGGCTGGCATGAGAGCGTCGCGGAGCCTGGGGACCCCGGGGACCCCGCTGGGCATGTCCCTGCTCTCGACGTCCCCTGCGCGGGGGCAGCGCGCTGCTCAGAGGTCCTCCCGAACCGGTCGGCATAAAACAAGGGGGTGGGGGATATGTAATTATTTACCTCAGCAGAGGACGTCAGAGCACGGCTCATGCTCCGTACAGTGCCAGCCTGTCTCCCCTTGCATCTCATGGCCCCGGGACCGAGCTTCCCTTCTCCTTTGGTTCCCAGACCTGGCTTTGTGGGATGGGCAGGGGTGACAGTGAGAAGACAGGTGTGCCCTGTCCCCAAGGACTCTCTTAATTTAGGGATTCCTACCATGAGTCACTGTTCTGGGCCACTTCCTCGTTAGTCAGAGGGCCGTGCAGTTCTTTTGTTTTTTGTTTTGAGATAGATGTTTAAGCGACTGGCCAGAGGCATCTTTAAGTAAGGTTGTCTGCTTGGGTGCAAGTGCTGGAAGACCTGCCAAGGCTATTATCCTGGAGATTAGGAGGAAAAAAGTCTTGTGATAAGCAGCCTGCTTCGGCATCCTTCAGTAAACTTGGATTTGGGAGTGTACCTCAGAGGCAGAACGTCCGCTTCTGGCTTCCTCAGCACCGCAAAATACCAGCACATACTGGGTGTCGGGGGGATATGGGAGTTTTTTTTTTTTAATTTATTTCCTAAGTTACTATAAAGCTTGGGAATTTTGTCAGCTTTGGGAGGAAATTAAACATCAGCAGGCAGCCTAAATGGATGGAACTGCGTTTGTTGGCTATTTAAGAACAGGCTTGCCCTGTCTGGTTGGCACTGGCCAATGGGGAAGCTAGCTGTTTGGTACTTGAAGCGTGGTGACATGCTCCGCGTATAAATGCGTTAGTTTGGAAATGAGCTCTTCCTCTAATGGAGTACAGAATAAAATAAAATAAAAGTGCATCTCAATACATTTTATGTTGGCTAACTTGTTGAGATGGTATTTGAATAGATGCGTTTTTAAAATTCAGCTACGAAGTCAGTTTATAATGAGGTTACGAGAAACACAGTCACGAAGCAAAAATGTATGGACTGTTCCCGTCCGCTAGGCTTGTATATTGCTATTACCTCCCATTAGTAGGTAAAGGATTTTCACATGTCTGTCACAAATCCGGGCTCCTACAACTAATGATTAGAGAGAGGCACCTGACCTTTAGCAGACAGTGCTGTCACTGGATTACAACTTGTTTGTTTGACTTGTACCCTGAGCTACGTAGGAGCATGTTGTATTTTATTTATTTATTTTGGTTTTTTGAGACAGGGTTTCTCTGTGTAACCTTGGCTGTTCTAGACTCACTTTGTAGACCAGGCTGGCTTTGAACTCACAGCGATCTGCCTGTCTCTGCCTCCTCGAGTGCTGGGCTTAAAGGTGTGCGCCACCACTGCCTGGTACATGTTGTATTTTAAAATAGGTTCCTGTTCATGATCTCCCATAAAGACATACTTCGTGTGCCCATCTCTGCTTCATAATGCAAAAGGAAAAGTTTTTAAAAGGAGTTAAGTGTCAATATCCTTCTGCGGAGAGAGAGAGAGAGAGAGAGAGAGAGAGAGAGAGAAAGAGGGAGAGAGGGAGGGAGAGAGGTCTAGTGTTTCTTCAGAATTCTTGTAGTGTGGTTATTCTTTGTAAAACATTTGAAGACAGTGCTTCAGGTCACTTTTACCCCTATGGTCCCAGGCCTGCTGCTGAGTTGGACAGCCATTTACTGTAAGGCCCTTTGTTTCTTTATTTCAGCTTCCAGGGAGAAAGCACTTGTATGGACTGAAGGGGTTAAATCATACCTGACTTGATAGTATTCCTGCTGACACCACTCACCACTGGCCGCAGTGGTTGTATTGTCCCGTGTCTAGGTCTTTTAAAAATGAAATAAAATGTCTGGGTTGAAGATTCCCTTACCATCAAACCTACTCACTTTTACTTTTTAGAGTTAGAAGTTGGGCATGCTAGCATCCATGTTGTGTAGTTCTGTCTGCAAACAGTTTTGGCAGTGAAGCCAGTGTGAAGGTTTCCGCTCATTCACATGGAATTTAAGTGGTGCAGCCCCTCTGCCACACCTCCCGCCTCGCTGGCCTCAGTGAGACCCAGGAACATGACTTTTCTTTATTCTGTTTTCTGCTTTACTTTATTTCCTGGTGCTGGGGACCCAACTCCAGACCTTGTCGGTGCCCAGTGACGCTCTAATGAGCTGTAACCCCAGCTCCATTTTATTTCTTTTTTTTTTTAGGATATGATACTCTGTCGGTAGTCTGCAATAGCTGTGCAGTGTGCCTGAGCAGTCGTCCTGGGAACAGTCATTGACTGTGCTTTGTCAGCTCCCAGCTCAGCTCTTGCAAAGTTTGACGAATGGTTTCTGGATGTCATGTGCTTTGTAGTTATTGCTCAACTCGTTGTCTTCTAATCCAAATCCTCCTGAAAATAGAAGGACAAGTCTGAGTTGACTGTTACTCAGACAGTACTGCTAAGAGAAACTGACCTTAGCTTTTATTTGGTGTGGAGGGGGTCGGTGATAAACAAATGGGATATTAATGAAATCGTTGATAAGACATCCAAGGTGCTGACAAAACTTTTCAAGAAAATTTGAAAATTATATGTAGCCCTTTATAAAAACTGCATGTGTGTTAGCAGATAATATTTATGTGTCATTGCTTTTTTTCCTTCCCCCTTCAACTTTTGCATGTTTGAAACTTTGGAATAAGAGGATTCTTCATGTAGAAATTTCCCATATTTATTTATTTTTGTTATTTGGAGAATAAGTTGATAAAACTTAACTGGCATATTAGATTAGCCCGTAGCAGTCTTTTTCAGGGTTAGGATGTGTTTGGCAGTGCCTAAAATGCTTTTGATCCAGGAGGTGTGCTGTTGGCATGTGCAAGGTAGATCCTAGGGATGCTGCTAAAAACATCTGGCATTAGCTGGGTGTGGTGGCGCATGCCTGTAATCCCAGCGCTCAGGGAGGCAGAGGCAGGAGGATCGCTGTGAGTTCAAGGCCAGCCTGATCTACAAAGCGAGTCCAGGACAGCCAGGGCTACACAGAGAAACCCTGTCTCAAAACAAACAAACAAACAAACAAACAAACATCAAACAAAAACCCAAACAGCAACAAACAACACCTAGCAGTGTGAGGGATGGGCAGTCTGTAAGAGAGCTGTAAGAGAGGGTTGTCCAGCCCTGCATAGTGATTGAGGAGCTGGTCTAAGGAGAAAATAGAGATTGTCTTCTGCATATAATGAGACCCATTGGGTGGACAGATTTTAGTAAGGAGTAAAAGAGGATCTAGAGAAAACATGTTACTCTTTAAGATATGTCTAGCAAGAGAAACAGGTATCTTAAATGACTGACATGCAGCATGTCTGTAAGAATGCATGACCTTTGTTTTGATGTGCCCACCGAGGTTCCAGAGTCAAAATATAGTGTTGCTATAATTTGAAAAATATTGTGCTGGGCCTATGAGACAGCCAAACAACAAAACCCACAATAAAGAAGAAAATTGGAGCATGGAAAAGAAGAGAAAAATTATTACAAAACTTAGAATCAGATTATATATTGTGGATATTGAATTTTTAAAAAAGATTTATTATTATGTATACAGTGCTTTGCCTGCATGCACACCTACACACCAGGGAGAGGGCACCAGATCTCATTATAGATGGTTGTGAGCTACCATGTGGTTGCTGGGAATTGAACTCAGGACCTCGGGAAGAGCAGTCAGTGCTCTTAACCTCTGAGCCACCTCTCCAGTCCCTGGACATTGATTTTTAAATAAAGAATAAACAAGGCCAGCAAGAGTGCTGGCTCAGTGGGTGAAGGTACTTGCTTCTAAGCCCGGCTACCCGAGTTCAGTTTCCAGGATGCATTTAGCAGAAGGAGAGACCTGATTCCTACAAGTTGTCCTCTGAGCGCCACATGCAGCTACAATACATAAAAAAGTAATAATTATTTTAACTGAAGAGGCAGAGGCAACAACAACAACGATGACGAACTTCAGAGGGACATAAAGGCTGTTAAACTTTGTGGCTGGCTTTTGGAATTTGTTTTTTTGACTTTTTGAGACAGAGTTTTGCTGTGGAGCCTTGGCTGGCTGCCCTGGAACCTGCTCTGTAGACCTGGCTGGCCTCAAACTAACAGAGATACTCCTGCCTCTGCCTTCTGAGCGCTGTAATAAATGGTGTGTGCCACCACCTCATGCCTTGGATTTTATTCTTGAAAGATTATTTAATGCCAAAGAGTTCTTAAATATTTTTGAAAGTGGTTTAGGCAAAAATACATTAAAAAAAAAAAAAACAAAACCCACAACAACAAAACCTTGGTGTAGTAGAAACAGGCCCTAGAGAAAAATGTCTTAATTCTTTCAGTTTCCTGCTCTGTAACGAACATACATAGCGTCTGTGGCGGAAGGCTAAGGAAGGTCCTTTGCAGATGTGGGTGGCGGGTGGCAATGGTAGGTGGACAGCCTCCTGTTGCTTGTTCTAAAGCATGTTTCCTCTGACACCAGGCATCTGCTACCATCACACGTGAGTGCCAATGTCTTTTGTCCCCTCCCACCGTCCGCCCCCAAAACTGAGTTTATACTTGACAGTGCTCCCGTTTTCTATAGCAGCGAAGGACAGCTTTCAAAGGCTGTGACGTGGAGACAATGCTTATCTAGACTTTTGATCCCCACAAACTGGTACCAGCAGAGAAATTACACAGCCCTTAGCTGTTTGAGAGGTATCCAGGACTTAATTGTTTTTCAGAGCAACTTGTTTCTAAAACAGTGTGTCGAAATGCCAGATCTTTTGCAATTTGGGCTAAGTAGTGTTGTTACAACGTAGAGCCTGCCAATTTGATTTTTCAAAGCTGTTTACTGTGGAGGAGCTGGAGCAGCCCCTGTTCAGGACTCTGTGGTTTTCACTTCCCTTAACCCAGTGGACTAAACCCTCGGCCTGGTGTGGAGGATGCCAGGGGTGGCCGTGGTGCCAGGAACAGAAACCAGCGTGTAGCGCACACAGAGTTCACAGCCCTGTGAGCCAGTCTCTGCTGCGTGGTTTTGGGTCCTGTCCTCCACCCTGGGAGCCCTTCCCTGTCGGCCCACAGTTTTAGGTAGAGTTCCTATTCCAGATGCTGAGGACCAGGATTGCTGTAGATTCTGTGCTTTGTTTTCTAGAATTTGGAATATTTGTAAGTGTATAGTGTGACTTCTTGAGGATGGCACCCACATTCGCATAACATTCAGGGTTCATATTCATCGAGTGCATATAGTCTATAGTTATTGTTTCATACGTCATGTCATGCCTGTAGCCTATCGTTGTTTTCACTGTGCTGCATCTTGATAGCAGTGCAGTGTGTGAGGTTGGGTGTGTAGGTTTCCTGGTTGTGGCGACTTGTCAGCACCCACAGGGTTTGGATTTGGACTGTTTCAGATTGTAGATTTGCGATACGCAGCTAGCTTGTCTCGCTGGCAGAAAGCAGCAGGAGGAAGGAGAGCGAGGATGAGGAAACCGGGCAGGAAGTTATCCTCGACTAGGTGTAGGGCGTTTGGCGGGTCACTGATGGGAAGCAAGATGCGCGTGTCTTCTCTGGCTGACGGCATCTGTGGTCTGAGCAAGGTTGGAGCAGCCTTGAGCCCTTCCTCAGGTGAGCGGTGCTGCATTGCCTGCAGCCAGTGTGAGGCTGCTGGCCCAGCGCTCAGCTCTGGCCTGCCTCCTCCCTTCCCTGCTCATGGTGAAGAGCCAGTCCCAGAATGCAAGGCAAAGTCACATCTACTATGCGATGGGCCAGCAAGACAGAAAAAACCAATTGTTTGATTTGTTTTTACTTTCTTTAGCCTCATTATAGAAAACACTGTAATCTCTAAGTACTTCTAAACTACTGATTGTTGTTGTTTTAAAGGGTTTTATTTTATGTAAGTGTTTATAAGTATGCATGTGTGCGCACCATGTTTTTTGCAGTGCCGGTCGAGGCCAGAAGAGGGTATCTGATTTTCTGGAACTGGAGTTAGGAATGGTTGTGAGCCACCATGTAGGGGCTGGGGACTAACTCGGGTCCCCTTAACCGCTGAGCACTGAGATCAAGTCCCCAGCCCAGGAGGTTTTTTTTTTTTTTTTTTTAGCCCTTTTCTTAGTCAACACTTGATATAGTGGAAGCAACATTAGCTTGTAGCACATAAGATGAACAACACAACTCATTAGGAGCTGAGTGTGGTGGCACATGCCTGCAATCCCAGTGCTCAGTGTGGCAGAGGCAGGCTGATCTCTGGGAGTTCGAGGCCAGCCTGGTCCACAAAGTGAGTGCAGGACAGAGAAGGCTACACAAGAGAAACCCTGCCTCAAAAAACAAAAAACAAAACAAAACAAAAAACAAAATAAAACAAAAAAAACTAGGAGAATAATATGTCAAAGCAATGGATACACCTTTCCGTTTATTTAAATAGGATCACCATTAATTAAAAATTCACTCCTTTTCTAAAATAGAGCCAGAGGTTGGTGCTTTGAAACCATTTGCTAGGAAGCCTTGCCGAGTGAACGAGTGTCTTGGGTTTTAGGCTCTGGTGCTTGCGAGGAGAAAGTCTTGGTGACATCACAGTGCTCTGATTTTCTCTGCCAAGACTTCTTGTTTCAACAGAAACTTGGAAAGTAAGATTCAGTTACTTCCTTTGCGCTGCACAGCAAACTCCCAACTGAAACAATCTGGATTGATTCGGTTTGGGGTCAGATAGTTCAACTCATTTGAGAGGAATTAGTACAATATTTTCTTCGGTATTTGTGAAAACATGAGTCATTGAAACAGATTGGCCCATGCTTTTGCAGACTGCCTCGGTGGCTGAGCTCATTTCCGTGGGAGATGAGCGTCGGCTGGGACCATTTGATGTAAAAATGAAGCAGAATCTGGGTCCGCGTGCTATAGACAGAGGCCGCAGAAACCCAGCGTGGCCACACAGCACTGCATAAGTGCTTGTTGCTGTTTAGGCCATGTGGCTCAACTAGGGCCTCGGGTTTTTATTTTATGATCATTAATTTTTTAAATTGTATCATAGTTTGGATTAATCTTTATGCTTTACATTAAGAACTGACAGCTGGAAAGTGGTGGTGCAGGCCGTTAATCCCAGCATCAGGGAGGCAGAGGCAGGTGGATTTCTGTGAGTTTCAGGAGAAGCCAAGGCTATATAAAGAAACCCTGTCTTAAAAAAAAAAAAAAAAAAAAAAAGGAAAAGGAGACACAGGGTCTGTTCTTAGTACATTGGCCCAGCACTGGTGCAACCTTGGGGAAACCACTCCTTTTGCTTAAACACCGGCTCCTTTGGGTGATAACACAAAAAAAGAGGGTGGGAATGAGATCTGTGTGCTCCTGGAGTAGTTCTAGAATGTGGCATAGGGACTGCTTTTAGAGCAAAGGTCTAGCATGGCCGTCTCCTGTGACTCTACCCTTTCCACTCATTTGCGGATTTTTATATAGCCTTTAAAATGTAAAGGCCCAGAGTGGCACCAACAGGCCCCTCAGGGCAGAGTCTGGCTACTATGTGGTAATGGAAGCAGCTTTATTCCGGTGGGACTGAACCCTCTACAGTGCTGGACATGGTACTGAGTGTCAGAGGACTGGCTGGTGCCTCTTCCGAGTGTAGGTTGCCATGGTCTCTCTAGGCCATTTGTTTACCCCCGAGGTCCCTTCTGTTGCTTGCTTTCTTTCTTCTCCTCTTCTTCTTCTTCTTCTTCTTCTTCTTCTTCTTCTTCTTCTTCTTCTTCTTCTTCTTCTTCTTCTTCTTCTTCTTCTTCTCTCCCTTGTCCTTCTCCTCCTCCTCCTTCTCCTCCCTCCCCTCCTTCTCTTTGTTTTTTTGAGACAGGGTTTTTCTATGTTATCTTGGCTGTCCTGGACTCTTGTAGACCAGGCTGGCCTCGAACTCACAGAGATCCGCCTGCCTCTGCCTCCCTGAGTGCTGGGATTAAAGGGATGCACCACCACACCCAGCATCAGTTTCTCTTTCTTGATGTGTCTGTGCCCCCTGCCCCCTGCCCAGGAGGCTGTGAGGGTCCATCTGGTAATAGAACACATCTGAACATGTTTTTTGAAATGTCAACTGATGGGCTCACTGTAGTTGTTTCTGCCCTGTAGTTATGTGCATCACGGCAATTAAGCCAGTGTTTATTGAGTGCAGTGATGAAGGGCACTGGCAAGGAGTTAGTTCATGATTGCATTGGGGATTTATGTAAATTAAGGGGTTAAAGACTGTAGGGGATACAGCTTAGGCCTCTGTGAAATCATGGAGATTATTTCCAGTTGAAAGTATTTAATATCAACACTATTTTTCTTTCTTCCTTTCTTTTTCTTTTTCTTTTTTTGAGACAGTCTTGTGTAGCTCAGGCCAGCCTTGAATTCCCTATTTAGCCAAGGGTGCCCCTGCCTTTGTTTGCATTGGGGTTCCAGCTGTGCCAGCACACACCGGATCTGTGCTTGCTAAAGATGGAGCCAGAGCTTCTTGCATGCTGGCGAGCACTCTGTTTATTGAGCTCCATTCTTCGTCCTTTTGTTTCACGGCCATGTAATGCAGCTGGCCTTGAGCTCGCGGTGCAGCACAGGCTAGCCTTAGTGTCTTGATCCTCCTACCTCCAGTGTTGAGTGCGTGCTGGGTGAACGGGCATGTGCCACCAAACCCAGAGGAACACTGGGTTTCCTATGTTTGCTTGGTAGATGAGTACGTGTATTAAACTATTCTTGGACTTAGAGCTTAGTATGATAATTCCATTTGATTTAAAAAAAAAACCAACCCCAAAACAATTTGAGCGTCTGCATGTATGTATGTGCATTATGTATGTGTCTAACACTTGCAGAGGCCAGGGGGCCAGAAGAGAGTGTTGGAGTCCATTGGGGCTGGAATCATAGGTGGCTGTGAGCGGCTTAGCATGGGTGCTGGGAACTGACCTTGGGTCCTCACCAAGAGCAGCAAGCGTTCCTAACCACTGGGCCATCCCTCCACCCTTCTGCTCTTTAACTTGGTTGTTCCTTCCAGTTTCACAACTATCTCCTGTGTAGCGATGGTGTTAGCTGCTAGTCTAATGGGCTTGTGTTCATTTCTGTCTTTAATTCATTAGCAAGGATTATTTCGTACATTCTGATTCAGCGTTACGTTGTTAAAATACCCTTCAGCACTGGCTCTGAAGCTTCCCAGGGAACTTTCAGCAGTGTGAGCTCATACAGAATGCCTGTAGTGTCTTAGTGAGCACGGATGGCCTGTAGTGTTTTAGTGAGCAGCGAGCGGGGCCTCCCTCAGAACGGGGCTCCTGGGCTGCACTCCTTACCCAGGTCCTTCAGTCCTGTCAGTCTGCACCTGAGGCCGGTCCGGGGCTCCTTACTGGCCTCTAAGGACTTGAGGCTAAGCGCCCCCTCATGGCGTGCCTGGCCTTGCTGGTAGAGTGTAGCGTGTCTACCTCCCATCCTTCACCCTCCTGACCTTGCTTCTTTTCTTTATTTTTAAGATAAGACACGATTATTTATTCATTGTTTTTTTCCCACCAGAAACTTCCTGTGGCCTCTGAGTGTTCTTATCTTGGGCGAGCTAGCTAAACCGGAAGGTTGCTTTGGTGGGGTTGGAATTACTGTTTCTGGAAGGAAAACACCATCTTTTTTGGATAGTTTTCCTGGTGCTCAGTTCTGTCTGAGACTGTTGACTTTTAGGTAGGATATGAGCCCATCGTACAGAGGATTTGAATGGAAGCTTCTGCGTTCCTGGGCCATGGAGTGGAACAGGTGCACCGGCACCTGACAGAACAGCGCACGCTGTGTTGGCCACCTGGCTGCTGCCTCGCCTGGCCTGGCCACTGGCTACTGGCTGAGAGATGAGTGCACTCCCCACTCCCCGGCTCGCTGCTAATCTGCAAGCTGCTGACTTTCTTACCTCTCTTTTTACTGGGCTCCTGGCTCCTCCTTTAGTGCAAACAGCTGCAGGATGATATTGCTATGGCTGCCCTTTGTGCCATTTATCCAGGATGTGTGAACAGACCCAGCTGGTTCTTTGTTAGTTTTATGTGTCTGAAAGGAAAGGAGATGTTAGGTATTGGAAGAATTCATATACAAATGTTGAGCCAAATTAAACTTAGAATATACCTTTGTTTTATTTATTTCCTCATTTCCTTATTTTAATTTGTGTCATGATTTTACTTAAAAGTAATACCTGGAGTTGTGAAAACTAGAAAACACTGAAAACCTTTAATAAAAGAAGCCATCCTTTGTCCCACCAACAGTGATCATCACTGTCAATATTCTGTCAGTTTTTAAAATATACTTCTTTAAACTTGGTCGGCGACATCGCCGGTGATCAGCGCCTGTTACTTCATTGTACGACCACAGCTCACTGCAGTGGAAACAGCCGCAGTTTTATCGAGAGGCACATGTTTATATAGATTCACATCTGAATGTGTCGAGCTTGTTACTGACTTGCTAGTTGTGAAATGCCGTGTTCAGTGTGCCTGATCTGAGCACGCCTGGTGACTGTGGGGTCTTTGCGTGGATCAGTCAGGACTCATGAGCAGGGTTGGGTCTGTGTTGACCTTAGAGCTCGTTAGACTGCTCTGAATGGCTGAAAATAGGTGTTGCCTCGAACGGGGGCCTTGGCTGTAACCTGTGTAAGACATTGGGGACTACAGTTAAGCACAGAGCTATCTGTGGACTTGTGTAACTTTAGAGAGCATGCTCCTTAACAATGATTTCTGTGGGCTAGAGAGACGGCGCAGTGGTTAAGAGCACTGTGGCTGCTCTCGCAAAGGACCTGGGTTCAATTCCCAGCATCTTACACGACTGCTCACAACTGGCCAGTTTTGGGGTTTTAGCACCCTCTTATGGCCTGCATAAGCACTGTAATGCATGCAAACACACACACACACACACACACACACACACACACACACACTCTTTCTCTCTCTCTCTCTCTCTCTCTCTCTCTCTCTCTCTTCCTCTAAATGCTGAATGAATGTCAGTCTTTAGGGTTACTCTATGACCTTTGTGCTTGGTAGTGGTACCATCCTTTCAATTCTGGCTCCAAAATTCGTCTTTATTTATTGTCATGGCCCCTGTTTGACGCTGAGGTTACAGCTTTGCTTTAGATTCATGCATGTATGTGTGTATGTGTGTATGTGTATGTGTTCAGGGTGGCTCGGAATGCACTGTCTAGCCCATGCTGGCCTCAAACTAACAGCTGTCCCTCAGACTTTATTTCCCAAGTGCTGTGGTCACAGGCATACACTGCCATACTGGGCGGTTTCAGATTTCAGTCTCTTTCCAGCTGGTCTGTAGAGGCTGCCTAACAGCAGTGCTCTTTTCCTCCTTCCTAAGAGCAAAGCTGTAGCATTTCCTGACCATCCCTGGGGGCTTCCTACCTGCTTCTCTGCTGCTCTTGTAACATTCAACAATGTGCATTAGAAAAATGGAAACATTCCATATACACAGAGAACACATACTACACGTAGAAGTGGCACTGTGGCGTCATAGCTCATGTATGTTCGGTTTCTGATTGTTGGTGCTTTGTGTATACATGTGCATATATAGTTTTAAAAAGTTATAGCAGCCTGGATGGTGTCTAGCTTTTGAGAAAACACTAGTCGGTAAACATTTTTTCCATGTCCTGCATTGTTTTGTTCTGTGATGCAGGCATGTTCTGGCCTCTGCCTCCTGCTGGACCCCGAGTCTTCACAGTCTTGCATTGGTGTTCCGAGCTCTAGCATTGCGTCCTTGGTGTTTGCAAGATGTGACATGTTATACTAATGTCTGTATTAATGGTACCTTTCTTGTTTTTTTCTTTTTGTTTTACAGGTAATGTGGCTTTGGACAATCTGCAGATAAAAGAAAATGCTCTGGTAAGGGTTATTATTTTTTAAATTATGCTTAATAACTCAGCCAGTTTGGCAAGCTCTTAGAAACGTTTGGTTACTAGGCTTCTGTACCAGGTACCAGATAAAGTGCCTGAGTCACTCCAAACAGGCTTCCTTATTTAACTATCCACCATTGGAAATTATGGGATTAAAGATTTACAGTCCTCCCCATGCCCCATGATCAAAGTAGTATATATTTTTTTTTTCAAAATGGAGCTCATTCCATAACCTAATTTGATTGTATAGCTTTGCTGTCTCCATTTGTCTTACAGAAACATTTTTCTTCAAAATTATCCTTATACATTTCGCAGACAAGTTAGTGCTTGCGCTAAGCAATGATCTAGATGCTGTGGAGCAGTGCAGTGCAGGCTCGCCAGAGAGCACTGAGGTGGGTGTCAGGGTAAGATAGACTTAGCTGCAGTGGGGTGTTTGCACCGTCCGCTGCTGAGCTAAAAGCCAGGCAGCATTCCCCACACAGTGAGGCTGCCTCCACCCTGGTGTGCAGAACTGAAGCCTGTGGTGTCACCTAAGAATATTGATTCATCAATGTCATCACGTCATCACATCACACCTGCTTTTCTTTTTCTTTCTATAAGACAGGGTCTCATGTATCTAAAGTTTAGCTTCGAGTTCACTATGTGGCTAAGGCTCATGTGAGTTCCAGGTCTCCTGCCTCCATTTCTCAGACACTAAGATTGCACGCATGTGCTAGATCTCCTTAGTTGTCACTTTCAGTTCCTTCACATGCTTGAGGTTCAGTGGCAGAGCCCGGCTTGGCTTGGTGACCTGGCTGAGACAGGAGGGAAGAGAGCCTGGCGCACAGGAGGGGACACTCACAGTGCTTAACTGCCCTTCCCCGACTCGATGTGGCATGCCAGTTTCTACCAGCTTACTTAAGAATTTAGAACCTATTGATTCTGTTGCTAGAGGTTAGAGTCGAAGTTTATTTTATTTTATTTTCCGATTTATGAGAAGATTTTGTAAGAAAATAAGTATAAATAGAACTGTGGGGACAGTGTTCATTAACACCCCCAGAAAACAGACTGAACTCTCAGCGTAATTTCAGTTCCGGTTAAAATTAGATGGAATGGATTACTTCATAATTTATAGACTTCATTAGTTAAAACTAGCCCCTTCACAATTTAACCAAAACAGTGAGGGGTTTTTGTTTGTTTGTTTTGAGAGAGGGTTTCTCTGTGTTGCCCTGGCTGTCCTGGACTTGACTTGTAGACCAGGCTGGACTGGAACTCACAGAGATCCTCCTGCCCCTTGCCCCTGCTGGGATTACAGGCCTGTGCCACTGCACCCAGCTGTCAGTGAGGTTTTATTTACTTTTTTTTTTTTTTTAAATGGTTCTGTGCATTGAACCTTGTGTCTTCTGTGTGTCAGGTGATTGCTTTCACACTGTACTGTGTCCCTAGCCTGAAATTTTACTTGGAAATGGGAACTTTATTCATTGTTAAGATTATTCCAAGAGAATAAAAGTGAGCACAGGAGAGCACTTATTAGGTGGCTCAAGTTGACTGGCCTTTCCTGACCCCTGGGGACAGAGTCGCTGCTTATGCAGATTCCTTTGTTAAGTGCTATGTTCAGTTCCTCTGTGCCTTGAGCGCTTACAGAATTTGTGTGGTCATGAGGATGGCTTCTCTGTTCACTGTAACTGGTAGTCCAGTGTTCAGACGGCCACAGGATTCATACATGTTAACTCACAGAAAGT